>NC_080022.1:17893888-18197500 GCF_030020395.1 Manis pentadactyla
GGAGAGCAGTTCTTGACAGAGCTGGGGGAGGGGTCTGGAGGTACCCCTGCCTGGGTGGTCACCTCAGACCCTGCCTGGGACCTTCCCTTGGAGTCCCTGGGCCCCTTCAAAAGTTTGAAAACTCCTGACTCAGCTCCATGCCACGAACAAGGTCACTGTTCAACAAATAACTTTTAAATTATTTGAAAACCAAACACCTTCACAACGTAAAAAAATGAATTCCTCAGAGTGGAATTTCAGACAGCTTGACTGGAAGGAGCGTCACACTAGGACTTCAGGCAGGAGTCAGAGGTTCAGATCTCAGCCCCATCACTCTCTGGCTGGGCCAGGACCTCACCTCTGTGGACCTCATTTTTCTCATCCATAAAATGAGAATAATAGCACCTCTGTCCCCACTCCCCCGGACCCCATCGCATCATTTGTATCCACTTCAAAGGAGAACAGTTGCAGTCAGGAAGTAGGCCAGTCTGGTAACAAAATTTGAGCATGTGGGGAGGGTGGGTCAGAAGAGAGGGATAAGGGGATTAAGGGCATTATGATTGGCGCACATAATATAGAGGAGGCACGGGGAAGGCAGTATAGCACAGAGAAGACAAGTAGTGACTCTATAGCATCTTACTATGCTGATGGACAGTGACTGTAATGGTGTATGTGGTGTGGGGGACTTGATAATGTGGGGGAATGTATTAACCACAATGTTGCTCATGTGAAACCTGAGCATAAGATTGTATATCAATGATACCTTAATAAAAATAAAAAGATTTGAGCAATGGGCTTGGGTGCCAGGCCCCAGCTCTGATATTGACTGTGGATTGTTGTTTGAGCCTCAGTTTGTACATCTGCCAAATGTGGATCATAATAGTAGCTCATAGGGTAGGGGGTAAGTATGTGGGGCTAGGTCTAGACAGCTCTGCTTTGAGACCTGTTCCCTCACTTTCTAGCCCTGTGACCTTGAACAAATTAGGTTTCTTAACCTCTTTGAGCCTCATTTCCCCATCTGTAAAAAGGGGGTAATAATAGTACTCATCCCACTGGATTGGATAAATTAATATGCACGAAGTGTTTAAAACAGTTCCTGGTACATAGTAACTGCTCTATGTGTATGAACAATTGATACCACCCCACCAGGCTGTTATGAGCATTAAATTCAATCATACTTAAAATCCAGCCCAGAGCCTGGTAAGAATTCAACTGACAGGAGCTGTTATTTAATATGAACTTAGCTCCAACTCAGCATGTTCCATATGAGTCTTGGGGTAAGAAACACAACCCGGGCAGAAACTCCAGGGCTTTCGATCTCACTCGGCAATCTCCAGTGAAAGGGGTTGTGGCAGCTTCTCCATTTGGGTGGGTCCCACGGTGCATTCTGGGTGTGTCCTGCTATCTGACTCAGAGAAGAGGGCCCCCTCCCATCTGTTCCCAGTCGTCTCCTGCAGCACCCTGTGTCTGCCCATCCGTGTGGTGAACAGACTTGACCTGGAGCACCACAAAGATCCTATCACTGCCCCGGGGCAAGGGTGGTGGGAGGGCTTATAATTATGGGTTTCACTGAAATGGTGGATACAATAAACACCGCTTTCTGCAGCTCCTCTAAGGGCTCTGCAGGGTCCCTCCCAAAGCCCTCCCTCCTGGGTGTCCTCAGAAGCTGGCATTCCCAGCTCAGTGACTGTTGGCTCACTAACTCACTACGTGTGCTAAGTGCTTTATGACATATCTCATCTAATCCTCACAAAGGGTGTTATTTCCCCCATTTGACAGATGAGGAAACTGAGGCTCAGGGAGGCAAAGTAATCCTCCCTAAAGTAAGTCACCAAGACTGGTTCTAAGGTCTTTCTGTCTTCGTAACCTGTAATCTTAACCTCCATCCCAGTTTGCATTTCAAAGAGTCCCCTCATCTGGTGATAATGGTACATTTTAGAGACTGGGCTCTGGGACCCAACAACCCTGGGCTGGGTTCTTGGCTCGGATGCTGTGTGATCCTTGGGAGTCACATCACCTCTCTGCACCTGGGTTTCCTCTGAGGTTTGTCGTGAGGATTAGATGAGAAAATATGTGTGCCTGTAAGTGCCTGGGACAGATAAAGGGTCAATAAGGGCCAGATACCATTTTCCCACTGTGTTGTTGTGAGGCTTTATTGATGAAAGGTCCTGAAATCTCTGTCTACATGAAAGCAGACATCCGGCATTAGGAAACCCCTTGGTATTGGATGTGCCTCATGTGACATTTCCAATTTCGTCCAGATCCTGACTCATGAAGATGTGGTCTCAGTCAGGGGGTTTCCATTTTGCTTACATTAAGCCATCACGTTGTGGGATCCATAGTAACAGGATCTTTAATGCAAAGCAAATGAAATCAATCTCCCAATTTGCGTGAGTAGAATTCATTCATTGAGCCTATCTATGTTCTGTGAGTTTCTCTCCAGCTGAATGTGTTGCTATTTTGCCAGGGGGCTCATAGTGATCACAGCGTACGTACAGCCTGGAGCTCTCAGAGGGAAAGGGGTTTTAGAAGTCTTAGGTAGTCCTGTCCTTGCTTCCTTCCTCCTGTCCCTGGTGACAAATGACAGAGAGGGTAAGATGTGCGAAAGGGAGAGGGAAAGGGGGAGAATGTTATTTACTGATCTGGGAGCATCTCTCTGAGACAAAGCTTGGAGTGCTAATCCTCTCAGGTGACCCACATCCCCCTATGGCCCAGAGCAAGTATCATTCTGGTCTGCGGTGACTTGCTATGATCACCTCCCTCAAATTTACCTCTCCCAGCCAGGCAGGAAGGAAACACTGCACCTGGCATTGAGCAACCCCAAGGACCTGGTAGGGTTCCATTAACCCCAGAAGTGAACCATGGTTCCCATCTGCCAGGCCGCACCCCAGCTAGGCTGGAGCTTCATTGGGAATTTATGAGCTTCTCCATTTTGCCTGTTATTATGTCCCTCTTATTAATGAGCAGGTCTAGGACATTCAGGATTTCCTTAATTAGTGTTTCCTCCTTCCTGAGCATTCTGTCTTAGGATTTTTATAGGTCATTTACGGCCTTGCAAAGTTTGACGTTGCACCAGGCAACTGGGTTTCTTCACTGGAAAGGACAAGGGCTGAGGAGCGCATGCTCACCTCACTGCAGTGGACAGCGGGGAGCTGTTTCAGCCCAGGTCATGGGAGGGGGTGCTTGGCCTCACCAAGGGCCCAGGGCGCACCATTTCCTGTGCCTGGGGGGCAACCGCCACACACACAGCTAGCGTTGGAACTGAGGAGACTTCCTATATACATTTCTTTTAAAATTTAGAGGGCTGGAAATTGGTGTCCAAAGACAGCCGTGTCACACCCTATTCACCTGTTGTTTTGAGCTTCCTGGTTTCTGAGGCAGGTCCGTGCAGAGCTGTCACCAAAGGCACTTTTCCTTCAGCCTCAAGCTCCTTCAGGCCGAGGCGGGCCGGGCAGGGCTGGCGGTGAGGGGATGCAGCCCTCCTCAGCAAAGCAGCCTTTCTTCTCATTCCGTGCGCGTTTGACACACCGCACGCGTAATAAAACAGGCGGCAGGCGCGGGGAGCCTGTGTGGGCGCCGACTCAGTCAGGTGACTTCCCTTTCATCTCGGGCCTCCACTGTTTAACAGCCGCGCTTAACGAGAGGAGATGGAGTTTATCTCCTTAATAAGCCACCCTGAACTTGCTGTGCTTAATCGTGTTCATCTCCTAGGAGTTTGGGGGCTATACTTTCTGGTTATATTAATAATGTACCTGGTGTGCCTAAGAACTGTTGACATGGTCATTTAAAAACAACAACAACAACAAAGAAAAACCATTGATATTTTTGGGGGAAGAAAAGCAAGTTTATACAAAAGCCGGTATCTTGTGTGCGATACCATTTTTGTGGGGGAAAAAATCCACATGTGGACAGGAAAATAGTTTGTAAGTTTTAAAATGTCCATATTGACTAGTGGAATAATGTAGTTTTTAAATTTTCAGCTATTTATTTCCTTCGGCGGTTTGGAAAATTTTCTCTAACGAACATATTATGTTTGAGATTTTAAAAGAAAGAAACCCAAGTTATCTCTCGTAACAACTCAAAGCCAAGCTTGGCTCAAACTGTCTCTCAGATCCAGACAAAAAAATCTACCTGTCATAGCAAATTTCTGCTTTTATACCACCTTCTTCATTTCAGGCCCACCTTTCCCCAAGCCCGGGGAGTCGAAGCTGATGAAAAATTACCAGTCATCATTTCTGTTTGACTCTAGTACATTTTTGCCCTAGACCTGGCTTCCTCCCACGGGAGCTGACCCGGAAGTACGCAGGGGTGGGACCAGCTGGCTTTCCACAGACCTAAGATGTTTGGTTTCCCTTTGGCTGCTGCTTTATCCTGAAAGGCTGGGGATTCGAACTACTGTACAGTTCTTAAAGGGTGCTTGTTTATAAAAATGTGCTGTTTAAACCTAGGATGGAGCAACCAGAACCTCAGGTATGGAACCAGCCTTCTCTCTCCCAGCCTTTCTGGGACTGTGTTCTCCGCAGAAGCCGGGTACAAGCAAGGCCTCCAAGAGAGGCTTCTGCTACTAGATCTCTTCAGCTTCGTCACAAATGGCCTGACTCGCTACTCACCTGAAGTTAAGCCTGGAAAGTCTTACCATTGCTGCCCTTTAGGAAGGAGAGAGGTCTAGAAAAAAAAGATCTAGAAGATCAAAAAGATGACAACAGGTCACTTGGGAGTAAAACAGTATTTTTGGCTGATGCCCAAAAGCATTTTGAAACTCCAGATGGTAGTTTCCCCTGGGATGAGAAGAAATACTCCAGCCCCCAAGGCAAGGGTCAGCTGACTGTTGGTCATTGTCCCTAGGATGTTTTCTGTCCCCTTCCATCCACCCTACTGTCCCCCTGCTGTTTCAGATAAGAGGCTGCAAGCTTCAGAGTGGAGACTACATATACCCCAGGGCTTGTGTGAGGAGGGCTGGGTGCAGCAGAGTTTAAGTGAATAGCAGGTCCATGGTAGGCATTGATGAATGAATGAATCTTGTAAAGCAGTGGCTAAGAATGCGGAGTGTGGGGCTGGAGAAGCTGCTTTCACATCCCAGTGCTGCCGCTTAATGCTGTGTGGCCTTGAGCAAAGGAGAACTGAATGCCCACCACACAGGGTTGTTGAGGGGATTGGGTGCAGGTGGTCAACAGTGGGCTGTCAGGAAATGAAAGCATGAAACGTTACCTGGGCAGCACTGGGGAATCTGGGGAGTGATAGAACTGATCTCTACTGGGATTTTGGTGAAGGAAACACGATGTCATGCATTTGTCAGAATCCACAGAACTGTACACCACAGAGAGTGAATTGTAGTTTATGTGAATTTGAAAAAAGCCAGTTATCCCCATGATTCCTTCTGATTTTAACATTCTCTGGATTTCCTCACCTGTAAGATAGAGTTGTTATTGGGGAGGAATGATAAAATCGATATGATTTTGCATCCTGGTGGGAAGAAAAGGGTCTGCGTAATCATATAGCTCCACTCATTCATCCCAGTGTCCTAGTACCAATCTGCCTCCGTTCCTTCAGCGTTTGCCTAGAGAGCAGCCAAGGATGGGCAGTCAGAACCTCTTTTGGTCACCTGGAGCAGTGATGCCTCAGAACTGCCCTGTCCAGTAGGGGAGCCCCTGACCACCTGTGGCTACTGAGGCCTCAACTGTGGCTATCGTGACTGAGAAACTGAATTTCAAATCTTACTTAATTTTAATTCATTGACATTTAAATCTGGAAATTGAATTAGTGTAAAATATTTTCCTTCTTTTATAAATAAATATATAATAGTATATATATATTTATGTAAATTGTTATATAAAAATACTATAAAATATTAAGGACAACTTTATGGTTTTGGTGGGACTGCATTTTACTTTTAACATATTTTATCATTAGTTTTTTAACTGAGATATAATTGTATATCTACCGAATTCCTATACCATTAAAATTCACCATTTTTAAAGTATGCAATTCAGTGGCTGCTGGTGTATTCACAAGGTTATACCACCATCGCCACTAACTCCAGAGCATTTTGTCACCCCAAAAGAAACCCTGAACCCATTAGCAGTCACTCCTAATTCCTTCCTACCCTGGCAACCATGATCTACTTTCTGTCTCTACAGATTTGCATATTCTGGACATTTCACAGAAATGGAATCATTCAATATGGACTTTTGTGTCTGGCTTCTTTCACCTAGCATGTTTTTTCAAGTTTTCTTCTGTGTTGCCCTTTATTCCTTTTTATGGTTGAATAATATTTCCTTGTATGACTGTACCACCTTTTGTTTATTTGTTCATCTATTGATAGACATTTGGGTTGTCTCTACTTTTTGGCTACTAGCTCTTAAAAATGTAGCATCCAGATTGAGATGTGTCATTACTATAAAGTATATACCAGATTTCAAAGACTTGAACAAAAAGAGAACATAAAATATGTCATTAATACTTTGTTTATATTGACTACATGTTGAAATAGTATTTTTAATATGATGGGTTAAATAAAATATATCATTTTTTAAAAGGATTAGCCTAAAAACCAGGCAGGGGAGGTGTGGGCTATTGAGGAGGTGGGCAAAGACCCTTTCCCCCAGGATCTCTCTCTCAGCTGCCTTGCCCGGGGTGGACCTGAATTGAGGAACAGGGTTGGGCTCGGGAGCAGGAGCAGCCACTTGTGGAGTAACCCACCGAGGGGAGCTGCAGAGAGGACAAGCCCACGCAGGAGTTGGTAGATGACTCCCCCCCCGGGGAGGGTACTCAGTCCGGAATTATTGGACAAAAGGAATAATTAATTGGAGTGTCCAATGACAACAATGGCTTCTCCTGGCACCTGCCTGTGCCGGGCGTCAGAGTTGCTCAAGTCCCGCAAGCTCCTGGGCTCCTCTCCCTATAGCCCAGGAGCAGGGGCAGCAACAGGAGAGACCTCCTGGCTTCTGGGCACCAGGTGGCTGGCTCCTGAGCGGCCATCAGGAAGCTGAAACCCAGGCCCTGCTATGTGTCCCTGGGCAAATCCCTTCCACCCGTGGGCCTTGTCAGATGAGGGAATTGGATTAGATAATCTAGAGTGTTTTCCAGCTTTAACATTTCAGGGCTCTGAAAAAAGTTCTGAGTCCGATAGACATGAGCTCAATCCTGGCTCTATCCTTATCAACTGCGTAGCTTCTCTCCTCCTTTTTTTCTCTCTTTAACATGGAATAAACAATTAATAGTGACCTCACAGGGTTACTGTAGGGGTTTAAATCAGGTAATTGTTGCTGACACTTAGTGCTTACTATGGACCAAGCACCAAGTGCTTTGCAAGATGAGCTTATTTTCCTCCTACCAAACCCTCTAAGCCAGGGCTTATTAGTCCCATTGCCCAAATTCACATAGTAAGGACTTTCAGAGTAAGGTTTTTGAACCCAGGTTGCCCAGCTCCAGAATCTGTTTCCTTAGCCACCTTGCTAACCTGTCTCCAGCACAGATAGGAGGCATACTAAATCCTCAATAAATGCTGGAAATGTTAGAAGGGAAAGGGAGGCAGAATCCCATGATTGTTAAAATACCTCTGGTGGAAACACTATTAAGCTCCCCACTAAACAAATGGGGACATCCAAAAGAATGAAGTGACATGTCCAGGGCCACCACCAAAATGGTGACAGTGCGAAACCAAGTATCTTGGCTCAGAGCTCCCAGAAGTATTTGAAACTGAGTGGATCTCAAGTTACACATTCAAATCTATTGGCAGATAAGCAGCCCCAACCTAGGCTGATCTCAGAACTTCTCACGTGGCTGATTAATATCTGAGTATCACAGTAGTGCTTCTGGAAATGCCTTTGCCTCTTCCTCTATGCATAGTCTCTGAATTTTATCCAGAAACAATTCTTAGTTGTTATGTTTTGCATTTAGTATGAATTGGTTGTCCAGGGCACTTAAAAGCAATCTAAGTGTCCACTGATAAGCAAATGGATGGAGAAGATGTGGTACATATATAGAACGTAATGTTACTCTGCCATAAAAAAGAATGGAATCTTGCCCTTTGCGATAGCATGGGTGGACCTAGGGGGTATAATGCTAAGTGAAATAAATCAGACAAAGAAAGACAAATACCATATGATTTCACTTGTATGTAGAATCTAAAAAATAAAACAAACAAATAAAAGAAAACTAGACTCATAAACAGAGAACAGACTGGTGGTTGCTGTAGGAGAAGGGGGTGAAGGGATGGGCAAAACTGGTGAAGGGGATAATGAGGTATAAACTTCAAATGATAAATTAGTCCTGGGAAAGTGAAGTACAGCATAGGGAATACAGTCAATAAAATTGTAATTTCTTTGTATGTTTAGAAATGTTAACTAATTGTGGTATTTGGCAATGAATATCATTGCCAAATCACTACTATTACTGCTATTATGTTATATAACCAAAACCAATATAATATTGTATATCAACCATATTTCAATTTTAAAAAGTCACTTTGTGCTTCTGTGACTTAGTTTGGATATTTCTTGAGTGTTCACTGAGGGCAGAGAATGTTTTAGGCACTGGAGCTACACAGAGACAAAGAACTACCTGCCTGCCCAGCCCAGCCCTCTGGGAGTTCCCAGTTGAATCAGACAGATAAAAGAAATTTCCTTGCTCAAGAATAATTGCTTAAAGATGGACAAAATGATAAATGCCAGTGCTGGTGATGGTGCAGGGAAACAGCCCCTCTCCTTCCCTGATGGTGGGAAAGGAACTTGACACAACATTTCTGGACGGCAGTTTGGTAACAGGTATCAAAAGTCACAAAATTGTACCTGCCCTTAAAACCCTGCAGTTCCACTTCTTGAAATTGGCCCCAAGGAAGCAATTATGGGTGGGCACAAAGATTTAGTCAAAGTTATGTTAATGCAGCATTGTTTATAATAATGAAATATTGCGTGTAACTTGAATGGCCATCAATGTGGGACTGGTAAACAAAGCCCAGTCTTTCACGCAGATTGTCCTAGAATATTTAATGCTGGAAAGAGATTCACACTGTTACCTAGTAGGGGAAAAGGGCATGTTAGAAACAGTATGGTGTGATGGTATTTGGGGGTAAGGATATATATTTGCTATAATAATATCTAACATCTGTTGAGTTAGTTTTAGGCATTATTTCAACCCACTAACATAGATGCTTCCTTTTAAAAGAATTTTTAATAAACATTTTAATATCATAAATACTCTTTTTATTTTCATTTTACAACTGAGGAACTGCAGAGAATTTAAGAGACTAATCCACATGTGTACAGCTTGGAGAGTACATGCATTTAATCCTGGGGCAATGGTCTTCCTCTAAGCAGAGAAAAAGTTAGAGATGAACAACAGTAGTGTCTTTGGATGGAAAATTATCAATATTGAATATTTTTCTTCATTATATTTATCTGCACATTCATTATCTTTTTCCTCTCAGTGAACATTGGTTGCTTTTGCTGACCTGTCAAACTCTGCAAATCAGACAGATGAAAACTTGAACTGTCAAGAGTGTTTTTCCCTGATCAGTTCTCCACCTGCAAAAGTATGGTTTCAGGCTGAGGGCAGGAAACCCTAATAACTACAGTGGGGGAACCACATCCCCAACCAGCTTCCCTCAGCAAAATCCCAAAGGACAAGGTTCTGGATGGCAGGTTCCAGTCTTCCTATCAGCTGCTGAGTTCCCAGGCCTGGTTTCACCTGCAGTTCAATGGTGGGCACTCAGTTCCCAGTGATCCCCTTCATCACATTGTAAGCCTTCCAACCACTGCATTTCAGAAGGAGTTAGGCAAGGAGAAGCTCAAAGCAGGTGGCAAAGATTTTTTAAAAACAAGGAAAGGTTATTTTTCCCGGACAAATCAGCTGGTACTCCCCTAGAATCACCACCCAGCAGGGAGTTTGCTGACTCCTTTTCCTTCCGGGGCTGGCTGGCTGCTGTGATAACTACGCATGATGAAATGATCTGTCACAACTGCTCTTAAAAGACTATGCTGGGGTTCTACCTTCTGAAGAAAGGGAGAGATTAGGATTGGGAGCTGGGCAAAGAACTGCTGGGAGGTGGGCAGGAGATTATCAGTCAAGTTGGAGAGGGGGAGGAGGAGGGCAGGGAGTTGTAATCACAGTAAAAACATAGCAAAATGACAATAATAATAAACTCAACAACCATTTACTGAGAACATACAGATGCTGAGTTTACATGCATCATCTCATTGAATCCTCCCATGAAACACTGTTAGGTAGGCACTGTTATTACGCCAGTCTGGAAGATGGGGGAACCCAGGCTGGCTGATATTAAATAACTTGCCCAAGTTGATGTCATGCAACTGATAAAATGTGCAGTTAGGATTATAAATTCAAGCCCTCCTCTTGCTAAGAAGCCCCTTTCTGGAGCTGTGGGTGACCCGAGACAGCCTTTACACTTCTCAGAAAACACACATACACAGGCACACACATCACATAACATTTTTAATTTCAGGAAAACTGCTGTTTTCAAGCCTCTTGGCTAGAAAGATCTTATATTTTTTTCTGGGTTTACGTCATGCCACTTTCGAGGCAGTCCACCTTGATGACTGAAATCAGGTAGTTCTGGGTTTACATCCTATTTCCAGTACTACATTTTTCTGTGAACTTGGGCCTCAGTATTCTCAATGTAAAATGGTGATTGATAATCATACACACACACACACATACACAGAGTGACCATAAAGTTTGCAAACATAGACACTATTATTTTGCCTGTATTGTAATGTAATACAGTGAAACCGCTCACATGTTAATGCCTATTTGCCTGTTTTCAGACTTAACGGCTACTCTGTATTTATCTCATGGGGATAATATGTGTATGTGTGTCTACATATACATGTGTGTGTGTGAACATGTATGTATAAACACATGCACATATATAACTATATGTGTAAGGAACTTAGCATACAGCCAGGCACACAGTAGGTGCTTAATACATGATAGCTGTTGTTCTTTATTTTTAGGATTCTGGCCTCAAGTCAATCTTACAAATTTGTTTGTTGAGTGCTTGCTATGTGAGGACCCTGGTGGGAAGCCTACATGCAGTGGGCGAAGCAGACATGTTCAGGAATAATTCTTATGGAAGGCAGTCTGTGTTAAGTAATGGGCTGCTGGCATGGACAGAGTTAAGAGAGGATAATGGACAAAGGAATGAATTCTTGCCAGGTAGATCTAAGTGGTGAGATTTTTACTTTTAGATTAAATTTACAAGACAGAAAAGTACATAGATCCAAATTCAGTGATTTTGACAAATGTATACACTTATGTAACCACCATCAGAATCAAGATATAGTTTACTTCCAGACCCCAAAAAGCTCCTCTGTGCCCCTTCCAATTAATCCCTACTCCCCAAAGGCGACCAGAGCTTTGATTTTTTTCAAAAGTAGTTTTACCTGTTCTTGACCTTCATATAAGTAGAATCATTCATAATGTTCTTATTCTTGTGCTTGGCTTCTTTCATTTAACATGGGTGGTTAAGTTCTGAGCTGAGCCTCAAAGCATTGCTAGCATTGAATAAAACACAGGGGGAGCAAAGAAGGACTCTGAGGCAAAGAAAATAGCTGAAGAAAAGGCAGGGAGGGAGCAAGATAAACATAAAATGTGCATGGGGGATGGTCTGACTAGACTAAGGGGTGCCCAGTGAGGAGTAGTGAGAAAGAAAGAGGGAAGGGTAGAGTAGGGCTTAGTTTTGCAGGGTTTCAAATGCCAGGTCAAGGGCATGTGTACGTTATCCTGAAGACAGTAGGGAGCCACCTAGGATTCCTGAACCCAAGAGTGGACTGATGAGATCTGGACTTTGAGAGGATACATACACAGGCGCACCTCATTTTACTGCACTTCACTTTATTGCACTTTGCAGATACTGCATTTTTTACAAATTGAAGGTTTATGGCAACCTTGTGTCAAGCAGGTCTATCAGCACCGTTTTTCCAACATTTGCTCGTTTTGTGTCTCTGTGTCACATTATGATAATTCTTGAAATGTTTCAAATTTTCTCATTATGATTTGTTATGGTAATCTGGATCAGTGGTTATGGCTCATTGAAAGCTCAGACGATGTTTAGGATCTTTTCACAAGAAAATATTTTTTAACTTAAGGTATGTACATTGTCTTTTTAGACATACTGCTATTGCAAACTTAACAGACTACAGTGAAGTGTAAATGTATCTTTTATATGCACTGGGAAACCAAAAAATTCATTTGACTTGCCTTCTTGTGATATTTGCTTTATTGCCGTGGCCTGGAACCTAACTGGCAGCATCTCCAAGATGTGCCAGTGTAGATCCACAGCAGGAAGCATAAAACAGAGTAGGAAGTCTGAAGGCCAGGAGACCGATTAATTAATCATTCATGCATGTATGCATTCCTCTATTCACAGTCTCCAAACTTTTTGACCAAAGATTCTGTTTATTCATTTATTCACCCAAAAAGTATTTATCTGGTACTGGACTCTAGACTTTGATTAGTCTCCATTACACGCTATGCCTGGTTTTGGTCCTTTGACTAGGAAACAAATAAAAATTTGGTAAACCCTGTCTCCTGCTTGTTCCTACTCCCCCTCCTCCCAAATTCTAGAAAATCCTTGATCTTCCCTGGTAGCCTATTAATCAAATCTTGTTAAGAAAATCTACATCTCCATTGAGTACATCTGTCTTCAAGACCCTACTGAGCAGACATTACCATTTTGTATATGAGATTTTCCCAGAGAAACAGGAAGGGCTTAAATCAATGAAAGCAAGGTCAATTCCATACTCTGGTGGAGGGCTAGGAGTAGCATTTCCAAAGTGTGTTCCACAGTGAATCACTGGTTCTATGGGTTGTTATAGGTACACGGTAGAGATGGGGAAGATGATTTCATGGTCATTTCGGTTTGGGAAACCCTGGGTTAAAAAAGCAAACAAAAGAGGTTTCCTGACTGCAGGACTTTTCAGTGACTTGACATAATGACTTGGGCATTGTTAATTTCTGAAAAGGGGGTCTAATATGAAGCATTTCCCAAATGTTTTGATCCCAGAACCTTCTCTGCCTGCAGCATGTTGGGCATTTTTGTATTGTCCAGAATGCATCTGTGGGATTCTCTGGCATGACATGAGGGAATTCAGAAAAGGTTCGGGTCCAGGGAAGTTATGGAGCAAATTGCTCAGGAAGATTGAGCCAGAGCAGGATAGGGCAGCTATGAAAAAGAGGAAGCTACTTCCTCAGGAAGGTACAGGGAAAAGGGGGGAAGGAGGTGGGCTTGGGCTGAGTCTAGCAGCTGCTTGAAAGCAGCCAGGGGAAAGAAACTTCTCAGCTAGAAAGGAAACTGGCTCATGGCTGGACCAGGGCCCGGGAAGGATACCCATATTGCAGAATTCCTAAGGACACTTGCTCTTCAAAACTGGCTGCATATGGACCTTACATTTTCTGGACCAGGAAAAGGAGGAAAAAGTTCCATGGTTACTGGCCACTGGACATGACAGTGGTTGGGAAATAGGGGCCCTCACCGCGATCTCTACCCCTGGAACTGGCCTCTTTCCCTCAGACTGAGCTGAGCCCCCCCTCCCTTCATGTATGGCTCGGGCAAGTCACCTCCCCTCAAAGCTGTCAAAGGATTAGGAGATGATCAGGCGGGTCCTCCAGAAACAGTCTGAAACCTCACAGAAGGCAAGCAGACTGCCTCCTCACCGTCTACGCAGAGCCTCACCAACAAGGCTTGGTCGCATCTGCACGTGAATTCACGTCTGCAGCTGATGGTCTGCAGTAACACCCACCTTGGGTTCAAGTCTCAGCTTCACCATTTATCTTGAGCAAATCACTTTACTTCTCTGGGCCTCAGTTTTCCCACCTGAAAAATGAAAATCATCACATTTTTTTCCCTATGGTGAAGCCAACAATTTCTTTAAAAATAGTAAGATAATGGGTATAAAATGGCACAATGTTGGACACATAAGGCTTCATAAAAGGTACTTCTGTTTGTCAGTTACCACGAATAAATTCCTAAAGTCAATCTTCTCTCTAAAGGGAAATTTGTTATACATTAAAATGATTAAGTGATGTTTTAGTGTAGGGGGTGAAAACTGGTAAAACGAGTTGAAACCAATTGTTTTGCACTTTCTGTGAATCCCACCCATCTTATGCCCCTTGGGGTCAAGCAGTGCATAAGAATGCCTCAGTGGGGCTCTGCACTAACTCACTGAGACTCTGGTAGGGAAGGTCTCTCATCCTAGGGATGCTGGATGCCGCCTCCATTCCCAGCATTTATCTCCTGCTGGGGGTGGCTGGGACTCCTTGGAGGGCCCGGAAGCGAGGTGGGGGGCTGGGCGATAGTGTCAGAGGTCACTGGACCAAAAAAAAGTTCTATTTCGCTAGTGGGGCCTGTTTTACTACAGATCAGACCATCCCCAGGCTCCAGGGGAAACTTTCCTCCCTCGCCATAAACTAATCCATTCTGGTGAAGTGAAGGGTGACTTGCCCAAGGCACCAACGACTGAGATCCCTGGGTATAAGGTTTGGGGCTGGCCGTTCATTGTGATGCAGGCTTTGCTTTCAAGCCTCACGCTTTCCCTGAGGCCTCACTGTGGCTCCAAAAAGCAAACTGGGTCTTGCAAACAGTTCCTTGGTTGGGAAGTGTCGCCCTAGAAGCTGCTGGATAAGGGGGGCTTTTGAAGATGGTGTCAAGGCCTTTGGGGTTTGTGAAATGCAATGTTGGCAGATAAGGGCACATGCTACCGATTCTTTTTTTCTTTTCTTTCCCTTCCTCCACTCCCCTTCCCTCCTTCCTTCCTTTTTTGGGGGGCACCTTTCAAGTCAAAGATCACACAGATCTTAGACAGCTAGAAAGAATTTGTGTGACCTTTAAACCCAAACCTTTCAGTTCAACAGTTGAATAAACTGTGGCTCAGAGAAGGGGATTAACTTGCCTAAGGTCAACACAGTCAATGTGCAGCAGAGCCAGAATGCAAACCCTGAGCTCTTATCTCTTGGTCCAGCGCTTTCTCTCTCACAATGCAAACAATAGTATTGGTAACAACTATATGCCAGGCACAATATTAAGTGCTTCTCATTAAGCCTCATGATCATCCTATGTGATGAATACAATTATTATCCCCATTTTACAGACGAGGAACCGGACTCAGAGAAACAAATTAGGAAGCTTAGGGTCACCGTGAACAAAAAGCTGAGCCAGGTGTGGAAGTCAGGTCTGTCTAGAGACCTGGAGTCATAACCATTAACACCAAACTATTTAAGTACAGTAAGTCTTTTCTTTGAGTTGAGGGCCTTAATTTTCAATAGCCTTAAACCACTTTATAGGCTTCAAAGAACCCCCAGGGACTAGCAAGTGACAAAGAGCGAAACAAAAGTCTCTCCCACTTGTCCCATCCAGACTGGGCTGTGTCTGAATTGTCGCTTAGTCCAAGGGCAATCAATGAAAGACTGTGACCCTATTTTGGGTGATCAATCAACTCAGAGGCCAATAGTTATTTTTGAAATAAGGCTGAACAGCCAAAGCCACTGGCTAGAGAGTCATGTCACTGTCATCTGCCTATTGAGACTCTTATCTTCTTGGGGTCTCCCCCACAGCCCATGATTGGGTGACATTTGGGGGTGTCTGCACATGACTGAGAAGGGTGAAAATGACTGAGCTTATTATGAAAGGGGACAGGATTGAGACTGATGGAATCACCTCTTTAGGGAGAGCTGTGGAGGCATGAATGAGATTTTGAAAGAGCTTGGCCAGAAAGAATATTCATGCTCACATCCCCTCTGAGGCTGAGGAACCCGGTGACTAACCTCCATCACCAGGCTCATCTGCCCCAGGCTGAGTGCCCTGGGTGGCAGGAGCAAGGGAAGAGACAAGACAAGGAAGTCACTGTTTCACTGGGGAGGTAAGATATGCCATCCCCAATGATCACAAGAGCTGACATTATCAGGACCTAGTGCACCAGAGCCATGCTAAATGCTATGATGTGTTACCTCATTGAAAACTCAGCAAGGTAGGAGTTATGCCTACTTCAAAGATGAAGAAACTGAGGCTCAGGGAGATCAAAGGATTTGTCCAAGCCCACCCAGGTAGCAAATGGTAGAGCCAAGATTTGAGCTCAAGAGGTCTAGCTCCAGAATCCAAGCTCTTGACTAGATGTGTTCTACCGTGTGTGTGTGTGTGTGTGTGTGTGTGTGTGTGTGTGTGTGTGTGTGTGTGTGCATGTCTCACCTGGGGGGTGAGATTAGAGAACTCTCAGAGTCCTCCAACACATGAGGATCTTTGAAATTCAATAACCAAACCAATTGTGCAAAAACCTGGTTGTAGACAGAGAAGGAAAGGTTTTTCAGAGTAGAGGAGTTTGATGAAGTTTCCCCCACCAGGCTTCCATGTGGGCAGAACTGTACTTGGTTCTCTGTTCTCCCCAGCCTCTGGTACAGATGCTTGGCCAGGGCAGGTTCACACTAACCTGACTCAATAACTACTTGTTGAAGGATCCTTAAGCAGTGGTTCAGGTGGTTTATCCTTCAGTGGTTGAGCTTTTTGAACCAAACAGCCTGGGTTCAAATCCCAGCCTGGCTACTCAAGGACTGCTAACTGTATCCAGTCCCCTGGCCACTTTAAGCCTCTGTTTCCACATTCACGAAAGAGAAAAGAGAAGTGGCGATTGTACCTCAACCTTTGGGCAGTTGTAAGGATTGAGTGAAACAGGGCAGGGAAAGTGCTTAGCCCAGAGTCTGGAATATAGTTAAGTGCTCAAAACATAAGAGCTACCATTATAATTTTTAATGATAAATAGATCTCTATACCGACTGAATGTAATGCATGAATACAGGTATCTGAGTCTTGAAGTAGAGGATATTCCAGAGCAATTAGGGAATCAAAGGTGGGAGTGATAGAACTAAATAAATGAACCCAGTCTGGGAAGGAAAGCCGACCACAGCATGGCCTGTGCCCAGGCAGTGTGAGAGGCCTGTGCAGAGCAAGGCTGAAAGGGTGAGCAGGGGCAAGTGAGGGATGGTTTCCTGAAGGTGACTGTTGTGCAACCGCCTTCTTGAGGGAAGAGCTAGAGGGGCCTGATGCTGGTGCTAGACATGGTTCTTAGGCCCCTCCAGGCCACAGTTTCTAAATCCTTCCTCTTTCCTTTCTCCACTGTTTGACCACCTACCCCCAAACTGAGGGCTTTAAAACTCTTCCTGGCAGGCCAGCCATGGATTCAGAAAAACCCTTACCTGAATGTCCAAGGTCCAAGATTGAACACCTCACCTCTGACCACCTAGCCTCTGCCTTCCTGAGTAGGTGTGGGGCCCAGAAGGCCCTAGAAAATCCCTCTCCCTCCCCTACCTCTCTAGAGAGATCAGATCTAAACTAAAACCAGGGGCAGCCTTTGAAGGAAAATTCTTAAGAAATAGGAATGGACCTTATGGGTTAATTGTACCTACCTGAGCCTCTCTGAGCCTGGAGCAGGCCCTGCCTGTGCTGCCCCAGCCCACCTGCCCCATCTCACCCTAACCCAGGAAGGCAACACTGACCCCAGACACGCACCCCCTTTCTGCACTAGAGCGCTAGGGCCCTCTCATCCAAGCCAGGCCTTGGACGTTTTTCCTCTGTAGTTCTTCAAGGAAACCCTCGTCTGAACCCTCCAAGCCCCCAGTTTGACCCCTGAAGATAGATGAAAGAGAGGGGGAAGTACATTTTTAGCGTTGTTTGCCATGGTGGAGGTGGGGATTAATAGGTATTTCTCAGCAAAGCTCTCTTTTATTTGGAAGTGGGCAGTATCCTATTTAATGGTCCTTTTAAGATGCAGGCTGGTGATGGCCCACAATAGCAGGTGGGCTGCTAGGGCCCGAGGCCAGGTCCCTGGAAAGAGTGGGCCTCCGGGACTGAGCCAGCTGGGTTCTGTTCTTCCCAGTGGGCCCTCTCCCTCCAGGACTAAGGCTGCATTCTTCCTGCCACTCCTTTCTCTGGCTGTCTCCTGCTCTGGCTGGTTCCTGGCAACAGAGAAAAAATCTCCAGACAGCACTCCGGCTGCTTCATCCTTCCCAGCTCAGGGATAAAGTCTCCCCTGATTTACTTTTTAATAACTGTAGTTTCTTTTTTTAACAGAAGAAATCATGTCAAGAGATAAACAAAAAGAATAAAATATAAATCACCCTGGTCCCATTTTCCTGACCTCTCTCATGTGTATCTTTCCTGTTCTTTCTCTGTTCATAGAAATGGGTTTAAAAAGTAGGAATGAACTAATTTACTAAAGTGAAAGATTTTAGAAAGCGGGAAATCAGATCTAGGTTCAAGGCTCAGCTCAGGAACTTCCTAGAAATAACCTTGAGTAAGTTGTTGCACTGGTGGGCTCACTTACCTTTGCAAAATAAGGATAATAGTACTTACCTCAACACTGAGCCCACTGCCCTGCGTATAGTAAGGACTTTTAAATGGTAACAGTTGTGCTGCAAGCTCAGGAAATAACTTCCTTGGTACTAAGAGGCCTTCTGTAGCATCGTTCTAACTGCAATTCATATGCAACTACAATCAGGTATCTTAATTTCCTTCACTGAGTCCCCATAAAAGGGTATTTATATACATTGTAATTTTTCAGGATTATAAACAATGCTCTGATATATATCCTTGCAGATAACACTTGTACAGAGATTATTTGCTTAGACTAAATTCCTGTGAGTGAAGTTGCTAGATCAAAGGGTGAGCTAAAATCTGAAGCCAAAGTTTGGACTGATTCACACTCCCTCCAGCAAGGAGAGGGTCTGTTTTCTCTCACCCTTGACAACACAGGGGCTTAGCATTTTCTTTCATCTTTATCAACTTGATAAGTGAAAAAATAATAACTGCTTATTCGTTTCCAGGGTATTCAGTGACTTGCTCTTGTTTTTTTTTTTTAAGGGGAACTTTCTAAAGGATGACGTCAGACTCCATAATGATTCCTCACATCCAAGGAACCTCTAAGAAGGAATGTAGGTGGTGTTAGTGGCAGAACTGTGATAAAAATCTAAAGTACAGAGTGTAAAAAGGGCCTGGAGGCTGTCCACTCCTTGTCCTGACCCTCCATGAGCACACTTCCAGGTCCTTCCATGCCTTCACATTAGGGCCATATTCTCTACTTAAGGCGTGTGGCCTATCCTTCCACTTAAGTCCAGTGATAGGGGACAGAAGACTATTTGTGATGAAATATTTACAGAGCTTTTGGTGTACACCCAGGACAGTACCTCTAGGACCCATGAGGATCCATAATGGCATCTAGGGTGATGTTTTACCCAAAATCTGAGGTTCCAGTCCAAACTCCTTTGCTTAAAAGTAGGAATGCTTTCTTGAACTTTGGTTTATCTTTTATAGGGCCAATAATACATTCTCCCCTGACCCCTGCCTTAGCTTTATCATAACACACAGGAAAGCCCTTTGTAAACTGAAAAGAGCTTTCCACTTAGAAGGGGCTGTTTTTAAGGGAGGTTGTGTGTTAAGCGCTGTAAACTAAGCTGTGTGTTGAGGGTGGAAGCAGATGGTGGCTGAGGACCCCTTTCTAAGCTGGGTGTTCATCTATAATATCAACAATCTTTTATTGGGTACCTACTACTTGCCATTGGCTTTACATTGAGATCTTATTTTATTTAATCTCCAGGTCAACCCCAATGAGGAATGAGGGAAACTGACACAGAACTGAGTCACTAGTCCAAATGCATATACTAGTAAGAGGGAGAATAGGGATTTAAACTAGGAGATCTTCCCTGGGGGTAGGGTGTACAAGACAACATCTGATTTGCCCAGAATGTCAATTATCTTGTGTAAATTATACACATTCATCCATTTCCCATTTATTCAATATATACTTACTGAACATACTGAAACCTAGAACAAGTGTCATGGGAGACTTCCTTGTATAGTTTCTACAGTCCAGAAGCTTATAAATCCTTCCTACCTTACAAATCCTACCAACCAACCTATTTTTCTTCTTTCCTTCCCTCATTCCCTTTTTCCTTCTACTCATCCATCCATCCTAGGCTTTGCTCCAAAAAGGAGCTCAGGAGGATGAAAGGACTATTTCCATGGTTTGGGGGTCAGACAATGCTTGGTTTGACTGTATCTATGTCACTAAGTAGACAGCCAGCAGACCTTAGATGAATTTTACCTCAACTCTCTGAGCCTGTTCCTATTCTGTAAAATGGGGATACTTATGACAACTTCAGAGGACTCAAGAGAGGTCTATGATATGCACATAAGGAAGCTAGAAATATGCTTGAAACATACTAATGATACTGTGTTATCTCCCTTATTCCTCAGAACAATCACTTTACTGAGGAGGAAATTTAGGTAATGAGGAAGTTAAATTGCTTGTCTAAGGTCTTAGACAGTCAACTCCAGAGCTTATATCCTTAAGTAACTCAGCCAATATTCCAGAAGTCAAGTCCATCCGGGGTGGATTATGTGACCCCATAATCAGAGAATAAGAAATGATGATAATTTTAGTTGAGATCAGATCTGATTCCTAAGCTCACTGTTTATAGCCTGCAAGTTCGGCAGTCCCCATTCTCTATCTACACACTTCACAGGGAAGCTCTGAGCAAGAACTCTCAATCTTCACTATCTTTATATCCTCCTTTGCTCCAGGAAGAATAGAGACAAAATGACCATTTAATCAATGAGTATTTATTTTGATTTAATGACATTTAAACTGGGATTTTGTATAGAATTTCTAATTACAAAAGCATTGCAAGATTAATGCAGAAAACCTGGTGAAAACTTGGGAGGGGAGAAGGGAAAAAATTAAAATCCTATCATTTTGGCAACCACTGTTGACATTTAGGTATTTGTCCTTTCAATATTTTTATATAGATCAACAGATTTCATTTAGCTTTAGATAACCATGAAGGCTTAATGTGCTAGAAGAGGAAGGGCTGTTAGCAGGGCCATCATTTCCAACACTGCAAGTCTCACACTGAAAACAGCATGTGATTGTTTACAACTACACAATCTTCACACTCACACAAAGCAGCGTTGGCACTTACTTACCTCAGTGGTCCTAACTTTGCTTCTCTCCACCATGCCAAGAGTGCCATATCCTTTTGGAACAGTGGCTCATGGGCAGCCATAATCCTGGAAAGGAGAGAGAGGGATTGAAGGACTCGGGGTTGGTGGGGGAGGGCAGATCATAATGTCTGCAGGAGGAAGATTTATTTTCCAGAAGTAATCAAGAAAAGAAAACCTAGGTGACTATGTGACTCCACCCTAACAGTGATTCACTAATCTTCCCTTATATTAGAGGGAAACTGAACCTCCGAGAAGAGAGATTTTACCCAGTTATACAGCTGGTAAGTAGCCAGTGATTAGGCAGAACTTGAACCCAGGACAATCCCTAACTTAGTTTTATAAGAATGGAGGTAGAAAGATGTGGGTTCAAATCTCAACTCTTTCACTTACTAGCTTTTGATTTTTGACAAGTCATTTAACCTGAGTCTCTGTTTCTTTATTTGTAAAATGAGGTAAGAGCTTTCTCATTAGGTTTAAATGAGAAAAAAAATAATCTTTTCTAAAAATTATTGAGTGCTATGTACCAGGTACTGCACAATATACTTCACATACATGATCTCACTTAATCCTACACGATTAAATGAGATGGGGGGGGATATGGTTTTTATACACATTTTACAGTTGAGGAAACTGAGGCTCAAAGAGCTTAAGTCATTTGCCCAATATCACATAGCTAGGAAGTGGATGGACTAGGATTTGAACCCAGGTCTGTCAGTCTCAGAGCAATACTATCAGACAACATAGGTAATTCTTAGCATAGTACTTATAACATACTAACATGAAACAAATGGCAGCCATCATTATTTACTGTTATTACTGTGAATATAATTATATTGCATATGATTAGCTGGTCTGTTTTCAATCTCTTCAGCCAAGAAACTGAGAACTAGGCCAATCCAAGAAGGGGAAGAGACACAAACCCAGCCCGGTCCAGGGCCATGCCCACTACACAGGACTGACAAAGGGGCAGAAGGAAAGCCTGGACACCTAAAACCTTGGCATCTCTGAGTAGTTCAATGAAGGCCTCCCAACTGGGAGGCATGGCTCCTGCTAGAGGGGCCTGGTGACCTTGTAAACTAGCTCATGGTGTCCCCACCTACCTCTACTAACCCATCGGCCCCTCCATCCCAACCAGGGAGACTTCCCACGTGTGGAGACATAAAACTCCTCTGCCCCATGATTTGGGCCTCTGCTGATCTCTGCAGATGGGTGCGGGTGATTAAAGAGGTGAGATCCAGAGGGAGAGGGAGAGGACCCATTTAAAAAAGCCCAGCGAGCACAGACACGCCACCTGGGATCCCAGCCTCCACCTGAGCGCAGCCAGCATGAGTCACCCCCACAGCCCTTTACCTTTCAGTTGCAACACAGCTGACAGAAACTCCACAGCCTTCCAGGAGACAGGCAGACAGGTACACAGACAAGTGTGCCATCCTTTGGGCTACAGTAAGCTTTGCAGTTACAGCTGGCACAAATGGCCCTCTTGCCACCAGTAAGCTCCGTGAAGTGGCTGGGAAGCCAGGCTCTGCTCCAGGTCAAATCCCAGCTCTAGCTCTACCACTTCTGGGCTCTGCAGCTTGAGTAACTTACTTAATGACTTCAGTTTCCTCACCTCTAAAATAAGGGTAATAAAAGTGCCTATCTCACAGGGTTGGTGTAAGGATTCAATGAGACATGTCAAGGCTTAGCACAGAGCCTGATACATGCAGTGTACTGAGCAACTACTGTGTGCCAGACACTGAGGTACGCACTGGAGATTCAACAGTGAACAAGACAGCCAAAGTCTTTGCTCTTATGAAGTTCGCATGTCAGAAGAATGGGAGATAGACAGTAAATAACAAAATATCAAAAAGTCATAGGGCCATTGCAGAGAATCAGCATATAGTGTGATACTGTGATTAAATGCCTCTTTTAACAAGGGCTGCTGGGGGAGACCTGTTCTAAGGTGGCTTTATTAGAAACTATTATGACTATTTACTATCATTTGCCCAGGCCCCCTCAGCTATCCCTATCACAGCCTCCAGTGAGAAACCAACCTCTGATGGTTCTCAAACCCAGTACCCCTCTCCATAGGCCTGACCACACCCCACGAGGGCTCTTTTGGATTGTGACTATACCCTAAAACTCTCCATCAAATTGGCAGGAGTTAGCTGAAACCCCACCCTTCCTTGAGAGAGAAAGAAGTGGGCCGAGGTGAGGCTCTCAGGGTAGAGCAAAGAGATAACACGCCAAAAGGGAAGGGGGTGGGGTAGGTTAAGAGAACAGAAGAACAAAAAACCCCAAAATCTTTGGCTTAGATTTAATTTCATGTTAATCCTGGTAAAATCTCTTTAAAAAACTCTCTAGGATTCTCCTGTTTGTGTTTATGGATCTTCTGGGTTTACCAGCCTTGTTCTTTATAGACAGTTCATGGAATAATTGCTATTATTCCTCAATTACTTAGTCCATCTAACAGGCATCTGATTTCTCCTGTGTTTCTAATGCAGAATGAAGCACTTATTAGAGTTTGTGAAATGACCAGCTAACTAAAGTGGCCAACTTCAAATTTTCCAGAGGTGTGAGGTTTGCTTACATCTATCTCACTGAGACCTGCAGCACTCCAAATAAAAGGCTGCCTCCCAGCCTATTCCTCCACCCCTCTGCCACCAAACCTTTCCCCCCACCCCCAAGATTGTAACTCCTACAGAGCAATGACTGTCTTTTTGGCCTCTGTCACCTCAGAGCCCAGAGTAGGGCCTGGCACACAGTTGAGGCCCAATGAATGTCTGTTGAATTGAGACCACTGAGTTTATTTAGCTCACAGGGATAGCCAGACTCGGAGATGACACAAGATTCCCATCTTGACTCTGACTTTCAACTAGCCTGTGTCTTGGGCAAGTCACTTTACTGCTCCTGCCTCCATTTCCTCACCTGTAAAGTGTGTGCGTTGGGGAGGAAGGGGGCATGATGATAATATCAACCACAGTTGGTTACTATGAGAATCAAAAGATATCACTTGAATAATTATAAAAGATTATTCAGAAATAGGATAGATAGTATTGTCTTAAGGGGAAAGCACTCAAAAAAAGAAAGGGAATTTATACAGAGACCTACTGGGAGGAGTATCTGCTCTCTTCTTTAAGAATTCCCCATTGGCTGTTAAGTATTTGATGCTGGGTAGAGGGGGCAAAGGAATTGGGATGGTGGGGGGGGGGTGTTCCTGAGTATCCAGGATACAGGAATTGAAATTCCCTTTAACCAAGTATCTGTTTGTCCCTGTACTTTTCCTCTAGTTACCTTCTTTCCAGCACTTTTTTCTCCCTTCCTCCACCCTCCTCTCCACCCCCCACCCCCTCACCAAGGAAGGCATTGGCCAGCTCCACCCAGCCGGCCCCCCATGGCTCCGCCCCTAACTCGGCAGGCCAAGAGTTAACAGCTGCACCTGTTGAGGTATACCTGCTGTGGCCGGCACCTGTACCTGTGGCCAATCAGTGCCAGCGCTGCCGGGAACCTACCTGTCAGCAAAATCCCAACACTCAAACCTCAACATAAATCAAACACTTCCCTGGGCAGGGAATGTCTGTGTCAGGCAAGAATTAGACAAGAGAGTCAGCAGAGCCTCGGTGCTGGTGCCGATCCTTGGAGCTTGGGAGCCTGGGAGCAGGAAGATGTCGAATGAACTTGAGTGAGTAAACACCGGTGGATGCCTGGCGCTCTCCGAGCGTGGAGGCTGGATGGGGTTTCCAGAAGGGGGAAGAACAGGGAGGCCGGCGCCAGGATTCACAGAGCAATTTGTAAGGGCAAATGAATGGGCTGACGATCTCACTTTGGCGTGTCAAGGCAAGCCCCATCTCAGGCTAGAGCTGAGTGTTCCCTGGGAAAAATAGTTGGGTTTTTTTTTTTCCTTTCTCTCTCTGCTGAGCAGTTTCGAGCCAGGTAAGGAAACACAGAACTGAAACTGTGAAGGCTTTTAGCACCACTTTCTGACATTCTGAAGGTGCCTTGGAAATCAGAGACAGCCTCAATCCCATCTAGGCTTTCTGTTTTCTTGCCAAAAGGAACTTCTTTGAGGTGGTTCTAGGAGCTGTCTTAGGCAGAGAGTTGGGTTTCTCTAAAGGGACTTGTTTGTTGGGTTGGAACAGCCCCAAGTAGGAAGGTTACAGTGTGGTGGTTAAACATGCACTTTGTAGTCATCTTAACCTAGGTTCAAATCCAGCCTCTGCTCCTCATGGAGTGTGTGGTCTTGGACAAGTCATTCAACTTACCTAAGCTTCATTTTCCCTCTTCAGAAAATGGATATAAGAATGCTTTGTAGGATTCTTGAGAGTTAAGTGTAATGAAGGTTGTAAAATGCTCAGCACAGGGCCAAGGTCTGAAGATGCATTCAAGAAAATGTGGTTGATTTTATTCAGTGGCTGTTCTAAGGCTTAGGAAGCTGAGATGTGGTTTTCAGTGAGGTCATCTTCATTGCCTGGCAGACTGCAGGTGCCTTCCTACCCTCATCTGGGATTTAGAATCCCTGCTGGCTGATGCTGACCTTCACTATGAACCACCTACTTGGGACCCAGACCTCAGAGAAGGTGGGATGAGGCTGGGATTCTGGGCTGCATCAGCAAGGCTTCTACAACACTCTTCCTGCCACCCACAAGTGAGTGGGCAGATGAGGGTTGAAAAATCTTTTTTTCTAGCTACTCCTCAATAGATTGTCTTAAGAACTTGAAGACCTGAGGGTAGAGGTTGGTGGGTAATGACTGAAGATGGGGTTCCATGTTACCAGCTAACTCTTAGGTTCTCCTGGGTTGGTCAACTATGTTCATAGGGCATTGGATTTCCCTTGAATGAATTCCCCAGGATTGAAAATGCTTTGACCACTGGAATAAAAACAGAGTCACTGGAATCAACAACTAGGTTCAAGTCCCAACTCTGCCTTTAATTAGTTATGTGACCTTGGGCAAGTCACTTCACCTGATCTCAGTTCCCTCACCTGTAAATTGTGGTCCTAATAGTGCCCACCTAGTGGAATTGGGAGACCGAACAACTTTTAAAAAGTGATGGGTTTTAAAGCCTGGTAAAGAGCAAATAATACCCCTGTTACTTTATATAGAAATGACCAGTAAATGAGCATTTCTGAACCTCTACTTTTTATTTTTCCACACATTGAAAACAAACAAAAAAAATATTGATGTGTCTCCATTTCACTTAGATCTGCTGGTTAAAACTGCAGAGGCTGCAGACAGAATCTATTCTTTGGTGCCTCTTAGGGGGTAAGTGTCCTGAAGCTGGGTTACTTGAACAGAAAGGTTTCCTGCTTTTCTGCCCCTTAATGATATGGGTTTTGAAGTCAGATCCGCTGACAGTTGAGGCTTCTCCTTTTGGGGTGGGGTGAGGGGAACTTGTGCCTGCAGAGTAATTGCCGGCAAACTCTGAAGCCACTATTTGAGATTACAATGACAGAGCCTCAGTGCCTGGGGGCCCAGCTGCCCCGATAAGTGGGGTGGGGGGTGGGGGAAAGGGAGGATCAAGTGCTTGGCTTGCAAGTTTTGAGCTGCCAATGCTGCTGTGGCCAGTCGTGCTGCCACATTTCCTTTAAAAGTGCCGAGTTAAGAGGGCCGGTCCTAGCGCTATTCTTGAGCCCCGACAGAATGACTAACACTTGTTAGGCTTCATGTAATGAGGAAAGTCGGACTTGCCACATGACCCTAAATTCTGTCACTTACCAAGTGGAGGATCCTGATAAATTTGTTTCTCTTCCCTGACTCAGTTTTCTCCTCTGCCCAATAAGGGCTATAAACACCCACCTAACAGGGAAAACAGTGAGCTCCCGTATGTGGGCTACCAACCCGGGGCAGGAGCTCCATCAACACAAGCCTATTCCTAGGCTTCGGGTGGTAGAAGGCGGCACTTCGAAGGCTGTTTCGCGAGGAGCATGGAGGCCAAGGCGGTGTAGTTGGAACCTAGCTAGAGGCAGCTGGCGGGTGGAGCGCACCGGCCTTTCATGTGGTCAGGCCTAGTGCCCGCCGGGGAGCAGCGTTTGCCAGCCCTGTCGGGCCACCCGAGCGCCTCCAGCCTGAGGCCTTTGGCGAGCCGGTAAGATAGAGCCGCTCGCAAGGGCTTCTGGGGCAGCGGGGGGCACCGGAAGTCGCTACCTGACGCCCTCCTCTGGCGGGAAAACTTCCCGACGCCTCAGCGCTGCCCACCATCCGGGCTTCTGCCAGGGCGAGGGGCCCGCAGGCGCCGCTCTCGGCCCAGGTGCTGTGGGCCCTCTGGCCCCCTTTGATGTTCTAGGTGCAGTGGTGCCCGGGGCCCTACTGTGTGCCAGGCGCACCTGCCCGCCCCTCGTGGAAATGAGGGGTAGGAGAGTAAGTGCTCAGCACAGAGTGTCGAATGGAGGGGAGAGGGCAGTGAGCGAGGCGCACCAGGCTTCCCTTCCTCAAACGCTCAGTGGGAGCCCTGCCCGCTGCCTGGAATCTTCTCCCTCCCCAAAGCCTTGGAGAGACGCAACCGCGGGTGGGAGGGGCCCAAGCAACGCCCCAGCCAGTGACCGCGGGCCTCCCGCCGCTGCATCTGATCTCCGTGAGCGCCGGGCTCCAGACTGCCTGGAGCGCTGAAGGGGTTAACCCGGAACGCCTCCCCGCTGTGGTTTTGTGGTCGAAACCATGATTGCCAGGAGCAAATTTTTGTCGTGCACTAGGTGTGTTATTAAAAGTCGGAGTTACGCTGCTGGTGAATGAAAAGTTAAAAGCCCTCATTAAGCTCGGGCTGTAAAACAGGCGGACTGGGCCAAGAGCTGAGACAACCCTAACGGCAGCGGCACCCCGAGCCGGGGTGCGGATACTGCGAGGCTCCCGCCACCTCTCGGGCTGCCTTCGCCCTGGCCCAGCGAGGACCCGGTCGGGTTCCCAGAGCCAAGAGAGTCTTCAGGGGGGTCCACACAAAGGAAGAGCAAGAGGAGAAAGGGCCTCAAGGCTGAAACACAAATGATACACTCGCAGCGCCCCGTTTTCGGTTCAAACAAAAACAACAGCCAGACATTTATTGAGCGCTAACTCCACGGCGGACACAGTGTCCAGTGTTTGATAAATACTTTGTCTCCTTTAACCCTCCCGACAATCCAATGAGGGATGGGAGTATAAATGCAGTTTTGCAGAGGAGGGGACTGAGGTTTGCCCCAGGCCCTCCCAAGATCTCACGGAAGAGCTGGGATCTTAACCAAGGGTCCCAAAGGCTCCACACCGATATATCACCCTGCTTCCTATCTGCTCAGATATTGAAAAAAGAGAAGACATGCCACCTGTTAACAGTGGTTATCTCTGAGTGGAGAAACGCAAGTGAATTCTAATCTTTGCTTCCAATTTTTCTATACGTTCAACATTTTATATATTGTGTTTTACAATTTCATGTTACTTTTGAAATGGGGAAGGGGAGGACAGGGAGTTACTATTTTTAAAAGAGAATTTTATTTATTGGCTCACCTAAAAATGGTATTCTCAAACTGTGGTCGCTGGACCAGCATCATCATCATCATCACCTGGGAACTTGTTAGAAATGTAAATTCTCAGCCCCACCCTAGATCTACTGAATCAGAAACTGGAGGTGGGGCTCGGCAATATGTGTTTTAACAGGCCCTCCAGGTGATTCTGATGCATGTTCAAGTTTAAGAACCACTGGTCTAGAAGACCTGGCAGAGACTTGGGAGGCAGGAGGTTCCCATATCCACCACTGACCTGCAGCGTAGTTGCTGAGCCAGCAGACTGGGAGTTTTGCTATGGGGTCATGTGTTTGAGCCCCGCTCTGTGACATAGGGACTGGGTGATTTTTGCATGAGCTCCTTACCCTGTCAATTTCTGCATATGTAAAATGGTGGTAATAACTCCCACCTCACAGTGCATGTATGAAAATGAGAAGGCACTGGGCCTGAGGCTGTGAAGTAACTTAATTCCTTTCCCTTCCCTTGTCTTCTCTCTCCAGTCTGGAACTAATCTTTCTCATTGTAAAATGGGGCAGATAAGCCTGGCTGACTGCCTCCTTCCTTCTATTTATTTTGCCTCTTAAAAAGGTTAGAGCAGCTTATTTAGTGAAAAGGTCCCATAGCAAAATTATCTCACTAATATTTGGTGTTATTTCCCTGGGCTGGGAAATCTTTAGGGCGGGAACAGTGTAGTATTACCTGTGTGTCCCAAGTACCCAGGATGGAACCTATTGCAGAGTGATCTTCAGTGAATGTTTGTTGAATGAATCCATGTGAGTGAATGAATGAAAGGATGTGGCACCCTGAATTTAGAGGTGGACTTCACGTTGTTTCACATCTCAATTGAACAATAGAGAAAAAGATGAGGAAAACTGGACAGGACACCAAGAGGAGAACATAACATGAAAGAAAAATTCCCAAAGAGGGAAGAATTTTTCAAAGGGGAGAAAGTGAATTTCTGGTACAATTAGAAAATGGCATATAATTTGCATGCAACTAAGAAGTGTTGCCTGGAGCCTGATCACCCCTAACTTGCCCACGAGGATCCAGATGATGAAGCTGGCAGTGCTTGCCCCTCTTATCTGGGAATCTCCCAAGCATCAGGTATCCTTTTGCTGCTAGGAGAAGCTGCCCCGTTTACAGGTGGGAGAAAGTGAGGCTGTGAGTTGTCATGCAGTTTGCTGGTGGCTACCCCACAATGTGAATATTAATAATAATAATAGTTTATTAGGTGCTGGTCATTTTACCTACATTGTATCATTGCATTTCCAACAGTAATAGTTCATAAATTTGTAAAGATTACATAAGACAATGACTAGAAATTGTTGGACCAGCACCTGACACTTGGTAAGCCCTCAGAGAACAGTAGTTATAATCAATCTGTGAGGTACTCTCATTCTGCCCCAGTTTACAGGTAAGAAAACTGAGGCACAGAGAGGTCAAATTGAATAAAGTCACACAACTAGTGACTAGCAGAGCTGAAACTGGACCCCAGATCTGCATAGCATTGGGGCCTATCCCATAACTGGAGTTCACATTATCTCGTTCAAACTGGAGTCACTATAGAGCCATGCCCTAGGCTCTGCCATTTCCCCCCTGAGACCCCTAATGAGCCCCCAGCATTCGACAAGGCACATTTCACAAACTATGCATCCAGAAACCAGATGGGCCACTGGCAAGTAAGAGAACCCTGGGGCACTCCTGTCATGCTGAGGGAATACCTTGCATGGGGCTGACTGAAAAATGATTCCTCCGTGAGCAGTTGTGGTAGGGCCTCTCTGTGGGTAATTAGTGAGTGTGATTGATCACTGCTGATGAGGCTGGGTGGCTCGCAACAGCGTTTAGCAAGTCATTGGGTGTAGCTGGGTGTCAACACCCAGCTTAGGTGGCCCCTGGAACTGCTCCTCCTCAGACTAGAGGGAAGTGGGGCCCACCTCCCTGGATCACCAACTTGGGGTACCCCCCATTGGTGAGCTTTCTTCCCCCTCCTGCAAAATTGAGTGAGGGTCCTTATTTTTCCGTCTCTGAATTACTGAAGTGCCTTTGAGATAGGGCAGTGACTGAGCTAAGTACTGGCTAGGAAACTTCAAGACCTGACTCCCAATCCTGCCATATGCTGCATGTCCTTGGGCAGGTCATACTCTCAGGCACTAGGTTTCCAAAGTGTCTTTGCACCCAAAGGCCCTTAGCTGACGGATGAGACACATTTACTTAGTTTCACTGGGAGTTTAAAGTGGCTCAGCCAGAAAGCAGTGGGCATTTGAGTCTGAAAGGACTTGGGAGGAAACCCCATGTCACCACTCTAGTCTTCCTCCACCCTGGTGCCCAGAATGATGCATACTGGAGTCAGGAGGCTGAGTCTGGGCAGGGAGCAGCTGGTACCACACCCCTCCTGTGCTGTGGGCCCAGAGTGACCTGCAAGGGAAAGGACTAGAGCCCCTGTCTGGACAGTTTGCACAGCCCCACAGGCTTGGGATAGGAGGGCTGAAGAAGTAAGGCCTGTCAGGTAGACGCCTGAGCTTAATCTTGGTCTTTTATCCCAACTCTCCCCCAAATGGAGGAGAAACCAGACCAGGGAGATGCTGAGGGGCCAACCTTGTGAAGATCCTCAGTGCTGGAAACCACAGACCTCTATTCCAGGCTTGATTCCATGACATACTAGCTGGTGGCCTTAGGCAGGTCAGTGGCCCTCTCTGTGGCTCAGTTTTCCCGGTTACAAAGTGGATATATTCATACCTTCCCCCCCCTCCTTTACAGAGGCGTTGCATGATCAGAGGTGATGACAAATGTATGAGAAGCATGTTGAAAAATACAACATGCTATGCAAATGTGAGGGATTATCAAATCTTACACTTGAGTTTCCTCCTCAGTTGGCTGGCCTTCCTTGAAATAAGGCAACTTATGCAAAAAACCTGGCTCACACTGGCACATAGTAGGCGGACAAACTCTGGCAGCTGTCCCAGGCATATGCCTCTGGTCTTGCGTTTCCTCTCACCTGGAAGGTCCAAGGTCCTTCCCACCCATCTCCATGCTCCCTCTCCCACCAGCCCTCTTCTCAACCAGCATCCAGGCACTCCTCAAAGTTCAGGCAGGTCGGAAGTCCTGCTGCCTTTCCTTCCTCACTTTCTTCACCTTGCTGATATTAGCTGCTCTTTCATTTATGTGGTCATGACTGTCTTGCTGTCACTAAAATGCAACCTCCACAACAGCAAGGTTGACCCTCTTTATCTAGGACAAGGCCTGGCACATAGTAGTTACTTGATAAGTACTTGTTAAAATGAGGACTGAATGGTTAGATGGGTGGATGCCATCCAGTTTACTGTTTTTTCCTTCCTTTCTATATCCCTTCTTGGAAACCAGTGGTTGGTGGAAAAGTGACTAGTTCAGAGTTAGCTCCCAGAAGGCCTGGCTTTGTAACTCACTTGGCCATAGCCCTGGAACAGGTCACATAACGTGTCTGTTGTCTTGTCCCGGGTCTGTAGAGATAATAACACATCATGTATGTTGGGAGGCTCCATAAGATAATGAATGTGAAAGTCAAAGCAAGGAGTTATTACCCTGTCTCTTTCGTTTTTGTCATGGATCCTGGTTCACAGATAGGAGGCTTGGGGAAGACATTAATTTAAGAACCTCAGGCAGAGTCTCCCTTTTACTCTCATTTGGGGGTTCCAAGATGATGATGGTCATGATGGTGATGATGGTGAGGGTGGCTGTAATTCACTGAGTGATTATTCTCTGGCAGGCTCTAAGCTAAGCACATTTCTTACATTAATGCACTTAATTTCTGAACCACCCATGAGATTAGCCCCACTGGAAAGTAGCCAGCCCTGGTGTTCTCATTTTCTTTACAGCACTTATCACGGACTAAAATTAACTCACTCACCTGCTTGTTTATGGTATGTCTTCCCCAATTAGACTGTAGGTTCCATGGGAGCAGAGCCTTATCTGTCTTGTTCTTGGCTGATTCCCCAGGGCCTAGAAGAGATCCTGACTGGCACAAAGAAGACAATAGACCCATTTAACAGATGAGGAAATAGACTCAGAGGGGTCTAGCGCATTACCCAAGGACACAAAGTTAACTCTGTAAAGGTCTGCAATGCTATGACCCCAGTGCTACTTACCCCATGGTGCTGTGAGCTCTGCGCTGTGCCTGGTGGAGATCTCATGTCCAGAAGGCTGCCAGGATCAAGTCCTGTTGCCATCCCCTCCTCCCCCATTCCCCTTTCACATTCTGATAGCTGAGGAGTTCTGCCTTGGACAGGGTCACCAACAGAGAGGTTGTGGAGGCCCTGGGGAAGGTGCCTGTGTAGGGTGGGAGCCGCCCTGTCTCCCTCTGTTCTGGTGCTGTCACCCGTGAATAGGGCTCCCTCCTTCGTGGGACTCTAGGCCCAAATCTGCCACTGACTTTCAGGGTGACCGTGTCTTGTACCACTTTGCAGTCCCTCAATGTCTAGCACCAAGCTGGGCCTGGAGCACAATAATGGCTCTCATTATTAAGTACTTGGTATATGTCAGAGCGGTTCTAAGCATTTTATAAATGAAGAACAGTGCCAAGCACTGGGGGTCCCAGTTGACCTGGAGGGTGTGGAGGGGAGCATGGTCTTCCAGGCCTTTCCCTGTTTCTCCCTTGCTCCCTTGGTTTGGGAGTTCCCTTTAGCCTGGGGCCAGGCGGGGGGTGGGGGCAACCACCCTGGGCTTGCTCTATAAGTGCCTCGAACCCCAGGCCCAGGAGGCTACTAGGAGGAGCCTCTTCTCAACTCTCCATCTTAAGGCCCTTGATTTATTGCAGCAGAAACTTGGGGTGCGCCTCCCTGCTTCTTTGGAGCAGGAAGGTTTCTGTCATTTCTCTTTCATATATGACAGCTCCTTCTCCCTCCCTCTGAGAGCCCAGTGCCCTGCACCCTGTGGCCCAATGGGATGGGAGATACTGTGTCCTGGATGAAACTCCTGGGAGGGCTGCCACCTGCTGCCTGTCTGGGTGTGACCTGGCTGCTGTTCCCATTCTGTGTGTGAGAATATAGTCCTGAGCTGTGGGGCAGAAGGAGGGTGCTTCCTGCATCATGATTTATGAAGGTCCTTACCCACCCACAAGTCTGCCACAGTGCCTGGAATTCCACACTAAAATGTTTTTCTGCTGTGGAAAGGATTGCGGTCTTGTGTTATGGTAAAAGAGCTATGGCTCAGTGGGAACTATGTACCTTTGGTACTAGATAAACCTGGGTTCAAATCCTGGTTGTGTCAGGGACTAGCTGAGTCATTTGGGCAATTTTCTTACCCTCTTCAAGTCTCATATTTCTTCATCTGTAAAATGAAGCAAATGACCCTTACCATGTAGTGTTGTTTTAAGAAGCAGAGCTTATGAATGGAAAGCATTCATATATATTATAGTAATGGCAGCTGGCATTGCTCCTATGTCCCTAACATGAGAGTCTGTGAAGCTCACCTAAAGGTAGGGCATTGGGCACCAGGAGGCCAATCAGTGCCCACTTGCTCTCTGGAGCTCTCCTGCCAGCCTGGCTATCTCCATCTTCTCACCTACCACTGTCTTTCACACACTCTTTGCTCGAAAAAGAGCATGACCAGAACTTTCCCACATTTGTGCTTGTGATTAGGAGCACATTCTACAACACATGTTTTCAAAGTGTGGCCCCCAGACTATCAGCAACAGCTTTACCAAGGAACTTGTTAGAAATGCAAATTCTCAGTCATCCCAGACCTGCTGAATCAGAAATTCTAGGGGTGGGACCCAGAAATCTGTGTTTTAACAAGTCTCCCTAGTCACTCTGGTGCAGCTGAAGTTTGAGAATACTATTCTGCATTACAGCATTATCCCACTGGAGCTTGAGTCCTCTCCAGGTCATTCCCTTACCAGGAGCTTGGGGAACTCCCTTAACATCTCTGAGCTTCAGTTTCCTCATCTGTAAAATAGGAACAATAATAGTATTTGCCTTTACAGGGTTCTTGTGAGAATTAAATGATACAACCCATGAGATTTACTCAGCTCAGTGCCTAAAATGTGGTCAGTGCTCAGTAAAGATTAGATACCAGTTTTATCATCATCATTATTCTGTATTATGCTCTTATCCCTATGCTCCTCTTGCCACATTTCTGAGTGACATAGTCCCCAGTGCTGGGTCCCCAACAGTGCCTGTCTCCTCCAAAGACCCCTTCCTGATCTCTTTCCTTTGAGCCCTTGTGGCTTATCTTTTGGGCTACATGCCTTGCGTTTGTCCAAGTTCTTGGCACAGTGCCCCAGTTCTGCCTGCTTCTATGTGCCCAGCAGCATTCCACTCCAGTTGCTGGCACCTGAGCAGCTGTTTGGGTACTCTCCAATAAACCTTAGTCTAAAATGCCATTTCCCAAGACCAGGCTCTGCCTACGGGCTCCCTTGCTCCAGCTCTCTCTGTCCCTTGCCATGTTCTCTACCTAACTTGAAATGATCTCCAGCCTTTTGTGTCTTGCACGGTCTTGAGAACTTCTTCAGAAGAACTCAAGCTGAGTTATATGGCAATTCTGTTCTTCGTAGCTTGTCATTATTATTTCCCATCCTTGTTACACGAATTCCCCTTGAAGAAGTATCTACCATGGAAGTATTTTACTGAATTCTCTCTGAAGCCTGGTAAGGTTGGGATTGTGTCATGTTGTAGATGACCGAACTGAGGTCCCAAGTCAACATCCACATGGCAACATTTGGTGTTGATTCAAGGCATTCAGCTCCAGAGTTCAGGTACATTCTACTGCCCAAAGCTGCCCAACTGTGGTGGAAGAAGCAGTTTCAAGTTTTCAAGGCTGGTAATTCTGAGTTCCTAGGCCTTGGCCTGAGGCTGACCGTTCCTGGCCTTCATCTGGAACAGCCTAAATTTGACCTTTCTTCCTTCCCTTCAGTTTCAGGTCTGTGAGGCTGCTGAAGAATGACCCAGTCAACTTCCAGAAGCTCCCCTACGCTAATGAGGATGAGGCCTGGAAGACCTATCTGGAGAACCCCTTGACGGCTGCCACGAAGGCCATGATGAGGGTCAATGGGGATGACGACAGCGTGGCGGCCCTGAGCTTCCTCTATGATTACTACATGGTATGTTTGCCACCGCTGGGCATGGCCCCCTCTGACCAACTTCACGTTCAGGCCTCATGGCTGAGCAGCCCCCCATGACCACCCCAGCCCCTCACCATGTTCTTTCTCACCTCTGGGCTCTTGTACATGCTGTTCCCTCTGCCGTCATCCTCCCCTTTCCCCTAGCTAAACCCTAGTCTCAGCCTTGAGTCTCAGCTTCAGTGTCACCTCATTCATTCACTAACAGAGGGGATGGCTTTCTTGGGTCTCCCATTCTATGCCACCTCTGGACGCACTCAGCAACCACCATCATTATCCTTGACTCTATCTGTAGAAACTTGCTGTTTGTGCATTTATTTCTCCACCTCGCCGTGAGAGCTCCTGGAAGGAAGAACCAAGCTGTGATCAGTACTGAGTCCTCAGCACCCCATACCGTGCCACACAGGCTCAATATGTATTGACTGAATGGATCGTTGCCTTGGCCACACACACTCAGTTACAGCAACACCTCTGATCTGCCGTTGTCTTCCTGCCCCTGTCCCTTAAGTCATCCAGTTGCCCTGTTGTTCCTACTCACGTATCCCAACCCCACCACCTAGGATGTGCCTTCTGTTCTTGAACCCATTCTCTTTCTTCAAGGCCCTTTCCAAGGAAGCCATCCCACCAAATCACCTCTCACTTTCCTGAGTGCCTTACTATCTATCCTATCCTTGGTCCACTCTATGCATTGTAACACCTCCTACCAGACCATCTTTCATTGTTCTCTAATTGTTTCCTGGATTTTAGGCCTTGACTCTGGAAGACAGTCAGTTCCTGACAACAGGAACTAGGCCCTCCCACATCTGACAAGTGGGCTTGAACTAGTGGGCAATCACAAATATATAACACAGGTGACATCACTACCCCCTCCAGTGCCTGTGCCAGACATTGCTAATGGATTACAGGCCACATTCTCACTGAGGGTACATGAGGCTGCAGAATCTTTTTCAACCCAGTACGCCAGGCAGCCCCTACCCATCTGTCTGAACTGTCACATGACAGCAAACTTCTTGTTCTCTCTCAACTGGGTGATTGCTCCAGGAGACTTTCCTGGATTTGAGAATGGGGGACCTGATTAGCCAATTGTTGAGAAACTGGCTCTGAACTTGGAAAATTCAAAGCCACTTTGTAAATAAGCCCTTAAATTTACTGACCTGAGAAGTCCTTTATCTACCGTATCCCAAGATGGAAGACAAATTCTGTAAATTCAGAGGCCAAGGCAGGAAGTGGCCCCAGATTCAAGAAGGCCCCAAATTATTTCTCTGGCTTTGGTTCTCATCCTGGATTGATATACTTACCCTACTTTACGTCTTCCCCAGCAGATCGATAGTGTCCTAATAGCATTTGGCTCAGGCCAATGGAAAAAAAAAAATTGAATTGACTGCCTCCACTTCAGGATATGATGGGGAGCCAGAATCCTAGGTCTAAGTTTAAACTATAAACCATAAAGCTGACCATAAACTAAAATCCAGCACCATCTCCCATGGACAAAAGGCCATTCCCAAGGTCAGAATGGTGGGGATAGGCTATGAAGGTGACACCTATAGTGGATTTAGTGAAATACAGTGTTCAGTGAGTTACACCTGCCCCACCGGCCCTATCCCACAGCACTGGAGTAAGAACAGGCCTGTGGATAATAAGGACATGGTCTAGTGGTATGGAAATAGCACCAGGTTGGGAGTTTGAGACCTAGTCCTGCCACAAATGGCAATGTGGCTTTGGGCAATATAGTTCTAAAGGCAGCCACTTCCCGTTTCTTAACTGAATGCTGGGCACTGTGCCAGGTGCCTTCCCTCATGCTCTTCCATGGGGCATGACTAAGAGCCCAAACCTTGGAGTCACTAGGCTGAATTGGAGACCTGGTTCTGGTTGTACTAGCCTCAGGGAGAAATGACCTGGATGCTCTAATACACAACAACATTATCATTATAATCATGAAAGATCACGTTTATATAGTGTTTCTATGTGCTAGGTGCTAGTCTAAGTACTCTGAAGGTGGTATTGCTAGTATTAGCCCTGTTTTACAGTTCTAGGAATTGATTCCAAGAAATCTGGGTCCAGAGTCTATGCTCCTAACCACTAAGACCACAGAGACTCTCTGGGCCTCAGTTTCTCATCCATATAATGGGGATAACATTAGACATTGCAGAGCAGTAATGGAGTGAAATTAGAGAACACCAGAAAGCATTTGGTACAGGGTGTGGTACATAGAAAGTACTCTATTAAAACACAGCAAACATTATTTTCATTAATCTTCACAATCTCCTTGAAGTAGTTGTTATAATTCCCCACTTGACATATGAAGAAAAAGAGTCTCAGAAAGGTACAATCATTTATCCAGAATACACAGCACTTTTAAGTGGTAGAGCTAGAATTTATGCCAGGCTGGCCTGATTCCAAATCCCATGATTCCTAACTGCTAATCTTGGGGTGATTCATCCCACCTTCTAAGTTTGGGCTCATGCTAAATGATGACGTGCCAACTCAAAGGACTGGCAAGTTTCTCCCTGTGACCAAGGTGGCTAGCCTACCTGGCCAAGTCTGCCAGAGTGGGTTGAGGCCCCTAACAGATCTTCCTCAAGAACCATGCATAAATGCTTCTTTCCTCTTAGGGCCCCAAAGAGAAGCGGATACTGTCCTCTAGCACTGGGGGCCGGAACGACCAAGGAAAGAGGTGAGGCTTACCCAGCCACCTTTGCTGCCCCTTTGCACTTCCCGACCCCATCTCCACCTCCACCGCAGGCCTCTCATCCATGGATGCAGGAGGCATAGTGCCTAGGGCCCGTGGTACTCCTAGAGGCCCACAAAAGCATTTTATTTTTAAAATCTTGTATCTTTGTCTTTATATCAGTGTAATTGTTAGAGGCATTTAAAAATATTTTCTGTGGAGCAATGGTCCTGTAAAGGCTAAAAAGACTAGGTCCTGTGGAGTCATAGTGAGACCCTGCTTGAACACACACACTTATACACACTCACGCATTCACTCCAGATGCCTGCAGGCCATGCAGACTGGAGTTTACTGAAAACAAACTTCAAAGCCATCGTGGTGGAAAAGCCCTGAAGGCAGCTTTTCTGTCCCAGCTCCAAAACCCTTCTCCCTGCAGCCCCAAGGAGAGAGAGACGTGGGCTGGGGGAGGAGATACCTGAGTTCCCGGACTTCTTAACTCTGGCCTCCTTGAGCCTCTGCCTGGCATTAGTGCCTCAGGGCACTGGTGTTCCTTTCCTCAGAGAAAGCAGTCCAGGCCCTGCTCAGGCCAGATGGGCATGGGAAGAACCTGCCCCCCACCGCCCTACCCCACTCCCCAGTACAGCCCCTGCTGGGAAACCTGCACTCCTCTCTGCCTTCCAGGAAATCCGAACTACTAAGGCAGACATTACGGCTAGTGCTAGTACGGCTGCCTCAAGGGCCCCGCTACTGTTAGCAACAGTGGGTTTGGTGCATGGGACTTTTCTCAAAACAGTTTTAAATGTTGTTAGCCTGTCTGATTACAAAAGTAATACCTGTTTGTTATAAAATGTTCAGATTGTAGAAATGTGTGAAGTAAAAAATAAAAGTTTCCTGTAATCCTATTTCCCTGCCCCCCTTAACAGTTTGGGGTCTATCCTTGCAGACCTTTTCATATACATATATAATGTATATTATACATATTATGTATATACATATGTTATGAGTACACATATTAACTGTACCCACAATGTACACACTCCCCTCCATACAAACCCATGGATGACTCAGTAAGTGTTTTAAACTGGACTAAAAAGAGTCAATGTGTCAGTGTGCTGGTCACCCTCCAGTGCAGCCCCCTTGCCCCTCGGAGAGGAGAGGTACACTCACTTGGCCCTCCTCTCTCTGTCCCCAGGTACTACCATGGCGTGGAATATGAGATGGACCTCGCCCCCCTTGAAAGTCCCACGCACCTCATGAAATTCCTGACAGAGAATGTGTCTGGAACCCCAGAGTACCCAGATGTGCTCAAGAAGAATAACCTGATGAGCTTGGAGGGAGCCATGCCTGCCCCGGGCAAAGCAGCTCCCCTCCCCACAGGCCCCAGCAAGCTGGAAGCTGGCTCTGTGGATAGCTACCTGCTGCCCACCAGTGATGTGTATGATAACAGCTCCCTCAACTCCTTGTTTGAAAGCATTCATGGGGTGGCACCCACACAGCGCTGGCAGCCTGACAGCACCTTCAAAGATGACCCACAGGAGGTGAGGGCCCATCCCTGTACCTCTCACAGCATCCCAGGATATGTGCAGAAAGAGAGAAAACAGTAAGGAGATCAGAGCTTTGGAATCCATGGGAGAAAAAGTTGTAGTGCTGAGGCAGGGCTGCCATGTACTATTGTCCAGGTTGTGCACTGTGCAACCTGCATAGCTGTATGGGGCGGCCCTGGGCTGAGGTCCCAGCATCCTGAATGTGGCCACTTATTCTTTCTGGGTTGTGTTTCTCTACAGTCGCTACTCTTTCCAGATATTCTGAAAACGTCCCCGGAACCTCCATGTCCAGAGGACTATCCCAGCCCCAAAAGGTAACTCAGTCCCTCTGGATCCCTGGCCACCTGAGCAGTGGGAAGGGGGTTGCAGACAGACCTTCATTCACCCTGTCCCTAGAGCAGGCAACATCAATGAATGAGAAGTGGGGAGTGATGGTACATAAAAGGAGAGAATGATTTCCACCTTTCTTGAGCTGTGACAGGGTGCTCCAAGCTCAGCACGCTATTAGAAAACCACAGTTTTGTTTCACTTAGCTTCCCCTGTGGCTTTGGCACCCCTAAGGGTTTCTCTAGTTTCCATTATTCATCAGAATTGTGGCTTAAGAAATCCATTAAATAGAAACCCCCAAAATGTGGAAACTGAGGCCCAGGGAAGTAGAGTGATTTATTGAGGTCACATGGTAAGTCCATAGCAGAGCCTCAGGCTTCCTGCCCCACTGCTCTCTGGGAGATACTCCTGCCTGGAAGCCCAGCCTCACCGTCCCCTCCTTCCTCCCCACAGTGACTTTGAATACACCCTAGGCTCCCCCAAAGCCATCCACATCAAGTCGGGCGAGTCACCCATGGCCTACCTCAACAAGGGCCAGTTCTACCCTGTTACCCTGCGGACCCCAGCAGGCAGCAAAGGCCTTGCCTTGTCCTCCAACAAAGTCAAGGTACATTGTCCTAGGAGCAGCTTGAGACATGCACAGAATGGTTGGGCCAGCCCTGCCTGCCAGAGTCCCCAGGGAGAAGGTGCTGTTGGATAACTACGCATTGCCCCGAGGTGGGGGAAGCTGAGGCAAGGGGCTGGGCCATGGGACTTAGGCTCTGGGAAGTGACCAGGACTCCTGAGCCTTTCCTGAGGCTGGGAGTCACAGTGGCTGCTGTGCTTGCAGAGCGTGGTGATGGTTGTTTTCGACAATGAGAAAGTCCCTGTAGAGCAGCTGCGGTTCTGGAAGCACTGGCACTCCCGGCAGCCCACTGCCAAGCAGCGAGTCATCGACGTGGGTGAGAGCCTGCCTAAGTCCCCATCCCTGTCTCTGTCTCTTTCTGTCTATCTCTCTCTCACACACACACACAGTCAGGCCGTTCTTGCTGAGTCCCTTTTCCGCAGCCTCCTCTGACCTCTTTAGCACTTAGTTCTGCCACCAGTTGCCTGCCTGGCCTCTGTCTCCAGGTCATACACTGTGGGATTTGCAGGGATTTGCATCTGTTGGCTGGAAGCAGTGGTTTCTTTCTAGCATTGCTTTGGGATAAACAGGACCCTGGGGGCCCCAGCAGTGTCAAATAAATAGACCCCTGGGATGCTGGGATGCCTGCTGGCTTGCTTGTCCCCATTAGGGGACTTGGCCAATTGAGACACAAATGGTAAGATAATAGTGCAGGCAGCAAGCACAGTGCAAGGGCAGTTCTGCAGCAGGTAGGTGGCTGGGGGAAGGCCCTCTGTGTGTGTCACCTTGTTCTGTCTGTGCCCTGAGATGGGTGGGAGGCATAGCCCATTCTCATATCTCCAGGTTCTGGCTTCATTAATTTCTTCCTGGCATTGTGAACTATGTCACCTCCCCTGACAGAGCTTCAGTTTCTCCAACTTTCAAATAGACTGAGGCCAGCTGCCCCGCCTGCCTACAGTGCGGCTTCTGCCTTGGAGCCCCGTATACCGGAGAACGTGATACAAATTGGGATACTTCAGGGACTTACCTGAGAAGCCAGATAGAAAGTGGTTAGGAACCTGAGTGCAGGAGCCAGACAGAGCTGAGCTCCAGTTGTTGCTCTGCCTTTTAGTAGCTGTGTGCCCTGGGCAAGTGACCAAACTTTCCTGAGCTTAATTTTTCATGTGTAGGCTGAATGTTCATAGCATCGGTATGAGCAGTACCTGAGGGATTGCTATATTGTAAGTTTTCAATAAATGGTAGTAATGCTACCATTTATTCAATATTAGTAGTTCTGTGTTATTTCAGTGGCTCACTTTCCATGGTACTGGTACTAGTACTTTTACTATAGCCATTACTACCATTATTACTTCCCTTACTACTACTATTACTGCTTTATCTGGGAGCTCTCCCAAATCACAGTCCCAACTGAAAAGTGTAACCTCCACCCCAAAATGATGAGGGCGCTGACCTAATTGGCAAAGTTAGGGATTCTCTCTGGGGTTTGGGCAGATTGGCTTCTCAGGCTGGACTCAGTTTTCCCATCTGTAACCCCAGGTACCATAACAAGATTCCTCCCTGAACTGATGCATGGTTCTTGGGGGAGAAGATGTAAGTCCTTGCCAAGAATGAGGCCCAGCTCTTAAATACCTCCTCCCCATAATGTCCCCAAATCCCTTTCCTCCTGACCCTCCTTCTGGTATCCTGTGGTTTCAGCTGACTGCAAAGAAAACTTCAACACTGTGCAACACATTGAGGAGGTGGCCTATAATGCACTATCCTTTGTATGGAATGTCAATGAGGAGGCCAAGGTCAGTGCTGGGGGCATGGCTGGGTTGGGGCTAGGCTACCCAGAAGCCCCCATCCTGGGGAAAGGGCTTGCCTACACCTAAGATTGTGGGAGTTGCTCCAAAGAAGGCACCAGTGGGGGAGGCAGAATACAGAGTGGTGGACAAGCACAGGCTCTGAGGCCAGAAAGGCCCACATCCCAGCTCAGTGACCTTGGACCGATGCCTTGGCTGTACAATTGGGGTGTAATCATAGCACCAACTGCTAGGTTGATATGAGGATCAGATGAGGTAAGTGAAAGATAAGCACAGATTGGATATAAATGTTGGCTTTAATACAGTCCACCCATTTACCAGATAGGAAAACTGAGCTTTGTGCAAGTCACAAAGCCAGCCACCAATGAAACTGGGTCTCCTGCAGAGTGTTGCAGGAGAAACACTTTGGAGTTGGGTAGGTGAGGGCTGGAATCTCCGTTCCTCACTTGATGAGCCCACCAGAAGAGAGCACTAATTGGCCTCCTAGGCTTGTGGAGAAGATTCCACAAGACCATGTGTGTCTAGGAGACGGGCACAGTGCCAGACCCATTGGGGAGGCCTGAGAAGTGGAGCCACTAGTGATCTGTTTCCATACCTCAGACTTTCTGTGTGCTTCTAGGTCTCTCTGTGTCTTGGTTTTGTTTGGAGAACTGGCACTGTGGGAAGGGTACTAGTCTAAGAGTCAGGGGCTGGGTGACTTGGGCCTGTCCCTTCCCCTCCTTGCCATCAGACCAGGGGTGGGTCCAGCTCAGGGCAAGGGCATCTCCGGCCGGGAGAGGTCGGAGAGCTAATCCCTGTCTCCCCACCACCTGCCCCATGGGGCGGTCCAGGCTGCCTGGAGAAAATGGAGATGGAAGGACTCTGAAAATGCACAGGGAGGCTCAAAAGTGAGGGATTATTATTATTCAAACAGATGCCAGGGGCTGGAGGAGGAGCTGGGGCCTCCAGCTCAGGGAGGTGAGGAAAGAGTTTCGTGGGAAGGGAGAGGTGGGTTTCGGTTGGGATTTTCTCACAGCCGTTTAAGCCCCCAGGCTTGGTCTTTCTCAGGTGTGAGCTGGGTGGGGGCTGCATTAGGGCTGAGCGGGCTGAGGGGGAGGTATGTCTGGCATGCGCCCAGGGGCCTGGTCCCCACAGCCGGAGAAGGAAGAGGGTCTTCTCAGGCCCTACACCCCATCTCCACCTGTTCAGGTCACGGTCATTGCCAAGGGAAATGTCCCAAAGAACAGGGGCCAGCCTGGAGCAGGGGGCGTCTGGCCCTGGTGCCCCATGGAGGAGTCAGCAGGTAGACAATCACCAGATGAGCTTGCCAGGGAGTGCCCAGTGGAGACTACCCCAGGCTGCCATCAGTCAGCTGTAGGCTCTGGGTTGAGACTCCAGCCATCCTACACATAGCAGTTACAGTATGTCCAGCAGCCACTACCTGCTAAGTCCACTAGGTACTCCATTCACCCTCAGAGCCACAGAAGCTAGGCTTAATTATCCCCATCTTGCAGATAAGGAAACTGAGGTCAGTGAGATTAAAGCACTTGTCCAAAGCCACATGGCTAGTGAGTCGCAGAGCCCAGCTTCATACCCTAGGACTAGTAGCCCCACATCGGGCTCATTCTGCTCTGCTACCCTCCCTGACTTCCTGTGGAAATGTTGGCAAGTCACATCCCCGCTCAGAGCCTCCATTTCTTCGGCTGTATAATGGGGGTGACCAGTCCAGTGATGGCTGGAGCTAGTGGTTGAGGGTACAGAGGGGCAGTGTCTCCTTGTCTATGGCCTAGGGCCATCAGGAAAGTGGTCTTCCAAACCTGGGAAGAGGAGTATATGGCCCTTCTCTACCTCCTCACTCTGAGTTGCAGAAAAATGAGACTGGATTTTAAGCCCCTAAAGGATCCTTAACCTCCCTTAATACTTTAGACTGTCCTTGGCAATCTAGAGAGAGCTGCATGGCCCAGGGGTGAAAAGCCTAGGATCACACCCCACCTTCCCACACCTTCCCTGTGTGGCCTTAGGAAAGTTGGTGCACCTCTCTGAGCACCAGTTTCATCATCTGTAAAAGGCGGGCGGTGCTATTTGCCTTCCATGGATGTAGTGAGGTGAGGGTGCTCACCAGGGCTACAGTAGGCTCAACGAACAGGGTGCTTGTGGGAAGCAGGGCTTGCGACCGGGGCATGCTGTTTATTCAGTTCCTTCATCTGTCCCTAGGTGTTCATTGGAGTTAACTGCCTCAGCACAGACTTCTCCTCCCAGAAGGGGGTGAAGGGTGTCCCCCTGAACTTGCAGATAGACACCTATGACTGTGGCTCAGGCCCTGAGCGCCTGGTGCACCGCGCCGTCTGCCAGATCAAGATCTTCTGTGACAAGGTGGCTGGGGTGGACAGAGCCTGCGACGGGCCCTGGGTGGGAGAAGCAGCAGCCCCAACTCAGGCCTCCTCCTCAGCCATCCTGGGTGTCCGCCTCCTGTTTCTTGTTCTCTGAATGTCTCTCTCTGACTCTGTGCTTGTCACTTGTCTGTCGTAGTCTGTCTCTGTACATTTCTATCTCTCCTTTCTAGATCTCTGAATATCTTTCCATGTCTTTTTCTCTATATTTCTCATATTTCTCTCTCTTCTTCTCATGTCTCTCTGGTGCCATTTCTCTTTTGTTTTTCTCTCTATTCTCGCTCTGCATCTGTCTGTCTCTCACAGTTTCTTCTCTCCCTGGCTTTCTGCCTGTCTGTCTCTCTTGTGGCCTATACTGACCTCAGACGGGGCTGGGCCAGGCCAGGCACTTGTACTTTCCCATTGCCTGGTCTCAGTCTGGGAAGAAAGCAGCACCAAAGCCTGGCCCATATTTAAAATACACAGCAGGGTGTCCCTTCCAAGACCTTGGTGACCCCTTTCCTTTCTCCCCTGCAGGGAGCAGAAAGGAAGATGCGGGATGATGAACGGAAGCAGTTCCGGCGGAAGGTCAAGTGCCCCGACTCCAGCAGCAGTGGTCAGTGGGGATGGGTCAAGGACCAAGCTGGGCTGGGCTGGGGTGAAGGGGGGAAGAGAACTAGAGGGCCGAGGTTGGGGGCATGATGGGAGGGACCCCAAGACACAAAGCCTTCTGTTCCACCAGGCATCAAGGGCTGCCTGCTGTCCGGCTTCAGGGGCAATGAGACCACCTACCTGCGGCCTGAGGCAGACCTGGAGACTCCCCCGGTGCTGTTCATCCCCAATGTGCACTTCTCTGGCCTGCAGCGCCCTGGAGGGGTAAGGGTCTTGGCCCCTAGGTGGGGCCTGCTTTAGCACTGACCAGCCAGGGGCCACCTGCCACTCAGCCAATATGGGCCAATTTAGATGTTTATAGGTCCTACTATTTTTCACATCAAAATGAAAATCCCTTTATTGAATCCCAGGGGATTAAAAATGTGTGTATGGTCATATAACTTCAGTGACCTTTCCTACTGAAGAGAAGAGTGTTAAAGAAATGACTTTATAATCATCAAAATATTCATGCTTGGAGCACACGTGGAGGTTTCTAGTACTGAGCCCAAGTTAGATTGGAGCTGCAGCAAAGCAGGTGGCTAGCAGTCATCCCAGCAACATTGGTGGGCACTCACTATCCCCCAGGGGCTGCTCTAAGGGCTTTCCCTGTATTCCCTGCATTAACCCTCACTACTGCCTATAGAGTTAATAATATTCTTCCCAGATTTGTGGGGTGGAAACTGAGGCAGAGAGACCAAAATTGCACAGTAAGTGGCAGAGACAGGATTTGGACCCAGGCAACCTGGCTTTAGAAGCAGGACCATTAACACCAGCTACACCACCTTCCAAACTGGAGAGCCATCTACCGAGTTCCTTGGACACACTAAGTCCTGGGCAGAGCCCGGCTACATTGCCTCATTTCACCTTCACATCATCCTTTGAGGCTGAGACAGTGTTATCCCACTTTCCAGATGAGATCACACAAGTCAGTTGCAGAAATCAAAGGCCCTGGAGCCTGTCTACTAGTTTGTTTCCATGTTAAACAATTTGACTGTTTCCTTCCACTGAGGTCACAGCTCACCACTGTTTAGGTGGGAATATTTACAGAAACAGCCCTTGGCATACAAGACGTGTTCAGTGCATGGACTGCAAGCAGTAACATAGATTATGGATGTCGCCCATGGCACACATTTAAAGCCCTTTCTGTCCAACATTGTCCCTTACTGCCCCAGAGTATGTGGGTGAATTAATCCCCTCACTCTTCCCAACCAGGGGCCCCAGTAGGGGAGAGGACCACTTGGAATTAAGGCTCCTGTAGCCAGGCTTGCACCTATGAGCCTGAGAGAGGGGATGTCCAGGGAAGCCCCCTGAGCAGAGAGCCTTGTCTGAATCCTGACCTTGCCTCCTTTCGGGTGTGTTACCCCCAGCGGCTCTCTGCCCTCTCTGGGCCTCAGGGTCTCACCTTGCAGGCCTGGCAATGACTGCACTAGATAACCAGGTAACAGGAGGGCTTAAAAAGAGTGCCTTTTTCCCTCACCCACCTTTTGCTCAGCTCCAGCCACCTAATTACCAACTGCAGGACAGTCTGCAGCCCCAGTGCTTCTGGGCACAGCGTGGCTCAGGTGGGACTCACTGATGCTGCCACTTTGCATTAGCGCCTCCTATGTGCCCACTGAGTCCCTGACTCAGCCAACTTGGGCTGAATGCTTCCTTTTGACTCAAAATCTCAGTTCCCCTAAGGGGACCTATCTGAGCAGAATGGACTGGAAAACTGGAAAGGCTTTGAGACTGTCCCCCACCCCCCCAAAGACTGTCCCTCTGAGAAAGCCCCCAGCAGCTGAGGGCCTCTCTCATCTTCTAAGTGTGACGGGAAATATCTTTTCTCTTCGTTGCAGGCAGTGCCTTCAGCAGGATACAGCAGCTCCAGCAGGTACGGAGAGTAGCAGCCAAGGGCCTCGCCTCCTTACCCGGCCCCCTTCTCTGCACTTCCCCGCCTGCCCTTCCCTCTGCTGCCCCCCAAGCCAGGGGCTGGGCCCGGAGGAAGCAGCCATGAGACTCTGCTGCCCCCACCCCCAAGCTGAATTCATGCTCCTTTCTCACTGAAACTGCCTGGGTTTTTATGGGTTTGTTTTATGTGAAAAGTTGGCGAATCTCTGGCGAGACACCTGCTTGTAAAAAGGGAAGGAAAAAGCCTGTGAGATGATTGTGCAGATTCAGAGACTGAGGAGGGGAAGCCATGCTGGAGGATTTAGGGGAACCAAGCCCCCCACACCCACCAGGCTCCCAGAGGCACAGGAAGGGACAGGCCTTTGCAGGCTAGGAAGGGCCTCCAAGTCCTTCTGTGTCTCAGCCTCAGCCTAGAGAAATGTCCAAGGAGGAAAATGGCCTCGTGGGGTTGGGGCAGACATGAGAGGACGGTGTGTAAATGGGAAAGCACTTTGTGAAGGTCATTTGTTGTTGACATCAGTCTTTTCCTCATAAACAAAAAGTACTTTTCAAAACGTGTTTTCAAACCAGGTTATGACACTTAACACTCACAACAGTCCCAGTGAGTCAGGCAAGCAGGTGTTATTGCTCTACTTTGTGGATGAAGAAACAGGCTCAGAGAAGTGAAGTAACTTGCCCAAGGTCACACAGCTATTAAGTAGCAGAGTCAGGCCGGAATCCAAGTCTGACTTACTCCAAATCCCAACCCTTCCTCCTCCCAGTGACTCACATCTGACCAGATTCTTTCAAAAAAGAATAATGTTGAAGAATAATAATGAAGCAATAGTCCACATTCACTAAGGCCCTACTGTGTGTCACTGTTCTAAAGCAGTATGCATTATTTTCTTCAGCTTCCCAACTTTATGAAGCATTACTACTACTTTATTGTCACCCATTTTACAGATAGTGACAGTGAGAGGCCAGGAGATTGACCCCAAGTCACCCAACTAGTGAGTGCAGTGAACCAGTGAGCGCATTTGAACCCAGGCAGTCCAACTTCAGAACCTGCTGCTTTAACCACCATACCACTGCTCTGTCCCTGCCCTCGTGGGCCCTTCTCCACCCCTGGGGCCCCTTTGGACTCTGGGTTCCTCGTGAGCTGCTGCTACCATCCCCACAGGCTTCCTCTGAAGCGCACCTGCTCGCCCTTCACTGAGGAGCTTGAGCCTCTGCCCTCCAAGCAGGCCAAGGAAGATGATCTGCAGAGAGGTAACCTCCTTGCCACCCTGTTTCTCTAAGTCCAGCCCCTGCCCCCAGCTCCTCCTGAGGCCTTCTCCAAAGCCCTAAACACTGGCAGCCAGGGCAGCACCCAGTCCTGCCAGGAGGGTACAACGGTTTCTGGGGATCTGGGGCCGGGCCAGGGCAAGCACCCAGGGTGCTTGGAGAGACCAGCGTGCAGTTTCAGGGATGCGCCTCCTCCGGCCGTGTCGGATGTGGACATCCTGGTAAAGGCAACAGGATCATTATGTTGGGCAAGTCCCCCCCACCCCACTTTCTCTTGTGGGAGTGGGAGAAGGGCAGGTTCCTATATCTGGCTTTCTGGCTGTGACACCCTACGTCTGTGACTTCCTGGGACAGAAGGACATACCTATACCTCTGGGACTGTAGCTGACCATCGAGAAGAAACCATCCAGCAGCTAAGATCCCAAGCTTCCAGCAGCCTTGAACTGAGCCCTCGCACCACACTTGGTGTTTCCAAATGTCATGTCATTAATTCCCACGAGAACCCTGTGGAATAGGGGGTGGAGCCACTTCCTTTTTCCATATGGGTAAAATGAGGCTCAGTAGTGTAAAAATAACATCTTTGAGGTCACGTAGCTGGCAGGTAGAAGAGCAGGGTTCCAAACGTGCCCACATTAGCACAGTCTGAGCAAGTGCGTGGGACCTCCAGAGCTGTGTGGTGCTTCCCAGACCCTCAGCGAGAATTTGCCCTTTCTGCAGGAATCAGTCTTATGTTGAAAACACTATTTTTTTTAAGATTCTCCTATCTTCTGAGGTATTCCCAGGCTCATTTATCCTCCTTCCACCACTAAAAACCACCCGTTTGCTTCTCAGTTCTGTTGTATGTGCGGAGGGAGACTGAGGAGGTGTTTGACGCCCTCATGCTGAAGACCCCAGACCTGAAGGGGCTGAGGAATGCGGTAAGAGACCCTGTGGACCTCGCCCTGCCCTGGCTGGACCCCATTCTGCCCTCTACCCTCACTCTGTGTCCCTTTACCCTGTAGTTCTGATTTCCCCCAGGAGGGCTCTGGGAAGGAATATGCTGGAACCCTGGCTTTCTGGTAGCCCATCTGTCCCACCCAATGGGGGGGTGGCGGGGGGCTGCAGGCCCAGCTGGTGGGGCTGTGCCTCTGATTTTATCTCCCAGCCAGAACTCTGGCTCCGCCCTGGGAGTCACACACACCATAAATCCTCCTTAATCTGATGGCTGCTGTCTGACAGGCCAGAGCTTTTTGTTGGCTTTGCAAACTTGTTTCTGTTTTAATGGGAATGAAACCCAAAAGGCCAGGCCCAGAAATACTCTTTTTTTCTTTCCCAGGGGGCCTCATTCCTATAGCTTGTGGTTGGCTGGGGGGCACTGGCTAGGGTGGATGAAGGTGGTGTCTGAGCAAGGGAACCTTCCCCAACCCCCCACCCCTAACTGACAGAGCAGGTGAAACAACCCTGAACCAAACCCACAGCAGCTTTGTGGCTCAGCTGAAAACTGAGCAAACACAGCCTCCACCAGGGCCTGATGTGCTTAAAGGTTGAACCACTCCGAAAAGCCGGGTGGTTTCAAGATGTCAGGCTGGTAAAGGGGAAAATGAATCAAATAGTAATGTTAGCTGCCTGTTGTTGAAGACCTGCTAAACGCCAGGCATTTTGTCAGGCATGTTGTATTTGCTAGCTCACCATAATTGTCTTAACAACTCTGAGAAGGGGAACTGTTATTATCTCCCCACTTCCCATGAGGATACAGACTCTGAGAGGTCAGGTGACTTACCGCGTTTACTAGAAGTGATAGAGCTAGGATTCTAGCCCAAGCTCTCTCTACTCTGCTGTGCTGTCCTGGTTTCTTCAGTGTCATTAGGCCTGCTTGGTACTAGCCCCAGGAAACTGGGCTCACAAAAGGCCATTAGCATCACTTGAATATAGACTCAGAATCTTTGGGTTGGACAGTCTCTAAAAGGGTCCCCATCCAGTGTTTGAGCTCTCTGCCCAGATGCTCTTCTAAGTGAGTGCCCACTCTTGCCTTGTATACTTCCAGAGATAAAGAACTCACTACCATAACAGGCAACCTGTGCTATTTTTACACAACTTATGCTTAGCAAGATGGACTCCCAACCTTCTTCCTGGTCACTTCCAGCTTTATCACCATTAAAATAAATAGTCTAAGAACTCTTCTTGCCTGGAGTTTCTCTACCAAGGCAGAGAATCACTGAGGAGCTGAACTGGATCCTCTTCCTAAAAGTCCAGCAAGGACAACGTCCACCTGAAGCACTTGGCTGGGTTTCGCTGCCCCTTCATGGCCAGGAGTGATACTAAACAGCAGCATTTGTCTGAGTTCTCACCAGGGGACAGGCACTGGGCTGAGTCTTTCACATGATCATCTCAGTTCATGTGCAGACCCACCCTGTGTGTACATCCCATTTTTACCCTGATTTTACATATGAGGAAACTGAGGCTCAGTGAAGTAAGGTGACTTGTTCAGAGTTCTGCAACTCCAGGTAGTGGAGTGGGACCAGACCAGGCCTGTCTGCTCCAGAGGAAACTTCATGACTTCTGGGGAGAAGTGGGCTGGTACTGGCTGTGTGAGCTCAGGCAGGTCACTCCCAGGCCTCTGAACTGCAGTTCCCTTGTCCAGAGAGTAAATGCCAGCATTCTAGGAGGTGAAGGGAGCAGGAAACCTGGGTTCTGGGCTATGTCTTGAGTGTGGGTTATCTTCGTGGAGCTCAGCATCCTCACCCGTGAGTTGGGGTTAATAATTCCTGCCTACAGGGGGAATGTTTGGGTTATCTCCCCTCACAACAGGGCAAGATTTACTGCTGAGGTCTCAGTACACGCCAGAACTGTTGTACCACCTCCAGTAGTCTGTGAGGTGGACTCTAACACAGTCTCCACGACTGGTCTGCATAAGGTCGGCTGCTGGTGAGTAGGGAGCCCGCAGCGCCGGAACCAGCCGAGTGTGACTGCAGGGGTAGTTTACAGCCTGTGAACATGCTGTTTGTGATGAGTATGTTGTGATGTGGGGAGACTTAGACAATAAGTTAAAAAAGTTACATTAAACTATCTATGTGGAATGTACAATATCTATATACATGGCCAATAGATGGGAAAGAATATATCCAGATATTAACGGTGTTTATCTCTAGGAAGCAGGATTATGGATGATTATCATTTTCCTCTTTTTATTTTTCTACAATGCGGATATATGTTACTTTTATAATCAGGAAATAAGTCACAGTATAAAAGACTGGTATTGATCCAGTTTTGGCAGACAGTGAGTCCCCCTCCTGTTCTCTTCCAGATCTCTGAGAAGTATGGGTTTCCTGAAGAAAACATTTACAAAGTCTACAAGAAATGCAAGCGGGGGTAAGTGCCCAGGACAGCTGTCCCTCCCCACTCTCCAGACTCAGCCCATTGCCCGCTAACTGCTGGCTAGGGAGCAGCCAGCACGTTTGCTGTGTCCAGCCAAGCCCTGCAGCTCAGTGCGGAGCCGCTGGGACGTGGCTTTGTGGAGAGGACCAGAGAAGGTGGAGTGGAGTGGGGAACCCCTAGTCAGGCCAAGGCCACCTGCAAAGACCAGACACAGATCACTATCTGGAAGGAAAGGAGAGACAGACAGATGGGAGGGTCTCTGCAGACCACCTCCTCTGGTGGAGGGGGACGTGCAGGGCTGCACAAGTCAAAAGACCCAGGTTCAAGTTCCAAGGGCACTGGATAACCAAGTCATTTGATTATAATGATGATGATGATAGTGGCTACCATGCACTTGACCACCCACTGTGTGTCAGACATGGGGCTAGGCATCTCTCACTGAACTCTCACAGCCACACTGTGAGGTAGATATGATTACCCACATTTCACAGATAGGGAAACTGAGGCTCAGAGGTGATAAACCGTGTTCAGGGGCAGGAGCAGTGGAGCAAAGGCACAGAAGCGGAAGGGCCCACAGTGTTGCTACTGGCTCAGTCAGGAGGCCCGAGAAGGGAGTGGATGGCAATGAGTCTGTGAAGGGAGCTGTGATCAGGCCTGATTTTGAGGGAGCCCCAACAGGGATGCTCCACAGGCCTCCTCCGCCTTCAAGCCTGGGTAAGGCAGGAAGGAATAAAGCTTTACCCTCCAGGGGGCCGGGCAATGCCTGCTGCCTACCATGGGCTCCTGGGGATGGTGTTAAGGACACTTGTACCTTTGCTTACGTGCCCAGGAGACCCCCAGGCTTCATTCCCAGGTCAGAGCCAGTGAGCTGGACCTCTGAGACCCTTGCTGACTAGGTCACCTTACTGGCCTGGCGTGGAGCCCCTGGGGCAGTGAGGAATTGTCACTGCTGTCTTCCTGCCCAGAGGACCCTGGACTAGGGCTCTGGGAAACACTCCCGTCCCTGCTGCCGCAGCTCAGAGCTGATCCTCCTGCTCTGGACTGTCTGACTCGAGCTCCATGTCCTAGGCACCCCCGATGCTGCTCGGCACTGCGCCGCGGCTCTTGTCCGGGGGCTTGCCTTTGTGGAGGACTCTGCAAAGTGAGGCAGGTTTTGCACTCAGGCTGAGACCGCATCCAGTCAGGCCCAGGAGCCAGCCTCCCTCCTCACAGGCCCAGCCCTGCCTCCCCTCCTTCTCTTTGGTTCCCACCCAGCCTCCACAGAAGGGGGTGGGGGAAAGTGTGCAGCCCTGCAGCCCCTGGGAAAGGATCTGTTTGATTTTGGTCGTATGACTGTCTAGGCTTTTTTTGTTTTTTTCCTTCCAAGTTTCGGTTTCAAACTAGGGCTCACATGCTCTCTAGAGCAGAATCCACCTCACAGTGGAGGCAGGCCTTGCTTTGCCCAGACAAGCCCAGCCCCACTTCTCCTTTGGTGCCAGTGCCCACACCTCCTGGCTGCACCCCACCTGCAGCCAGCCTCCCTTACAGATCCCACCACAGGCTGGGCTGTGGGGCTGGCAGAAGCCTTTGCCTTTGATTGGAGGATATGCAGTCAAGGATGTCCCACCCCCAGCCACACCAGCAGAATCCCAAGGCTTTCCCTTAAGCTCCAGCCAGCTATTTAAATCATAATAAATTCAGTTTGTGGAGCACTTCCTACCTGCCAGCCTCTGGTCTAAGTAACTCCCAGGCATCATCACATTGACCCTTTGAATTTGTTATGATTATCCCTATGTCTTCAGATGAGGAAACTGAGGTTCAAAGTAGTCCCAGCATCACAGTTACTGACTGGCAGAATCCTAGGATCCCAGTCTGTCTAAAGCCTGTACACACACACAGTATTTTATCTTGCTTCCTGCTAGTTCCTCTAACTGCTAAGCAATGTGCAAATAAAGGCTGTGGCTAGACCACCAATTTGCCCAGCCCAATAGCCAGATCACTCAGAGGTACCCTCAGAGGCACCCCACATGCTGTATACCACCACCCTCCAACCATGAAACCCTCAGGCCTAGGATTGTCTGAGATACCTAAATGTTAAGAGTCCCAAAAAAAACCTTTTGGGAGAGGAAAGGCCAGACTCACTCCATCTGAGGAACAGGAAATTCTAATCAGTGGCCTAGTTTATCTTCACAGGACTCCCTCAAAAGTCCTCTGAACAAAGGTAGATACAATCAGCTTTACAAGCACCACTGAGTGCTTGAAAGATTAACAAATACATTGTTTTGCTGGCAGCTGGCCAGGGGTTTCATGCGAACCAGGACAGAAGACAGCTAGAAATTGGCAAGTGACAGGAGGCTCACATTCTGGGATAGCACTTCCTGACAAGCCCCTGCCTCTAGGGCCCAATTGTCATTAACTTTTGAGGGGAAAGGGGTCTGTGGGACTGTCTGGGATCCCTTGTGTGTAGGTGTGCCCTCTGGGCCTGCTGGGAGGCCCTGCCTGGGAGTGGGAGGGAGGCAGCCTTCAAGTTTGAGCACGTACGCCACTTACACAGTGCCTGGCACCTGGAAGCACCCAATAAATGCCATTTGTTTTTGGCATATATGAAACAAACAAAAAGCCCCAACAGTGACAAAGTGCTCACCCCTTTGCCGTAGGTCTGGTCTCCTCTGATTTGTTCCCAGCCTGAAACCCCCAAAGACCCCTCTGTGAAATGAAGGAACTATAGACAGGGCCCAATAAAGTGGGCGCCTATAACGAGATGCTGGCAGTCAGCACCCAGGCCTCCTGAAAAGCAGCAGCTGCTTGATGACACTGCAGAGATAGCTGATGTAGCCTGGGGCTCTGTCTCCACTGCCCCCCCACCTGGGGAATGGCAGTGGAGGACCGGGCTGCTGCCCCCTCCCCCGTGGGGTCCTCAGGAAACCAAATGGCTACCTGCCAGGAGGAGTAGTCTGGGATTCTCACCCCCAACTCATGCCCCACTTAAAATCTTAACCCTCATCTGAAATCTGCCTCAAACCTGGATTTTGCCTTCCTTATAAATTTACTTTATGTATATATACACACACATACATATATAAATATATATTTACATATATGTATATATGTAAAATTTCCTTATATATCTACTTAAATACAAAATGCTTCCTAATTTGTGTTTATAAGGTTTTTGTCTTTCTAAAACACTGATACCATGGAGAGATGAAAGTCTGCATTCAAATCCCAGCTCTGTATCTGTTACCTATGACCCCAGGCAAATGACTTTGCTGCCTTGCCACAGGTTTCCCATCTATGAATTGAAGTAATATGGCCATAAGGATTTGTTCTCCCAGCCCTAGTACATTGTAAACTAGAGGGCTGGATCTAGGACTCTGTGGGGCCCTTGTTTTTGTTTGGAGCAAGACTCTGCACATGGAAAGGCCTCGGGAAATGCTAGTGGAGTAGATGGATGATGGATAGATGAAAATACCCAACACCACTGCAAAGGGAAAGCTAATGTGATGAGGTCAGATCACATCTTGGTGGGTCCCTCATCATGGAGGCAACTCCTGGAAAGGTGTCCTTTTGCATATACTATGGCTTTGAGCTCCTGCAGAGGGCCACAGCCATGGGGACTTTGTCCCCCTCTAAGGGTGGCTTAGGTACTTGCCTCAGAAGTGTGGGAGAGAGAGAGCCATGCCCCTCAAGTCTATTGTGCTATTCCTGAGATTTCAGCTTCACAGGGATAGAACTGAGAGGGGTTGTGTGGCATCTGCCTCTGGCTCAGGTAAGCACACCTGAGTGGTGACACAATGCAGCCTCCTGTTGAGCCCAAACCACACTGGTCCACCCACCACAGTCCCTGTCCTTGAACTCATGCTCTGTGTCGGAGTCCTCAGTCTGGCCTCATGACTAAGGAGCACTTTGTCTTCCCCAGATCTACGTATTAGTTGCTCAGAAGTGTCCATCTCATGCAGTAGGAGAGGCGCACTGGCACAGCAGCTGGCGTAGTAACCAGCAGGCCTGGGTCTGAGTTGTGGCTCGGCACTTGGCACTGTACCCTCCACTGTAAAGAGGGACAGTGAATCCCACCTTGCAGATTGTTGAGGGTCAGAGTGAGAGTGTGAGGTACCTGACATGTGGGGCACTCAGTCGGGAGTGACAGTTGTCTTCATCTTTGTACTCAGAGGCCCAGAAAATAAGAGGCCTGCCACGTTCTAGCCACACCTCCTCTTCTCTTCCAGAATCCTGGTCAACATGGACAACAACATCATTCAGCATTACAGCAACCACGTCGCCTTCCTGTTGGACATGGGGGAGCTTGACGGCAAGATTCAGATCATCCTTAAAGAGCTGTAAGGCCAGGGCATCCACACCTTCTGACCCCTTGGGGCAGCTGGCAAGTGGCCGCGTGCCACACACAACCTCTCCTCGTGCCTCAGTGCTGTCCCTTGAATGCCTTCCCTCAGGGAAGAGGTCCTCGCGTCACCAACCCAGTAGGGGCCTTGGGATGTGTTCTGACCCGAACCCCCATCTCATGCTTGAATCCACTTTCTGAACCTGCTGTGAGTGCGCGCCCAGCCAGAGACGGTGCCGTCATGGTTAACGTGCCCGACAGGCAGCTTCCTCCTCAAAGACCCTTCCTGCAGCCCAGCCCCTCCAGGCTGCCTGTTGAGAGGTGGAAGGAGACCCTCTCCCAAAGCTGACGACTTTTGTCCGGCACCTGTTAATTCTTCCATCAACTTCAGACAAAGGATTTCTTACCCTTTGGTCAGATACATTGAAAATTCTTGATTTTCAGTGCAAATGACTTTTAAAAGACATGACAGCGAACACACTCTCTTCCTCATGGACTTTCTCAACACAAGATGTAAATAATAGAGCTGATCATCTGGAACCAAGTGGCTGATGTGTAAAATGACCTCCGTGCCTGCTCTCTGTTTATACATTTCTTATTTACAATTTTCATTTATGTTATATATATATAAATATATATATATATAAGTATATATTGTATATATATGCAACATTTTATATTTTTCATGGATACATTTTTATCATTTCAAAAAATGTGTATTCCACATTTCTTGGACTATTTTTTTTAGCTGTTGTTCAATTATGCATTTTGTATACTCGTGGTATTTAGTAATAAAATTCTACCTATGTGTTACCTTTAAATGCTGTACTTGTTCCTTTTGTGACAGTCTTCCAGGCAGAGGAGGTGAAGGTAAACAAGGCTTCCCTCCTTCTCTATCTTGTGAGTGGTTTGCCCTAGACTTGAAGGATGGGGGTCAGCTGGGTGCTGGGGAAGCAGAGGTGCCCACCCAGAAGGCGCAGAATCCTGATGCCCAGGTCTCTGTCACGTGCAGTCCCACAGGCTAAATGTTATGACCTTAGGCTCATTGACTGGAGATGGGTAAGTCCTGGGAAGGGTCCAGGATGACCTTGCCGAGGCCCTCACGGCTGGGACCAGTGGCAGGAGCCATGTTTACATAATACGACTTCTCATAAACTTGTCTGAATAAAAGTTTTTTAAAAAGTTTGAAGCTCACAGACATCTCCAAGGACTTCTATCTGATAGTCAGGGTCATTGGTCCAAATCTCCAAGGCCTTGCCTGGAGGCAGGGCTGGGACTAGGGTCAGGCAAGTGAGGGACTAGCCTCAAGGGCAAAAATTAAGAGGAGCCAAAGATCCCAGTAATCAAGATGAATCATAGTTTAATGCAATATTTTTTCAAAATTAAAGGAAAAAAAAATCCATTCTGAGCACTTTCAAAATGTTGAAGTCAGTCTCTGTATTACTGACGCTTCCTTTGTCCTCAGACCCCAGTGTGGTTTGCCTGGAACTGCTCAGGGCCCCCGTGGAGCACCGAGTTGCTCTGCCCGCTCCAGGCCTGTGCTGCTGTCATCACCGTAGATGTCAGAACAGGGTGATGTGTGAGAGGGAGATGGCAGGGTGTATGCAGAGTGTCAGCACATTGCCAGGCAAGCCAGAGGTGCTCAGCATCTGTCCATTTCCTTCTTTCCTGAGATTCCTGCCGGCTGTCCTCCCAGAGCCCCTGGGAAGCAGCAGGTGGTGCTTCTCAACTTTGACTGCACATTGGCATCACCTGGGCAGCTTTTATCCTCTCCCCCACCTCCCCACTTCCCGGACCCCACCCTGGAGCAATTAAATCAGAATTTCGGGGGGTGGGGCCCAGGCGTCAGTACTTTTTAAAGCCTCCCAAGTGATCACTATGCAATCAAGGTAGAGAGCCACTGCTCTAAAAAGGCCGTAATTATCAGGCCTGCCTTTGTCATCTGGCCAGTGTCTGTCTGGACTCATACACACAAAGAACCATCAGTATCAGGGCAAAGCCTGCTGCAGTGTCCAGGTGTGGATAAAATGAAGGTTCCCGTGGCCAGGATTCTCGCCTGGCCCTGCTTGGCTAGCTCACTACACACGTGTGGGCAATGCGTCGTTACTGACTCTATGTAAAGAGCTCTGCCCAGTGCTCTGGGCAACACAGTGGCACAGCTGCAAGGCTGCAGGAGAGCAGAGCAGAGGCTGGAGTGGTGGCAGCGCCGAGGACAGAGACTGGCTGTGTGGGCTGAGGGGCCCAGAGGCAGAGACCGGCTTGCTGCCTGCAGACTCGCTCTGAGTGGACGGGATTTTAGTGATTGACCTGCCACCGTGGAAATAAAGTTGGGTATAACCCTTTCACCCCAAGAACATTCTACTCTCATTTTCTTTGGTCGCATTGAATCCATCATGCCTGGAGCTGAAACCCATTGGCAAGACACCGGGAGAGGAGCGGGCAGCTGCACGTCCACTGTACGTCCGGCCATCTCCAGCAAAGCCACTGGGGCCCATTCTCTTCCCCTCTACATAAACAGACAAAGGCTGTCAATGGCTTGAAGGGCCATTTGGAGGGGCCAACGGCTGCCATTCTGGGTCTTTCGCTCCAAAGAGTGAAAAGGTGAAAGGAGTGGTTAGTTCTTCCCAAACGGGGGGTCACTTTAAAAAGGCAGCTGTTGCCTGGTGGAGAGAGCGACCCCTGGCTGGAGGTGGCTTTTACCTGGTAGACAGTGAGTGGGTGAGGGGAGAAAGGGATGAATGACCTGCTACACTAAGTGTGGTCCATGGACCAGCAGTATTGGCCTCACCTGGAGCTTGTTAGAAATGCTTACACCTAAAACTAATGCAGTATTATGTGTCAATTATATCTCTAGTAAAAAAAACAGAAAAAGAAATGCAGACTTTCAGGCCTACCCCAGACCTAAAGACTCTGTCTTAAGTGAATTGCAGGCACATTAAAATTTGGAAATCATTTTATTAAACTATCAGTGTATCCTAACCCTAACTAGATGTATAATCACACTGAGAACTTTAATAAATATACCAATGTCCAGACCCTATCTCAGATCAACTAAGTCAGAACCTCAAAGGTTGAGGCCTGCGCAGGCTGCCTCTGCAACAGCTCCCAAGGTGATCCTAACGCACAGCCAGGGCCTGAGAACCACTGGGCTGGACGGAGCTATGAGCAGCCTATGATATCTTAAAAGAGGCTGGATACAGTCAAGTCAGACCCTCTGAGTTGAGGGCCTCAGGTCCAGTCATGGCTTCTATAGCACAGGGATTCTGCTGACCAAGAGCAGCCCTGTGTTCTCCCAGGAGCCCCTCTTTCCTGACCCCACTTGGAGAGGGCTCCTTCTGGAGAGAGCGTCTTCACCTACTGGTGCTCAGCCCAGCTGCCCAAGGGGAGGAGAAGCCTGTCTTGCTTTTCAATGCATCACCCCCAGCCTCTGCCCATGGGGAGCCCAGGGCCAGCTCCTTCCAGGCCAATGGCCTCCTAAGGTCTTCCAGGGTCAGAGGGACCTAAAACCAAGGCCTACTGTTGAGAGGCCGGGGTCAAAGAAAGGTACAGCTTCAAGTGTCAGCTCTGTAAGGGCCTTTCAGAACCTCTAACACCTGAGCGGGCAACTGATGGCCTGCAGAAAATTCTTTTAGTCTAAACAAAAAATTTTTAATTGCAATATGGTTGTCAACATCTCAGATCAAGAGATTTCACATTTTAAAGATTCTCCAGATTCTGTTGAAAAATCTGCAGATCTGACAACAGTTAGCTGGAGCCATTTTGGATGTCCTTTAGGCAGTCAGCAGCCTCAGCCCCCAGCCCCCCAGCCCTGCCTCCCTGTTCTGCTCTGTGCATTGCTCGTCCAGCCCCTGGGAGTGTTTACCTGGAGCCCCTCAACTCTAACCGGACCTGCACCTGGAAGAGAAGCTGCAGCCCTGAGAGAACAGACGCACTAGGTGTCCTGCCTTCAGAGCCAGGCTTCCACTGCTCCTGGCAGAGTGCTCCAGGCCATGCAGCGTTTTGGGCATCTGGGGCTCACAAAGGCCAGCTTTTGTGAGATGCAAAAATTTGGTTTAATTGGATATGTTATTCCATCTTTCTCCCTCCTTCCTCACCCACCACTCCCCAGAGGGAGAGCCAATCAGTGGCCAGTTCTGACACGAAGGCCCAGGATGTAACACAGGAAAGTCAAAGGAGCGACCCAAGGGGACGGGAGAGGCCTTGTCGATGTGGGAGCTGGAGGGGAGACTGCGCAAGAGACTTCCACTTACAAACGGGAAAGATAACAGCAATGCTTGGGAGGGGAGAGGATGTTGGGTACTTCTATTTCCTCTTAGTTCTTTGGGAATCTTCCTCTTGCCAAGGGGAATCAATTTGACAGGCCAGAAAAGACCCAGGCTCCGGCTCCAGCAGGCTTCTGCCCATGAGTGCTGTTGAATATAGAGCCAGTAAATGGATGTGGGGGCCTCTTCTCAAGCGGTCATAGCACCTGGCTGCCATGCTCTTCCTGAAGGTGAGATAGGGAGTCTTAGCTGGAGGCAAGGACTCAGGCAAGCCCTTCATGGATCCATCACAAGTGCCTCTGGGCCTTCCCAGAGGAATCCTGGGAACTGCAGGTGTCTGGAAGTCAAGGCCAGAAGGATGGGAGCACGTCTGGGCCGCAGCCCTGTGCTGCCGACCTTGTGGGTACATTCTGGGCCCAAGAGCCCTGGCTCAGCATCAGGCTTCTAGATGGAGCATCAGCCATTGGCTACCTTCTTCCTGGAGTCTCAGTTGGAGGAGCCCCATTAGTCTGAGGGGAGGGGAGCAGAAGCCAGCCTGGACAAATGGGCAGGGGAGGCTCTGTCCACTCCATATTTCTGCTCAGGAAACCACTGGAGTCAGTGGGGGTGGGCATCTGACCTCCAGGAGGCAGCTCAGGGCAAGAGCAAGTGCAGCTGCTCATCCGTAGCAGTCTGGGTGGCAGAGCTGTCCCCAAATCATCAGCTGTCATACACAAAATAGCCATGCTCTGAGTGAGCATCTGGGGACCCCGGGGGGGGCAGCAGGCGGCTGGCGTTCTCCCCGAGCTTGTATGAGGTCACTGCTACAGCACTGGGATCCACTTCTTGTCCTCGTTGTACAGAAAGGACTGCCTTCCCAGCAACTCAGGCTTGTATGTGGCTGTGAGGAAGGAGACGGCATTAGGGGAGGAGAGGCCAGCTGCCTGAGTCCCTGGCGTTCTGTGTCGGCGCTGGCAAGGCCGGGGGGACCCTCTCCCAGCCTCTGCATCTTACACATGGGGAGAGGGGGGGCAGGGACTGGCCCACAGTTATGTGGCTCTTAAAACTCTGGCTTCCTGCCTTCTTTAGCTCCTTTTAACTTCTTTTACGGAAGAAAATTAACAATAGAATTTTGTATGAAATTGGAAAAATATATTGAGTAAGGCAATGGTGTCAGCTTGGTGGGATTTTGTTTTGATTTAGTTCGAAAACTTCCAGAAAAGTGAAACCCACCACAATGGCAGGCACAGCTCCCCAGGAGACCAGCCACCAGGACCACACAGGCCGTGGGAACCACACCTAGGGGGACTGGAAACTCATATGACACTGGCTTGGTGAATTCTGGTCCGTGCATGTCAGGGATGGTGAATAGCTAAGGGGCCCAATCTTGGTACTGCTGGTACCCCTGGGAAGCTGCTGATGGGAGCACAGGGCAGTCCAGGTAGATCTGCACCCCCTGGAAGCCAAGAAGGCAGATGTCCACATATGCTCATGCCCAGGCGGCCCTCAGGGACACCCTCCTTGGCACAGGTGGTCACCGCAGCAGGTGGCCTGCACCTGCGTGTCAGGTGCCTTGCACTGCACACAGCGTGGAAAAAGCTCTCAGAAGACAGAGCCAGAAAGGGTCAGGCAAGCACCCCCACTGGTCCCAAGCCTCCTGGAGCCCACCACTCATACGGAGCATTAGTACGTCTGCCAAGACAAACCGCGCTTTAGGTGGACTGAGCAGATGACCGCAACCTGAAGCCCTGCAGTCTTGTCGGCTTGCTAATAACTACATTTCCAAGGCCGAAGCTGTGAGAATGACTTTCTCCCTGTCCCGTTTACCTTACCTTTTACTCACCTGTGTGTTTGGTGGGGCCTGTGTCTCCCCAGCAGACTGACGCACCTCGGGGGGTTAGCACCAGGCCTTGTTCATCTTTGCCTCCCCAGGGTGGGAGCATCATCAGTGCTCACTGAAAACTGGACTTAACGAATCTGGCAGCCACTTCTGCTCTGCCTTCCTCCTCCCACAGCACCTGCCCACCAGCTCACCTGCCAGTCCCCAGTGCCCCCAGCGTTGGCCAAGTCAGGGGGTGGTAAATAGCTAAGGGGCCCAATCAAGAGCTACAAATAGGTCAGGGCGTCCAGAGACCACCCACCAGAGTGAGTCCCTCATGCTACGAGCTCTGAGGTAGATCCCAGAAGTAACACTGCTTAAGCTCATCTGTAAAAGGGGTTGTGAAACGCGGTAGCTTAGAAGAGCTGCTCCACTGAACAGTCCCTGGCTTGTTTCCTGACAGACAAGGCATAGAGGGGAGACAGCCTGGGGCTCTGCCGTGCCACTCACTCACTGTGGATCTGTGGACACTGTGGAAGGCTCTCCAGGCCTCCTCTCTGCAAGGTGACTCGGCCAGACTGGACCAGACATTTAAACATTTTTAAGAAAGAGCGTGAACTTTTTCGACAAACTGACAAAAAAATATGGCCCCTTTCCTCAGAAAACAGTGTCTTCGTGCTCAAAATCTGCAAACAATGTCAGGGTCACAGAGCCCCTGGAGCCCAGCTTTGAGCCTCTTGGACATTCACAGCCACAGGTTATGAATACCTGCTCTGAATTATCTCTGAGCCCTTTCACCTTTAAAAAAAAAGAAGTACCTTTTTCATACTCTGAAAGTATAATCTGAAAAGTCTTCTATATCTACTCAAACCCCTGTAAACTGTTTGGCAAACAGCCTGTAAACCAGTGACATTTGATGGCCCAGGAATGACAAACAATTCCAGATTTGGTTTTTACAGTCATTTAAAACACTCCTCTGACCTGGGCCAGGCAGGCCTGGCTGGGATGGCGCCACTGTCCACCGGCTGGTGTTGGACACAAATGATGCACTAGAGATGAAATGCTTGGGTGGCCCCGCGTAGTCCACGATCTCATACTGGCCAGGGCCCGGGAGAGGCGGCTTGGGGGGCAGAGGCAAAGGCTGGGCAGAGAAGTTCAGGATGGGGTTTTTCCTTTAGAAAAGACAAAATGTGAAGATGTCACTAAAGCAGTCTATTTGGGGAAATGGTAGTTTTTAGACATAGGCAAGACCTGCCCTGGGCCAGGTCATCTGCAAGAGGTGTGACCATGGCACCAGGGGACCTGGGCAGAGCCCTGGCTCCACTGCTGGTGAGCTGGGGGCCCTGGACCCCAGCTCCCTCATCTGCACAATGGCAATCACCATAGCACCTAACTCTTAGGTTTGTTAGGAGTCAAGGCAATCACCATAGCACCTACCTCTTAGGCTTGTTAGGAGATGAGGCACACGGCAGTCAGGACAGGGCCCAACACAGAGTGAGAGCTCAGGACATTTTATTGGTGTAGATGATGTCACTGAGCTGGTCAGGAGTGGTGGATAGCATCTTTCTCCTGTGCCAACTCTGACCGATTGACAGTGCCTGGCAGGAGCTCCCTGCAAAGAACTGATGCCTTACGTGGGTTCTATGGGAAGAGCATTGGTGATCAACTTATGATGCCTGCCATGGCCAGAAAATGGAAAGAGGCCTCCGGAACCCCAGGATTTGCCATCCCAAGACTAGTAGATTAGATCTCTAGAGGCCATTCCAGGGTTGATGTTCCAGAATCCTACTAAACACCTTCCTGGCAAGTCAGGATGTGGGAATGGAAAAATATTGGATTGGAAATCTTTGAATAACACCACTCACCACTTACACTGTAATTGTTTGTTTTCAGGTCTGTCTCTCCCTCCTTTATGAAAGGGAGTCTTTTATGTCTGGTACTAAGAGAGTAAGTGAAAGATAAATGGAACCTGTACAGGAGCCCTACCTCTATCACTAAGTCATTCTGGGCCTCAGTCTCCCCCATATGTGAAATGAAGGGGTTGGACATGATGACCTCTGAGGTCCCTTCCAGCTGGCCTTGATTCAAAGAGGACCACTGGGTTGCCCAGGGAGTTCCGGAATTGTTCTGGGAATCATGCTGCTCTCCAGCCATACACCAGAAGAGCTGCCTACCTCCACCTCATACCGAAAGGCTCTTTGAGGGTCTCTCACCAAAAAGGCAGAGAAAGTTCTCCGAGCACTGAACAGCCGCAGGGGACTCACCCCCGCTTGGAGCCAGCCCATTCATACAGAGGAGGGACTGGATTCCCTGGCCACCGGAACTCTGCCACCTTCTGGGCAACACCTTCAGAAGAAGAGGCATTCTTTTTTTTCAATTTTTCAATTTTTAACTAAATTCAATTTATATTGAGGTACGTACAATAAAATGCACAAATCTTAGTATATAGCTCAATGAATCTCGGCATGTGTACACACTCATGTAAACATCACCTAGGTTAAGATATCAAGCATTCTCACAATCTTTTCCCCCTTCACCTATTTCACCCTGCCTTCCCCCTAGACTGCACTCCCCTATGATAATCACCAGTCTGTTCTTTGCGTCTATGAGTCTATTTTTGTTTTGTTTGTTTGTTTTGTTTTGTTTTGTTTTTTGGTTGCCACATATAAGTGAAACGACACGGTGTTCATCTTTCTCTGATTCATTTCACTTAGCATAATGCTTTCTAGGTCCATCCATGTTGTCCCACAGGGCAAGATTTCTTTCTTTTTTATGGTTGAATAATATTCCATTGTGTGATACATGTACCACGCCTTCTTTAACCATGCATCTTTTGATGGGCATTAGGTTGCTTCCATATCTTGGCTGTTGTAAATAATGCGGCAATAAACGGATGCAGTTGGCTTTTCCAATAAATGGTTTCATCTTCTTTAGGTAGACTTCCAGCAGTGGAATTGCTGGGTCACATGATATTTCTGTTTCTTGTTTTTTGAGAGACCTCCATACTGCTTTCTGTGGTGGCTGGAACAACTTGCAATCCCACCAGCAATGTTCAGAAGGAAATTTTTGAGTTTTAGAGTCACACAGGCTTGAATCCCGGTTACGCCACTTACTGGCACTCACCCAGGTGCCCTGACCTCTCTGTACCTACAGCAAGGAGCAGTAACGCCTTCCTTCTCTTCGTACGGCAGTTAATGCAAGTAAGGCACTGGGCATAGCCCCAGTAAGTGCTTACCCAGTAAGTGAGTAAGTGCTCAATAAAAGTAGTCGTTAGACGATATTATTATGATCCCTGTAGCGTCACCACCTGCTGCTGGGTCGGGGAGGAGCAACCAAGCCTCAGGAAAGGGAGATTAGGGGGGCCTCGTCACACTGGAGTCACCCCGAGGCAGGTAGACCCTCCACTGTCAGGAGAGGTTGCTGAAAGTCATGGTACATCTGCTTGAGGCTCACAGCCTATGACAGAATAGCTGGCATAGATGCTTATATTTAGAACAAAGAAAAAGGGAAAAAGCATTGCCTCCTTTCTTCCCTTCCAGTTGGCATGGAAGAACTGGTTATAGTGTGTGATCAACCACCTCTCCCCTTATAAATAAAAGCTGGTTTCTCCTCGTTCTGGCACCCCTTCAAAGCACCCCCAGAAATTTGATTAGTGTGTGACTGGCATCATGGAGACCACAGGCTTGATTCCTGGAAGTTAGAGCTGGAATGAGCCAAGCGATGTATGACGTCACCCACTGGTCTGGGTCACCCTGAAGTCCAGTTCCCTGAGAAGACCATGTGGTGTCTGCTTTCCTGGCTGGCTGGGTCAGTGTCTCACCAGCATTCCTGGTGAGAATGGGTCAATGAGGTCCCTTGCCCTCCACCCCAGCAGCATGCTCAGGAAAGGCTTGGCGCTCAACCTAGCAAGCTGGACCTTGAGGGAGGGTCAGCCACATGTGGGACTTTGTGCCAGGCACTCTGGGGAGCTGTTTTGGGCTAAGACACAGACCCTGCATGCTCCTAAGGGCTCGGTATTCCACTGCTAGTGACAATCATGACTGGTGACACCTTAAGGCAGGGCAGGCTTTGCACTGGGACAGACTTGGGCTTGAATGTCCTCTTCCCCATTCACCAGCTGCATCCTTGGAGAAGCCTCTCCACCTCCCGAGGCCTCCATTTCTTCATTTGTACAGCGATGGGTAATGATACCTGCCACCCAGGACTATTGTGAAGATTAACTATTGCTCTACTTATATTATTTTTTAAAAAACATGAAATGTTAGAATAAAGGCAAACATACTGCATCGAGTGTGGAGAAAGAAAGAGACTAATTTCCAAGGAGTCAATCTAGACATCTACCCTGGAGGAGGTAACACTGCCCTGAAAGGTAGGTAGGAATCCCTCGGGGAGAAAAGGTGGGGAAGGGAGCATTTCCAGCAGAGAAAACAGCAGGGAGAAAAGCCCAGAACAGAGACTAGACGGAGCTCCAAGTGGCAGGAATCGGGACACAAGGGGACAGAGGCTGAGCCTCCCGGACTGCCCTCAACCCTCGTCCACCCATGATTTCTGGGTTTTCACTTGTTTCTGACCATCCGTCCTCACAGACCCTGAGGAGAAACTAAAGGAAAAGCTCCCAATCATGGCCTCTCAAGCCAGCCTAATCTCCTGTGCCCTGCGCTTCCATTTTGCCTTTCCCAAACACCCAACACAGCCCCCGCCAGCAGCACCGTGCCTCCGCCCGTGCTGTTCCTTCTGCCAGGAGCACCTGCTTTGCCCGCACACCTGGATTCATTTCTCACTTCCCTCCTTCAGGAAACTTCTCTGGCCACTGCCCTACCCCTGCCCCCTGCCTCCTTTCCGTGGCTCCAAGGAGGAGCTTGGGCTTTAGAGTCAGATGGACCTGGATTCCACTCTCTGCGCCATCATCTTGGCAAGTCTGCCCTTCATCTGTACACTACTGACCTGCAGGTGAGTTGGAAGCATGACACTAGGTAATAATACCTATGGAAGCTCTTAGCTCAGGGTAGCTGGCTCCTCAATACCTTCCAGCCATTCTTCTTTTCTCTGCACAGAACAGGCTAGATTTTCCTATGCTCTTTACTCCCCTACCTCTTTAAGGGAGGGGATTATGTCTGACTTTCTTTCAGTCCTCCGTCCCTCTCCCTGGGACACTTGCTGAACTACAGAGAAAAGCAGAAGGGATGGAGAAAATAGGGGAGCCCTGACATCTGAACTCCACTCGATAGTTTTATCACCATCCAGGGCTGGTCCCTCTGTATCAAGGTGGGACTGGGCAAATCACAAAGGTCAGGCTGGAGGAACCCAGGGTGGCCCTCAGCACACTGTCACTGGGGCTTTTATGACTCTCATTGCTCAGTTACAAAAGCCAACCTGGTCCTGCCCCGTGGAAAGAAAACACCTATCAAAGGCCCTGAGTTGGCCACAACTGGATTAAGTGTGTCTGCGGCTTCCAATGTGAACTGTTTCTAAGTGGTCCAAGAACAATGAATGTCTCAGAAGACTCGGCAGGTCACTCGGGGAAGGCATCTGAGACCCTTCTGACACTCCCAGGCACAGATTCCCTCCGCCTGGGGGATTCCCAGGCTCTGGAGGGATAAAGGGGCAATTTTTTCTCATCATTAAAGGGCAGCCGATTGCCTCTGGGGTGGAATGCAGTATCTGTTTAACTGGGTAGCGGGTGACAGATTACAGCCACTTAGAAAGAAGCATCCCATATCTAATTGAAAATCCTAGGGGAACTTTAGGTGGGTCCTACATAATTACCCAAATTGGAGCCGGGCCAACAGGACTTGATTCTTCAGCTCTGGTTGTGACAGGACAGCATGTCTGTGCAAAACCAGTGGCTTAAAAACTCCAGGAAGTAGATCAAGGGTTAGAAAGATGTCACTGGGTGTTTCACCTTCTTGTTGGAGAGCGTGAGTTGGAAGGCAGCGCCTAGGAGGGACTATTTTGATCTTCAAAGCCCTATCCTGACTCAGCTGATTCATTGAGTCATTCCTATGACGGGTATTGAAGACCTGAAGCAATGAAACTGTGGCTGACACTTCACTTCTCTTGTAAAGACCCACCCCCACCGCCCTGGAAGACGACAAGTCCTCTCAGCTTTTGAGTCAGCAAGATGGCCCTCTCAAAGACCCTGTGACATGTTCTTCAGCCAAGGAGCCTGGAAATGGGCTGGAGGACAGCATCTGCCCTGTGGGGCCACTCAAGAAGCATAAGGGGAGGGAAGAGGATCCACTCACACATGTCAATAAAAATACAAGTGACGTGCATTGAAAGCTTACTGTGCGCCAGACCTGGAAACTTATGTGGGTTATCTTATTTAGTACTTAGAAAACACATTATGAAGTGTTCTTTTCACAATCTGCAATGTTAAATTTGGATTCCTGGGAATTAAGTGATACCCTCCTTTGTCCCCAGGCTCCCAGGACTGCTGAGAGCGGAAGCCAGGAGGTTCAGAGAGGCGCGACTTCGAACCTGTGCTCATCCCCACTAAGCACAGCCCCTCAGCCCTCTCCAGCCCCCTGCTGGCCTCCGGAGCCTCCCCAGCGCATCACCCGGCCTCTCACCAGCCTGGGCTCCTCTTTTGTTGGTAGGTAACATGGGACTCACAACTCCAGGGGGAATTAACATCTCCTCAACTCTCCCTGCATCCTGAAGAAAGCTGAGCCAAAAGAGGATTTTGCAAGCTGGAACCCTGCTCAGGGATTCCCTACTCAAGAGAGGGAGCCAAGCACATGCAGACCAAGACAAACAAGGGCAGGCCTCCCATCACATCGTGTGTGCGTGAAACCTGGCTGCGTGTGCTTCTGAGAAAGAAACCCAGAGGCCGTTTTTGGACTCTCCACCACTGCCCCCAAGCAACCCTGGAGGTCTAAATATGATTAGGCTTGATGTGGACAAGTCTCAAGGGAAGTTATGTACAACTGCAGAGGAAACAATGCAGACCTTCTCAGGGCCTCACAATCCCAGTATATGGGCGACTAGGCTCTCTTGTCTCTCTCTTCCCTCCAGAGACACAGAAGAGGAAATGTAATTAGAAACTGAGAGCCCAGAGTGTGGGTACATCCTCAGTACTATAATATTCAGCTGTATCTTTTCTTTATATCACATCACACCATTTCTTCATCATTCAACAGAAACAGATAGATGTTTTTTTAGACGAACCCAAAACACACTTCAGTTTTATCTCCTTTTTTGTAAATGAAATTACAGATCTCTCAGTTTCACCCTTTTTTGTGTCAGTTTATAAATACTTTGGACCTCCTCTGTGGGCCCAGCTGGCTCCATGGTCACTGCCCACTGCGCGCTCCCTGAGCCACACCGTGAGCAAGCCCGTGTCAGTGTCAGAAGCGGGAAGGCCTCCCTTCTGTCACACAGAGCACAGAGCCAGGTAATACAAATGCCCTGCCTGGGGCTCCAGCCACCCACCCACCAGGCTGAGCCAAGTGGGGATCTATGCATTCACCAGGCTGAGCCCAAGTTTGAGAGACGCTGGGTCCAATAGGGTTCTTTCCTTCAGACTCCTCAGAGCCTTTAATTAGCCCGTTACAGGGCAGTGCTCCCCAAGGCAGAGCGTTTGTCCGCAGTGCCTCCCAGGCTTCCTTCCCAGGGATCCTTCGTTATTGGAGCATCGCAGAGAGGCCCACACACCCCAGACATGCCAGCACCACTGCACTGCCCAGTAGAAAGACTGTCCTCAGGGACGTGTGTGGCACACGACCTCGGGGCCCGTGAGCCCGCCTTTTTTTACCCACTCGCCTGCCTTGCTCTGGAGTTGCTCCCAGTGAGCCTGGCGGCAGGTGTGTGCGGTGCTCTGCTCACCTGAGCACCCGAGAGCTTCCAGCACAGAACCAGAGCCTGTTGACTGACAGATGTAAATGCCATCAGTCAGAGTATTTCAAACCACTCATCTGAACATAAGCAAAAGCCAAATGACTCTTCTCTGGGGAAAACAGCTAAACCCTGAGTGTTCTCTGCTCTCCTTTCACCATTTCCTTGAAGAAGCTTCTGGATTTGGCTTGGGGGCTTGAGCGGCCATACCAAATAACAGCTGTACCCTCTATCCTCATATGCCTATAGGATAGCAAATGATAGCAGCTATAATAATAATAGCTATTTTCAAGCATTTTCTCATCTGATCCTCACAGAACCCCTGTGAGATAAGATTATCTCTACTTAACACAATGAAAGCTGAGGCTCAGAGAGAAGTCTCTGCAAGGGATGAGGCCACGATTCACTCCCAGGTCTGCTGACTGGGTGTGTTCACATCTTTCTCTTCCCCCCAGTCCCCTATCCCTCACTTTGGGCTCATGCTCTGTCCCAGCCCTTCCGGTCAGCCCCCACCCCCACAGCCTGGAGAGGAATATTCAGGGGTGAGGTCTCAGATGGTAGCAGGAGGACTGACCTCAACAGCAGTTATTTCTAGAAGTTCTAGAATGATCTGAGGAACAAATAAGCCTTGTGAGTTCTGAGCCTCCGAGATGAAAGTAACATTAAATGTATAGGATATTAAAAATGGTAACACAAACCATCATCTTCACTTTTTAAATTTGCATTAAGTTACCATTTGCACCTACTATATGCCAAGTATATATTTTTAAATATGAAGGCAACCCTATGCATAATGAATTATCCTCACTCTACTTTACAGATGGGGATGTGGAGGCTCAGAGGGGTGAGTACAGTGCCCAAGGTCACACTGCATGAAAGCAGCAGAGCTGAAGTTCATATCCAGCAGGTCTGAAGAACTCCAAGGTCTAGGCTTTTAACCTATCAGTACAACACTATGAGAGAGCTTCACTGTTTCTAGATGTCCTGCCACCCCTGTGGAGATTTTATTATAAAAACAGACTAAATGGGGAAGAAGAAAGGGAGTATTATGATTAGCATGTATAATGTGGGGAGTGGGGGAAAGGGGAGGGCTTTGCAACACAAGACAAGTAGTGATTCTACAACAACATTTTACTATGCTGATGGACAGTGACTGTAATGGGGTTTGTTGGGGGAACTTTGGGTAGGGGAGAGCCTAATAAACATAATGTTCTTCATGTAATTGTAGATTAATGATGCAAAATTTAAAAAAAAATTTTTTTTTAATTAAAAAAAAAAACAGACTAAGGTCAGCACCAGGAGAGTGCAGCATATGGGGGATGTGCAAAGACCCAGACAGTCCTGAGCCTCACTCCCAGCAGCACCTCAGAGAGCTGTGTGGACTTGGGCGAATCACGCAGCCTCACTGAAGCCTAGCTTCCTCCTTGATCAAGTAAGAATAATAATTCTTACGACAGGGTTATTATGATAATTGAATAAGACATTAAGTTCCTGGAACATAGTAATTGCTCAATAAATATTATGCATTCAACAAGCATTTGTTGAGCACCGAATATGTCAGTGAGGGGCCCTGGGAAGCAAACTGGTACTGCGTCCTGACGAGCAGAGACACCCCATGAACAAGTTTGGGGCATCCCCCAAAACCACCTTTCAGAAGAAAAGTCAGAATAACCAGGACTCACGGGAAAAGAGTCTTTTTTGGAATTTTGGTGCGATCATTTGGGTTGTAATAACCAGGTCCTGGGCCTGTTGATGTCAGTTTTAATCCACGGCCGGTGTTCGATTTAAAACAAGACATTAATGTCTTTGGCGACGGCTTCACAAGGGATTCATTGACATTATAATGCCCTAAACAGAAAGAAATTTTAAAACAGAATAAAGAACTCTGCTCAAATAAATAAAAAGCAGTACCTTACACCCGAGAACACATTTAAGGACTCTAAGGCAATATCACTCCAAGGTGGTCAAATGGAAGGGCTGCAGGAAATAACCAAAAAGAAACTCACCATCGAAAGAACACACGCCACGGGCATCACACACTTACCTCATTTTCTCCTCACAGCAGCCTGGTGAGGTGGGTATTATCACCTCCATTCTAAACACAGGGAAACTGAGACTCTTGAGATATTAAACAATTTGCCAAAAGACAAATTAATTCATCTAACCAGGGTCTAAGCCCAGCTTCCACCTCTGTAAAGTAAGAATAATAATTCTTCCCCCACCTGGGTGGTTATGATAGTTGAATAACATTTTAGGTTCCTGGCATGTAGTAATTTAGTTAACTATTATGCGATCAACAAATATTTACTGAGCACCTAGTCTGTGGACCCAGGGCTGCCTGTCTCCAAAGCCCATGCTTTCCCACCATGCCCTGTCTCAGGAAACTGTGACAAAATAAAATCAATGTGTGCACAAAGCTTCAAGGAAGAAGAGAATGATCTAGGCTTGGGGGAAGAGGAAAGGGTCTCACCCTTGGACTGTCAGTGGCCCTGGCAGTGGAGCAGGTGTTTTAGTGCTGAGCAGCTGTACTTGGCAAAACTATGCAGATGTCTGCATACTTTGACCCGGGCTTCCATGACTTGGAAATTAAGGAAATTATTTGACATCATGGAAAATCTGTAAACATAAAGATGCACATGGCAGCAGGAGCTGCAATGTGAGGAAGGGTACATAACCTACGTGTCCAGGAACAGGGGCACAGTTATGGGGACTGGAACCCAATCCGGTGGAACCTCAGCCCTGACGATGACAAGCACAATGGCCATAAAGCCAAATGACAATGTTTTTGAAAATAAAGTAAAATAAAGCCCAAATGGCTATACAGACTATGAGGACACCTAGGTACAGATGAATCCATCTGAATAAAAATAGGCGGGGACCCAGAAAAGTGGAAACAACTCTGTTAGAGGTGGTGGTGTGGGTGCAAAAGATATTTCCAATTTTCTAAACATTGCAAAGTTACTTTTGTTTTAATAAAATTCCCTTTTCCATTGCAAAAGTAATGAAAACAGCAGTATGGTACATATTAACAAGACTTTATTTAAATGCTAGTATCCAGTGGTGGCAAAGTGAGAGAAAACAGTTACCTCAGGGAGCAGGAAGATAAATGATACCTGTGCTGGAGGGCAATGTGCTCCCAGATATCAAAAGCCGTAAATATTTTACCTATCTTTGCTTGGCAATGTCACCTTAAGAACCAATATAAGGAAATAATCTTGACTGTACACAAGTTGTGAGCTATAAAGATGTTTGCCACCACTCCGTGTATATTAGTGATCAGTTTAAAACAACCTAAATTTCCAACAGAGGGCATTTGATGCTTAACTTATGGCACTGCCATATAATGGAACTATACATTTGTTTTAAAAATGATGTCCTAGGAGAATTTTTAATAACATGAAATGTTTCCAATATATGCTTAAGTTTAAAAAAAAGCAAGTGTCCAGCTAGCAGCATTTATAATAATATCAGTATGTATCTCTCACATTATCTTTCTGTTTCTTTTTCTTTCATATATCTGTGGATATAAATATATAGAATATATGTTTTTTTCCTACCAAAAAAAGGTTAAAGCAATGCTTGATTATAAAAATGCATAAGAGCAGAAGCAAGGGGGAAAAGGCATTCATGCTCCCGTGGCCAGAGAGAAGCAAGGGTAAATTGGTGTATATATTTCCTTTTTTTCCTGAGTATAGTTGGACTGTCTCATGGTGCAGAGCTCAGTGAGGATTCAATTCTGTAAATCACGTTTTTCAAGTGAGACTGTAACGTAGGTGTTTCCCTATGTTCTAATAATCTTTTGTTTCAGGAAAATAGAGTGGAGGACATGGGTGATGTGCTTTAGGAAATTCAACCAGCAAATGTGTAAAGGCGAGCATTTTGCTCAGAATTGAAGGTAAGCCAGAGCAGGGCCTCAGCCCCTGACGTAGGGTCACTCAGAGCAGTAGGGGTACAACAGGGATGCCAGTTACAGCTCCACATCTGTTTTTTCCCCACAGTGGAGAAGCAAAAAGCACAGCATTATTTCTGAGAAATCAAAACAGACTGTTTCAAAGAGGGGCAGATTCCCCTGGCTCTGGCCCCTGGCCAGTTGTGGGGGTGGGGGTAGGAGTGGTATCTGAGGCACTAGCAGATCTGGATGGGCCTGGATTCAAATCTAGCTGTTGGACCCAAGGTTCATCACTTGCTTTTTATGTATAATTTTCACCGTTAACTGGGGATAAAATCACGATAGTAGCTCACACTTTCTGAGCACGTGATCATGTGCTAGGCAATGCTCCAGGGGATTTTAAGAGCATTCGATGAGATAATGTAAAGCCTCCGGCGCACAGTAGGGCCTCCACAGATACTGCTGCCCACCTCTCTCCGGTTCTGTGACATAGGGGGCTAAGACCCCTGAGGACCCTCCTGGAGGGAGTGGGAGCATGCGGCTGGTTGCGAGGGTGCCCACATCCCGGGGCTCACTGGCAGGGCCCCTGGCCAAACCCCAGGGATGCCGGCTTTGTTCTGCTGTATAAACAAACAAGGTGGGGCTTTGCCCACGGATGACGCAAGGCGGGGGAGCTTTAGCCGGGGCTTAGCCTCCTAATTAGGGCTGGTTTTGTTATTTAGCTTCAGACTGATCTTCTCAACTTTAATCTGGATTTGGTGAAATCTGACATGCGCTGCAATTTTATCCACATCCCCCTCCAAGAGGCGTGACTGCAGAGGAAGCCCTCCCTGCCCCTCCTCTCAGCTCGGGGCCCCAAGGCTCCCTCGGGGGTCTTCAGAACCCGCTTGGGGAGGTCTAATTCAATGAGCGCTCCTGGAGTGTAGACCTCACCAGATCTCTCTGGAAACCTTTCGCTAAGGCCCGAAGGCGGGCGCCGGAGGAGGTCGGAGAGCACGGGAAGGTGCAGCACCTAGCCCCAGCCCAGCTGGCAAAACCCTTGCAGGCAAGCTCCATGTATTCCTGGGTCCTGGAGGTTTCATAAGTCCCGATGGAATGACAGGGAACAGCCTCCTCAGTCAGACACCTCTGAGCTGAGGTCGGCCATTCAGCAGCCAGGTGATGGTGCACAAGTCCCTTCAGCTCCCTCATCTGTAACATGGGACTGAGCTATGGACCCATGAGGGCAGGCGCGTGAGCGCCGCACGGGAAGTGGTGCGGAGGAGGAGCTGCAGCCACTTTCCCTCATTCGACGACTGGGTGACCAAGTTGCCTTTGGGCAAAGGGGAAAAAGGGTATTGCCCCTGAGCACCAAGGTTCAGGACACTCAGCGTGTTGCGTGCTCCCCAGGGGCGCCGAGGGTAGGTGAATGTGTGCGCTCCTGGGGTGAGGAGCCACTTCCCCACCTGGCTGCCCTGTCCTGGAAGGGAGGCCCACGAGGCTGCTCTGGGGCCGATTCCAGAGCCAGCTTTTCTCACCTGGACGGGGAGGAGGGCCTGTCTCCTCACCCTTCTCCTCTTTGTTCTACGCCTGCCTCCAGCTCCTCTTTCCCCAAAGGCCCCCTGAGCAGGAACGGGTGCCTCGTGGCACAGATCTGGTACATTAACTCCCGGGTTAAGGAGGCCGGCTGCTTACCTGGAGCAGGTACCATTTCAGTCCTAGTGAAAAATCCCCTCTGGGTTTTGGACATAAACCCGGCTCGGGCACAGACGTTGTTCTTCTGCTTGCAGCAGGAGACAGAGGCCTGGGGAGAGAAAACGAGCGTGCTGGGCCCAGTGCCTTCCCTGTCTTTTCTTTGTCGTCGTGCCTGGACGAGCGGCACCTTTGGGTGAAAAATCTAGTTTAAACCCGTCCTTCTCAGAAAATGAACTGACTCGTTAAGCTTCAAAAGATTGGAGACTGACGAAAATTAGGCTTGGGGTGGGTTAATGATTGTGCATTGAGCATTGACCCCCCTATACAGAATTTTATTGTTGTCAACAACCATTTGATCAATAAATATGAGAGATGCCCTCACCAAAAAAAAAAAAAAATATATATATATATATATACACGCACTTCCAATTGTAAAATAAATAAGTAACCGGGATGTAATGTATAGCATAAGGAATATAGTCAAAATATTGTAACAACTTGGTATGGTGATAGCTGGTACCTAGAATTATCATGTATATAAATGTTGAATCACTGTGTTGTACACCTGAAACTAATGTAATACTGTGTGTCAACTACCCTTCAATAAAAAAAATATAGAAATATAAATAAATAAATAAATAAATAAAAAAGAAAATGAACTGACATGAATGATAGGGCCACACTGACTCTGTCTTCACCAGCACCCCAGCTGGAGTGCTTGGTGAGTTTGTGATCACCAGCCAATGTCTGGTGAACCAAAATGGCCCAGTGGACAGTGCCCCCAGGAGACAGCCCGAGGACCTGGCTTCTGTCGCACAGGGCATGTGATCCTGCACAGATTGTTTAATTTCTCTGAACTTGAGTTTTCTCATCTGTAAAACAGGTTGGGTAAACTCTGCTCTACTTGGTGTAGCGTTATGGCAGTGGGGGGCAGGCAACTGAAATCATCTATAGGAAGGTATTTTGTTGAAAGTATTTAACACCATGCATGCAGATTATTTTCATTATTTTTTCTACAATTTTTATTCTTTTTGGGACACCTAGTCCTATATATGCCTACCCTGATTGCTCACTATTTCAAACAGTCTTTCTATAAATGCAGGATGTGGGGCATAGAAAGGAATCATGTAATTTAAGATTATGATCAGATTTGATTTGTAAGCACTCTCTTGTCTTGACTTTTTTGGACAGAGCAGAAATTAAGAATTTTGGTTGATCCACTCAATATTCAGTGTGTTCAGAACTCCAAAAATAATAGGACAAAAACCCTGAGATCATTCTTATGTTATACATGAATCATAAATATTTTAAATGCCAATTTGCAGTTAGTCTCCTGTGTTCATTAGATAAAAGATACAATAAAAATCATACCTGCAACGGCTGGGAATATTTACCAAATGAGTGAAACTGTTTGCTGGGGCCAGGATGGTTTGATTTTCCGTGATACTCCTTTGTCAAAAAGAAATGTTTCTCAAGAAATGCAGATGGCATTTTGATTCTGTGTTTACAAAGGCGGAGGAATTTAACTTTTCCCAGGGTCCTAATGGCTAGACTGCATGCAGAGAGGGCAAACAAAAAGATCAGATGGAGCAGGCTAATTACTGGACAGAGGGAGAGGAGCCAGGTTGCCGGAGAGGAAGTAATAACACGGTACCAGGGAAAAGGATTCAAAATAGAGAAGAGGGGAATCATGGTAAGCAAAGCAAAGAAAGGCCTTGGCAGACCTCAGTGCACGCTGTTGCTAACAGGATTATCGCGTTTCTACTCCTCACCAGTTGACTCAACCATTGTTCTCCAGGTTTGAAAAAAGCCTCCTGTAGACAAAACAGTGCTTCAGCTTTATTCCTCACCCAGACAGAAAAGCAACTGAAAAAGGGAGCATTTTTGTATACACTGAGTGTGTGTCCCTGGAAGAGGTCACCATTAGACTAGAAAAATAGCCAGCTGGCAGGCTTTTAAAAAAATGAAGCAAATATATTGTATTGCCATGGGGGAAAAAAAATCCAAGATATAGTTAAATAGAAAATGCGCGTGTACCGTGGACAGCATAATCCTCATATTGGACAGAGGAGCCAGAGGAGGAAGAGAATAGGAAAGAAATTGCACCTGGTTTTTGATGGTGGTTTGCTTTGGAGAGCAGAATTATAAGGAAATACTACCTTTTAGTTTATAGATTTCTATAATAAGCTTGAATATATTTTATGATGAGCGTGTATTATTTTCAGAGCCACATTAGAACAATAATGAACAAACACATATACCCAAAGCTGATCGTCGGCACGAGGACTGAGCTCTGACTTGGGAAGTGCTCTTTTCTAGATTAGTAACTGCGTACTATGGGGGACTTAGTCCTTGGATGTCATAAACTCTTGTTGCATGATTACTGAATACCAGGACCAGCGCTGGCCACTGGAGACCTGAAGCGGGGTGCAGGGGCACACAACGGGCCAGGGGGCAGATGCATGAAACACTACCTCTCTCAGGAATGGCAGAGGAGAAATGGCCAAGAACCCTCATCGTGGCGTTCCTGGACCAGGGCTTGACTTCTCTCCTGTTACCATAGCAGCCTTCTAACTAGTTTTCCAAAATCCAGCCTCAACCCACACTGCAGTCCATTCTCCATACAGCTGCTCGAAGGAGCTTTCTAAAAAGTAAATCAGATGATGTCACCTCACACCTTCCATTCCCCCAAGGGCTTCCCAATGTACAGAGAACAAAATCTGAACTCCCTCCTGGAGTCTTTAGAGCCCTGCATGAACTGGGCCATGCCTATCTGCCTGACCTCCCCTGATTCCCTCTCTTCCTAGCTAACGCTGTTCTGGCCACCTGTCTGTAAGTCCCCACGGGCTGAGCTCTCACTGTCCCAGGACCTTTGCACGTGCTGTGCCCACACTGCAGCTTTTCCTTCACATCTCGGGCCTTGGTTTCAGGGCCTTCTCTGACCACCCGTCTAAATACATGTTACTGTCAGCTCCTTATTAGCCCCGAAGACATTCTCTCTCTCAGGCTCCGACTGTTTGTCTCCCTCCATTTGTAATTATTTTGTTTGTCTATTTACTAGTTCTTATCTTGAGTTCCCCACTGGAATATAAGCTGTTAACACTGGTCTGGCTCAGAGGAGCCACAGAACCCATAAAGGGAAGGCCAGCAGGGCTGGAACATTGTGACTCGATCTCTCTCCAGCTTTATACCTCAGCCATCCACCTGTGCTCACTGATGTGCAAATGGTCCCTTGGAGCTGGGTAACTTCGGGCAAGTCCCATCACCTCTCTGAGCACCTGCTTCCTCTTCTGTAAATTGAGAATAAGATAAACCACTTCGTGGATTCTTGTGAATATTAAACAAGATGAATACATAACTCTAAGAACAGTACATAGGCCATGAAAAGTGCTTCTTTGTCATCATCAACATCAACCTTTTCAGGCTCTGATAACCCCATGGGAAGACTCTCTCGAGCTGTGCTGTCCAGCACAGTGTCCACTGGCCACAGTGGCTGTCAAGCTCTAGAAACATGGCTGGTCCAAATTAAGATGTGCTGCAAGAATAAAATATACACTGAATTTTAAACACTTAGTATGAGGAAAGACACTAAAACATCTAATTAATAATCTTTATTTTGATTAGATGTTGAAATAATATTTTGAATACACTGGGTTATATAATAGAATATATTATTAAAATTAATTTCACTTGTTTTTCTTTACTTTTAAAAGTGGCTACTAGGAAAATTTAAATGATGAGTGGCCCCCATTATGTATCTCTTGGACAGTGCTGGCCAACCAGGTGCATATATATTGCTCTGAGCACATTAGAGTTGATTGGAACCATCATAAAAGGTGGGCAGGATCTCTGTAGTCCAAAAATTAAATATTATTTTAAAATATTCTAAGACAAAAGACAAGTTAAAAATGAAGTATTCTAAGACCAAATTTGACATTTTGAAATATGTCATAATACCATTGATACCTCATGTACAATTTGTGGCTTATGTAGAGGGCTTTCACACTTGTTGTCTCATTTGCTCCTTATAATAGTCCTGTAGGGAACATAAATTAATTCCATTTTACAGTTGAGGCTCAAGAGATAATGAGACTTCCCTGACAGCTCTCCCAGCCCCTTGTACTGTGGAGTCCTTGTGGGCCAGGTGCAGTGCTGGGCACTCAGCATGGATTACCTCACTTAATATCTGCATTAACACTATGACTAGACACATATCCCCATTTTTCAGATCAATACACTGAGTCCGGAAAGGTTAAAGGACTTGCCCGAAGCCACACAGTTAGAAGGTGGTAGAGTGGAGATTTGAACCCAACTCCATCTCTTCATTAATCATATGTTCCACCTCAGTGAATACAATCATAATTGAAAGAGCACTGCTGTTAAAAAGCCAGTTTTCTGACAGGGAAAGATAGAAGTTTATTTTCCCTATAAGAAAAAGTAAATGAATAGTGTCTACAGATACAATGGTAATGTATTCATTGTTATAGAGGAGAAAATTGTCCCAGGATGGTTATATGATCGGAGAGATTATAATAAGCATTTCCCAGGTCAGTGGTCTTCCCACAGCTCTGTCCTGACCTCCATGTTGCTCACAGTTCCCTCCAGGTTCTGCAAATTCCTTGTAAGAGTCTTGCATAGCTCATGTACCCATTGGGTAGTCAGCAAATGCTAATTGGTTTACCACTGCATTAATATGAGCTATTTCCCAAAGCTCCCCTTTCCTTTCTTCCATTTTAGCAAGCCGATCGGTCAGTATATAGGTAGCAAACATAAGCAGTGTTCTTACGTTGTAGTGGTTTGGTGCAGGAGTTTCAAACTTGAGGACTTTTGCAAAGCTTGGCAACTGGAACATGCTGGAACAGGAATTACTGAAGTCTTTCTTCGAAACAAAATGTGATGGGATGGTGTATGCATTAGCTGCAGGATACTTTGAAATGACGGTGGCCAAGCGGGCACGCTGTGAGGAGAAAGCCAAAGGAATCAACATTGTCGCATAATCTTGTGGCTCTGAAGGACAGATGTCAAAAAGATGGTGTGGAGCACCGAGTTAAAGCATTTTATAAAAGGTGAAACTAGCAGGTGACAATAATAAACTGACCTCCGGCTTTGAGAGTTTGTTCTTGGAAAATGCAAGTTCAAACCTGCTTTAACTTCTGTAAACTAACTCAAATTATTCACCTTAAATTTGGGACTTAGCAAAAATAATTTTGCCATAAATGCATTTGCACCCAATCCCCTTTCAGGCCACTTAACACGTGACTCATTAGCTGTTGGGTAATTTATATCATGGGAAGTTTTAGAGTTTCTTCCTCCAACCAAGGCTTTCCTTTTGAGTAAAACCTCGCATCTTGTTTCTAAGCCTCAATAATCTGAATTGCCTGAATAACAAGTTATTTCTAATGTCTTAAAGGTACAAGGCCCTATGGGGCTTGCTGTCCACCCACACCTCCTAACCCCCACCTAACTACTGATTTCATAAAACCCTACAATATTTTTACTGTCTCAGTAGAACTGATCCTACTCCTTCCAGGAAGCCATGATAAACTATTTTCATTTTAAAAAGCAAACAGAATCAATGTTTGCTAAATGAAAAGGGACAAAAGCCATAGAAACTGGGTGATAACATCACTTTACCTTAGAATAGTATGGCAAGTATCGTAATCTGATAAAACAAAAAGATTCTCATTATTTTATGGTTAAACGCTTGACAACATTGCCCGTGGTCTCCCCAGCTTGACAGGGGTCAGTAACTCTACTAGCGTGGAAAGTAGGAGAGGCTATGGGAGGGCATTAGGGCCATCCCTGATCCTCACTCTACGCTTGGCGGCCACGGCTCTCGACACCCGGTACCTGGACCGTCGGTGGTAGGTGGTGGATGGGCCACCAGAAGCAGGAGCGTTCTTGTCCAGAGTCTCAGCTGTTCAGAGTCTAACCTGGGTTTGAGTCCCAGCTCTGCCTCCTCCTTATTGTAAGAATTCAATGGTGTTCACAGAAATAAAGTCACCCCAGGTCAGTGGTCTTCCCGCGGCTCTGTCCTGACCTCCATGTTGCTCACAGTTTTCTCTGGGTTCTGCAAATTCCCTTGTGCTCACTTTGCCTTTGCATTCGGGGCAACAGTTAACCAAGTGCTTTTTGCATTTACTCTTCATGACAACCCTGGGTGGGGGTTATTATGGTTACCCCCACCTTACAGATGAGGAAACTGAACTTCCTCAGCTACCTGAGTGGTGGAATCAACATTCTCACCTAGGCAGCCTGCCTCCACTCTAGGATATGGATTAGATGCCCCATCCTGAAGAGGAAGGGGATTGAAGGAGTAATACCAATAGCTGTTTTCACTTGTAAGCTGAACAGTTGATGAATGACTGTGGGAAGTTTTACTTCAAGAAGCATCACTACCGTGTATCTCCTCTGCCCAAAGGTATAGACACACCTTTGCTCTTTCCCCTTCCCTTGCACAGAATAAAGGTGGCAAGGTCAAGCCCTCTTTGGCAGAATTGTTTGTAACATGTCTATCCTGAATCACCCAACAGAGTGGGCAAGCATGTTTTTTTCTAAAGCACTATTTCCCAAAGTGTGTTCCTTGGCATACCAGCTCTATAAGGTGAGGCTGTGCTGGTGGCGGCAGCAGCCGAGAGAGGGTTCCAGAGTCGAATAAATTGGAGAATGTTCCCATTTTGAAGATTCATAGTACACACTGGCATTTTAAATGCTCTGGGGAGTTCTATAATGAAGAAACCTATCGAACTTTCTTTGATCAGCCATTCCCGAATTTACTCAGTCATGGAATCTTCTTGGCCTAGAATACCCACTAACATTCTTTTGGGGAAAAATTCTTCTAAAAAATTCCCATTAGAGGGAAACTTCCATAAAACATTGTAATAGAATTCATCTCAGAGTATAGCTGAAGTAACACTCACTCCCCACTCCTCGCCACCCCTTGGCGTTCTAATTGTCGTAAGGCCTGTGGTCTCCAATCTGGCCACTTGCTGGCATTTATGAACCTCTCTCCAACACACAATAACTTTTCGAGAACCTCTTCTGCCACCATGCAAATAGACAAAGGCCAGGAGAGTCTCCTCCCACTGCCTCATTTAACTTCCCAGTTCCATGAATGATTCTAGAGCAAAGATTTGGAACATACCAGTGAAGCTCTTTGTATTACTTGGACTTAAAGAGATGACAGCTCCTCTCAAAAGGTTGGGTGTAGTTGTCCCAAATGTATCAGGAAGTCTCTGACACAGAGACCCATTGAGCTTTTTGGTCAGCCTCGCCTACAGTCACACCCCTCCTGGCTTTACCAGAGTCAGCGAGGCAGATCTTGGATGGAGGAGGGCTATTCTGAATTTCCTCAGTCTTCACGCCCAGAAATGGAGAAGGTGTTAAATGTGAAAGTTACTAAAACACGAGGTATAAGGTTTGCATCCAGTTTAGAAAGGATCTAAGTAAGATGTGGCAATCTCCTGACCTATCTCCACTTAAGGCCCCCGCCCAATAGGAACCCTAAGTGTTCGTAAACATAACTTCCCATATCCATCAGAGAGGGGAGAGGAAGACTGAATAACTCAATGTCTGTCTTCTTTGGGGTTTGATCTCTTTTAAAGACCTGAAGGCCTGCCAAGAGTGTGTGACTCTCAGATCTTCCCTTGGGCCCCTCTTCCTCCAGAGGGTCCCACCTGGTCATTGGGAAACTGAGTGCACAAAAAGCCCCCTAGGGGATTGATCTCTGTGCTCTGGTTCAGCCCCTTCTTTGGCACCAAGCAGGCACGGGCAGTGTCACTATTTGGCAAAGTTCTCAGAGAGAAAACCTAGGTGTTGCAGGAAGTATTGTGACTCAGGTGGTAACAATCATAATATTTAACATGTTTATAATGCTCTGTAGTTTCAAAGAGTATTTCACTCATTGCAACTTTAATTCGCCCGGGGCCCCAGGGAGTCTCCACTTTTAAGAGGCAAATAGGACACAGGAGGGTGACGTGCTGGAGATCACATGGAGAATCCACAGCTGAGTCAGGATTAGGTCTTAAGTCTTGTTTCCTGTGCCAGGACGTGGTGAGACAGCACTTCTTTTTGCCCATTGTTTTTGGGTCTCTTTACTTGCAGGGCTTGGGGCCCAAAAAGAGGCAGAGGCCTGGTTGCTCTGTGAACTCCCCTGGGGGCTGTGCAACCTCAAGGTCTTTGCTGACAGGCCCTGGCTCCAAAGTCAGTTTGCCCCTTGAGCGTTCAAGTCAGCCAAACTCAAATTCCAGTCAGTGGCTGCATTCAGCGTGTCTTAAATGGTCTCTTTGTGCAGTTCAAGAAAATTCATTCCAATGTCAGGCATCATAATACATCTTTGCAAGAGAGGATTATAATTCTTAAAGGGACAGGCACACATGTGTTTATTGATGCTCAAGTCTGGGTTTCCTTTCTCGTTCACTTTCCTACCCCTGCTTGTCTTACGCTAGTTTGACATTTTCCCCCTGTTATATATATCCACTTGTCTTGGCAGTTTATAATTACTCAACTAACACATCCTCGCCCAGGTCTGGTCAGGGACACTGGCACCTCATGTAACGACTTGATTATTACAGCCCTGCACGATGACAAAGACCCGCATCTCACAAAGATGAGATATGGGGAGGGGAGAGAGATCAGTACATCTCAAGCCTGCTGCCTGCTTGCTTTCTGGTCCCATCAGATTTCTCAATAATTTGAATGACTCAATATTAAGGTGTGAATTTTCCTGCACTGGTATGCCTAAAAATCTCAGGAAAACATTTGTTTAGTCCACTCTGTGCTGGCAAAATTGGTTTTGGATGGCCAGGCCCTGAGCACTCCTTAGCTTGTCTTTGCACTCTGGCAATGTGTAGCAGTAGGGAAAAAATGACTTAAGACACTGTCTCCACTTCACATGCCTGAAATCTGAGGAGGCGGTTACTCTCCTAATTAGAATCACGGGCCTGTGGAGAGAAGGGACCGGATGTCCGATATATGATTATGCAACGAAGGAAGGAAATTACTGATCAGGTAATGGCCTTACTCAAAGAAGGGGTTCTTACCATAGAGGGAAAAGTGCATGTCCCTTTCTTAGACAACGAGACACTGTTGGACACTGGAGATTGGTGAATGACATTGTAAAACCCAGGACCTGGGACGTCATCCTGAAAGGGAAGAGAAGGTGGCGCATCATCAGAATGCATTCACTCCCACTTCACCTTCCTGCAAGCCTTACATCCGTTAACACTAAGCCTCACCATGATCCCCCAGGACGGGCACCACTGCCGCATCCCAGCTGACCGCCTGGTCCACCATTTCCTACCCTGCCCAGTCGCCATCTCAGTTACTAAGCGCTGGAGCTAGAATTCCATCCCGGGTCTGGAACCCCCTGGTCTCTTCCCACTACGCCGTCCTGCATTCCAGAGGAAAGCTGTTGTTTTTCATGCCAATAGAGACATGAGCACCGAAAGGGCTAAGTGTGGCCCGTGTGCACGTCAGCCTGTATTGATTGGGTAAGCCAAACCCACGGAGAGGGAAGGGCGCCCGATTTCACGTTAACCACACCCCACCTGACTCAGCTTCCTCCTCAGCCTTCCAGAGAGAAGTCAGGGAGCGTTTCTGTTTATAAAGCAAAGTGAAACAAAAACAACCTTCATCCAAAACAAGACCATTTCTAATGCTCAGACAAAAGAAGATGGGCTCAGAGGCTCAAGAGCTAAATGATACGGGTATGTTGGAGAGGAACAAACCAAACCTTGATTCCTAAGCTCATTTCTGCTGTCGCAGTTAACTGGAGCATTGGCTCTGTTCCCATGCTAGTTACTTAGGGGAAATAAATGTTGACAGAAGTTGGCCAAGCAAGTGGCATGGAATGATAAGGATGCCCAGCTGTCTCAAGAGTTTACTGGGTGCCTAGTTGGTGCTAGGAGCTTTTCAAAGCTTGTTTCATTTAATCCTGCAGTGAAGAAGGGATTGTCCCCATTTTATAAACGGACATGCTGAGGCACATGAAGATGGATTTGCCCTAAGTCCCGCTGCTGTAAGTGTAGGTATTGGAATTCAGTGCTAAGCGCATGGTGAACAAAAGCCCTTTACAGTGGGGATATTATCAGGTGCATGTTAAGGAAAGTGAGGCCCAGAGACGTTGGGTCCACTGTAAATGGTGAAGCCCAGATTGAGGACCCAGGCAGCCTGACTCCAGAGCTTGCTAGCTCCAACCTCTGTTGCCTTGGCTCTTTCTGTCTCCACCATCCCCACTGCCTTCCCAGGGGCAGAAAGCAAGCAAGGGTGCCATCAGGGCCTTCAAGGACTTTCCAGTCTGGCCCGATCATTGTGTGTTATGTTTAGAGTAAGCCATAGGGTGATCAGTGTGGTTCACGGGTTCTTCTGTGCTGACTTTAAAGTGCCGTGAATCCTTTGAGCCTTGCTCTGCAGTGGTCGGAGGCGGGGGCACTGATTCCTGCTTTGTAGGTGATGATATCTGGCAGACAAGGCTGGGGCTGACTGCCTGGGAGAGTGAGGCAGGTTGCGAGAGGTCAGCAGACCCAGTTGCATGGACACCCCAGGCCAAGTTCAAAAGAACCCAGGCAGGTGGGTGCAGACTCAAGGGCCTGGAGGGCAACAAGGAAGAGGTTTTTGTAGGGAACTATTTGTAGAACCAGCATGTATTGACTGAGTGGTCACTGTGTGCCAGGCACTGCTCTGCGTACCTTACATGCACTCACTCATTTAATCCCCATTTCAAAGATGAGAAGACAAGGCCAAAGGAGACAAGGCCCCCAGGTCACATAGCTAGTAATTGTCAGAGTCAGAATTTGATCCCAGGCAGTTTTAGTACCACCACCTGCTCTTTTTTTTTTTTTTAAGGTATAATTGACATATAACATTATATTAGTTTCAGATGTACAACGTGATTTGATATTTGTATACACATTTTGAAATGATCATGATAAGTCTAGTTATCATCAGTCACTGTCATACAGTTTCAAAATACTTTTTTCTTGTAATGAAGACTTTAAAGATTTACTCTCTTAGCCACTTTCAATATTCAATACAGTGTTATTACTATAGTTACCATGCCATGCATTACATCCCCATGATTTTATTTATTTTATAACTGGAAGTTTGTAGCTTTTGACTCCCTCTACCCATCCTGCCCACTGCCACCCCTCCCTGCCTCTGGCACCTCCAATCATTCCATCCACTCTTAACCACTAAGCCAAACTCAAATGTCAGATGAGAAGAAAACATCCGCTGAGTTTTGAATCAGAAGTTCTAGTCTCTGCTGCTACCAGCTAAGTGACATTGAGCAAGTCACTTCTCTGGGCCTTAGTCTCTTCATTTGTAAATCAAAAGTGTTGGGCTGAATGCCTGTAGGCTTCTTTTAACTTCCAGAGCCCCCAAACTGAGGAAAAGCTGAGGAAAGAAAAGTAACTGAGGCTCTTCTAGGTTGAACAGTGGAGCGAGAAGATGTGCATCTCTAGCTCCCGGTCAGTCACCACACTCAGCACCATCAGTTCACAAGAGTTTTCTGGGCTCCTGTATCTGTCTGAGAAGTCAGGGCTGCAGATAAAATGCGAGACCTGCAAGGCTGCTCTATCCCACCCTGCCCAGGTGGGATAAATCTGAATTGCAGAGAAACAACAAAAAGTTATTTTAGTGTAAGTATGTCCCGTGCAACATTCGGGATATACTTAAACTAAAATAGTTTGTTATTTACCTCAAATTCTAAAGTAACTAGGAATTCTACATTTTTTTTATGTGCTTAATTTGGCAACCCCACTGGGCCTTAACTAGGTTTTAGTACTGCCACATTGCAAACTGGTTTGAGTCCAAGCCTAATAAGAAAAGGACTGTCACCTCTTAGTCTGGAGGGACAGAGTTCTGCTGTTTGCTCTTCATGATGTCCAAGGAAAGTCCTCCAGACCGCAGGGTGCTGGAGCTGACCAGCAGCAGTTTGTGAGGGAGAACATTAAAAATTCAGAAATTTTGCTGGTGGTAGCTTGAAACTGGCCAGGGCGGGAGTAGGAATGCCAGAGAAAGTGGCGAATGCTATAATCAGTACTTGTCTTTGTGGAGGGGAAAGCGTCAGCTCAGTGTGGGAGGTTTACCAGCACGCCGGCACCTTCACATGACACCCGAGTAGGTGTATGAGCTACCCGGAGGGAAATGGCCCACCAGAGAATTCAGGCCTTCTCCTGCCACTGCTGGAGGTATCAATGGCTCTCTGGAAGGGCAATAAAAATCCAGAACTTCCACCTTTGGGATAAAACTTGCGTGACTAATGTGTTGTGACTTTGATGAGTTTAGTCCTTTTGGAGCATATCCCAGAGAACAAGAATCCAAGAGGCAGTGGTGTGAAGTTGGTTTGGTTTCTTGGCCACGACCACCCCAGAAAGCAAAAACCAACCAACGAAATGGGTGTGGGCAGGGAGAAGGGAAGAGGGTATGCATCTGAGCCCCGCCGCCTGCCTGCTGGGTTGCCTCCTGGAAGCGCTGTGCCAGCTGCTGTGTGTGTTGTCCCCTGTGCCCGCCTCACAGCGTGAGGACTAAGTGAGTCAGCACGTGAACAGGGGTTCGAGCCTTTGTGCTCTGTGGCCAAGGTCACTACCACTCTTTGCACTACCCATAACAGCCTCAGTGGAGCCAGAACCTTCCCTCGGGGGTAGATACCTTCCGAGTAGGACTGAGCAAGGGATGATGAGGCTCATGTGCTCCCATCTGCCGCCCAACACTCATCTGGGTAGCATTTGGCTTAAATGCACTTCGAGAGCTCTTCTGGAGGATTTAAAGTGCCAAATGGCAGCCTCTGCGTGTGCCAAAGCCGGGTCACAGATCTACATTCACCTGACCTTGGGATAGGTTTAGAGAGGTAATGAGGAGGGGTGGGGGGAGAGAGGGCAGTGCATTTAGCTCCGCACCCCAGGTATCTCCATAGGTTATGGGGGAGCTCAACGTCCCACAGCCTGGAGCCAGGGATACCTGCAGAGAGCCTGGACTTTCTAGTCCTGATTGCATAAATTCTGGCTAATTAATACTGTCATGTCTGTCAAATCAATGGCTTGTCAAGCCATTTCTGCCTTGGAAGATGCAGCTGCTGTAGCCTCCCTGGCTAGAGACCACGGTGGAGTGGCCTTCCGACTCCTCAGAAATGCTCTCCCTTGCTCTGGTCTCCTTCTGGGCTGGTGCACGAGACGAATGAAAACGAGGACTGCGCAAGGGCTGGAGGTACCTAGGAGGAGGAGGACGCGCCCAAGGCGGAAGCAGAGCCCTGTCCTGTGGTTCATTCACTGGTGAAACCACTCAGGAATTTGGGGCTCCTGAGGGAACTATTTCCTTTTCCAAATGCCTCTAGTCTTAGGGTCTTGGGACAATGCATTCATCCACCCTGTTGACCTCATCAAAGGCTAGAAAGCCTTTATTTAGGTTGATGCGGCTGAGGGTGAGGAGGGCATGGATCAGAGGGCAGGAGCTGGCACCTGCCCCCCCCCGGGCCTCCGTTCTGTGAACCTGCCAAGAGGCATGTGGGAATGTCAAGATCTGTGGTTTTCCAAACTGCCCTCCAGGCCTCCCTGAGGAACCCAGGGCAGGGGCGCCAGTGTTGGCAGCGACTTCCAGCAGCAGCTCCCTTTGACCTGATTGAGCATGAGTGCTGTCCCAGAGAGGGGCCCCCTGCTGAGCCCAGGGGTCCAGGGTCACCGAAGCCCTTCTGGCTCACACTGTCTGCAGCTCTGAGATCTGTCCCCTGTAAGCTGCCCTCCCTCCTTCTCCTACTCCACACACTGAAGTCTGGCATCAAAGTTCCCAAGCCTCTGATCACAGCTGAAAAGGGGGAGGCATCGAGCATACTTCAAATAAGAAAAGAGCACTTTTTTGTTCAGAATGGGGGAGGATGTCAGAAATGAAAGGTCCCAGGACCCCTAAGGGACCAACCAGGAAAACTAGGATGAGTTCTCTTCAGTAGATTTTCTTAGTTGCCGAAGGGAAGAGTAAGTGCGGGGGAGACAAGGGCAGCGGGAAACGCGGCCACCTGGGAAGGTGAGGATGGGGTGGGCCTCTGCCTACGGCCAGCCTGACAAGGTTGGAAATACAGACAACGTTTGACAAGAGGCCAAACTCGCATTTTTGAGGCACCATTCACCATGCACCGTGTCTGAGAGCGCCCGTGCCCCTTTTCAGAGCCCTCTTCAATCTGGTTTTGGCCTCCTAGCAGGCCCCTAAAGCCCCCTGAGTGGAAGAGTGGGCACAGACTCAATTCAACAAACATGCTGAAACCTAATCACAGGGTTACTATGAGGATTAAATGAATTAATAAGTGCAAAAGTCTTCAAGGTCCTGTGGCCCAAGGCTTGTGCTGAGGCATGAAGTTTATAGGTACAACATGTTAGCAGCTCACAAATTCTAGGAATGGGATGGACACGTGGCAGAATGGTGCAAAACGGATGGGGTGTGTTCAGGTGACTCGTGAGATATGCATAGACTTGAGTTGGGGTCATTTATTCAATTCACTTTTGAGGGACCTTGGTGTCTGCAGAGGAGAGCAATGACGGCTGGCAAGGAGTTCCCGGGCAGGAGGAGGTAAGAGGTGCACACCCGTGACCATCACACCAAGCACAGCATGGCCAGGAGAATGAAACAGGCTGTGGGATTGAGAAGAGGGTGTGCTTGTTTCCACCCAGCTAGGAGCCGGCAAACAGAGTCCTGGAACCGAGAGTTGCTGCCTGGGTTCTTCCTGGCTCTGCCTGACCTTGACTGTGCAAGTTACTTAACCCTCTTTGCATCCCAGGGTCATTATCTGAAAAGTGGGGATAATGATGGAACTTAGCTCATGGGGTTATTATGGAAATTAAATGCATAAATAAATGCAAAAGCCTTCAAGGGGTGCGTGGCACACAATCAGTGCCAGCCAAGTGTTTGCTATTTCCAGGAACGTGTCCTGCAGACCCCTTAGGAAGGGGGTGCTGGTGACTGATAGGGACAAGTCAGGCTTTTGGAGTAGGAAGGTTGGACAGACCCCACTGTGGCCCAAACATGCAGCAGAAGTACAGTTTGGGTAATGATCCCCTTGAACATAGTGATCTCTGCAAACCAAACTTCCTTCCATTTAAATATCCCTGACAGAAAATATTGCTGGTCCAGCCCCTTATCAAGTTAATAAGTGAATAGTACTAACTTTGTACAATTTCACCACAAATTAAATACTGGCCTGCTTGCCATTTGGGGGGGCCAATTTTCTGGCAGGCTATGTATGAAATTGATGTGTATTTTTAAATTGCACCCATCTAAAGGAAATGGTGCCCATATCTTACCAGCATTCATTCATTTGAGCCTAGAAGGAATCAATAAGGGTTAGAATCAAGGAACAGTGATCCCTGGCAAGGACCTACCTATGGTAACATCTTTTTTTTAAGATGAGGAAACAGCTGCAAAGACATTCAGTGGGTGTCCTTAGTGTGACATAGCTTAGGAAACAGTGACCACTATCCAGGGTGAGATGGGGACAGAAACAGGAAGGCAAGGGAAGAAAACGTCCACCAGGCTACTGGGCTATGCTCTGTCCCAGATTAGGCATGTCTCTTCATGTGCACAGAGTCACCAGCACATCCAAATAACTGTAAAATGTTCAGGGAAGCTGACTTAATTTCTAGCAGCAAAAATTGCCAGTCTGGACACTGAGCTCTGTGAAGGATTCCTTGTACCCAGCAGTCCTCTTGGGGAATGTGAGTTGGGCGACTGAGGCCCTGAATGTGTCCCTACAAAGTTAGACTGATAAGGTAAGTGCACATTTCAAAGGGCACAGAATCTCTGCATTTAAGGTGTGCTAAGTGGGTCACAGAGCTAATGTGAAGACACAATCGAGTCATGAGATCAGGCACAGGGTGTGTGCGATTGTTTTAAGAAGGGTGGTTTTAAAATGTGGAGACACTGGAGTTTTAAAATCTGCTTTTAATTTGTATTACCTCACAAAATTATTGGGTGATGTTGAATGAGATCCTTAACTTCTCAATGCCCATTTCCCTCAAGAAAAATGAGAATAGTGAGCATGGAATAAGACTTTTTTTCTGTTTTTATAGCTGCAAGAATGTAAAAAATTATATAATCTAAATTTTACATTTCAGAGGAGAATGTGAAACCCAGAAAAGCCGTGACTAGTCTAAAGGCGCATAGCTACTAACAGAGCAGAAAGCCAGGAACCTTATTTATGGACCCCCTGCCCTTTCCACAAAATTCCATACTTAACTCACAAAATGCTTTCAAATACTTAAACGAAAGCCTTCCCACTGTTAACCAATGCAACCACATTTGAAAGGTACAAATCGAATTTCTGAGCTATTTCTGTATTTGGTGCTGCCTATGGCTTTGGCTGGCTGCCACCTTAGGTCTTAAAGCAGAAAGTTTTTGGAAAAGCAATAGTAGTTTAAAATGCTGACTTTTAAAAAGCAGCCCTTCTGGTTTCTGGCTTTGAGTCTTCAACACTAGATCATGCAGAGCAGGGCCCACACATATTACTTGACATCTTCGCCTATCTTGAGCTCGGTCTGTTTGGCTAAGGCCTTTTCAGAAACATGTGCGCTGGCTTTCATAGATCAAATTTATGGCTTTGCAGGTCACAAAAGGAGGTGTGGTGCAGTGTGTGGAAAGAGCATGAGGCTTTGGAGTGAACTAGACCTGGGTTTGAGGTCTAATTCTTTCAATGTTGAGTCAGCAAATATTTAGGTAGGGCCTTTTATGTGCCAAACCCTGTGTTGTGTGACCTCAGTTGGGTCCTTTAACTTCCTTAAGCCTCGGTTTCCTCTTCTGTTCAATTAAGATAATAAACCTTTTCTTTTAGCAGTATTTTAAGGATTAGTGATATGGTCTAAAAGTGATTTCATACATAGCAGGGATCAGTAAATGGCTGCTGTTATTTTTATTGGAGGCTGGGTAGCAAATACCCTAGAGATGGTCAATATGTTACCATTAAATTGACAATGGGACACCAATCAGAGAAGAGACAGACAGACAGATAAAACAGAGAAACCAGAGGGAGAAGAGAAAAATCCTGAGCAAATAGCTTATTTACCATCTTTGGGGAAAACCTACAAGTAATTAAAAATATGTATTTCTGTGCATACACACACACACACACACTATATTCTTTATTATTTGTTTTCTTGGAATCCTAAAATATCAGAAGAGAAAAGAGCTTAAATGTTCTCTAGTTCAGCATTCTTACAAAGAAGGAGCAGGCCGAGGGGCAGACGGGGGCTGGCTGAGACCCCTGGACTCCAGCTGGACTCTCCTGCATTCAGAACCTAGATCCCACCTTCACTCCCGCCATCATGGCAAGGTGGTAGGATTAAAAGCATTTTTAGAATGAAGCAAAAGGTAACTGAGACGATGACTCCTACCAAAGAATGTTATTCTAAAGGTCTTGGTTAAATGAATAAAGGAATGAAGATTTTAAAGATGACTCCAAGAACGTCTGCGAGCCACTTCAGCCCCCTGCTGGTGGAAGGGGGGAAGGTCAGGCCTTCAGCCCCGTGAAATCACCTAAATAGGAGCCAAGCAGAACTTTCCAGATCAAACAGGAAAACAGACACAGAGGTCTTTGGGGGAGGAGAGGGAGGATGGGGGAAATACAGGAACAGTGATAACACACTGGCCGAGGAATTTTAAAAAGAGGGACACCCTCATCACAAAGGTCGTTTTAAATTTATTAGACTTTCATTTTTCCTCTTAACGATATTTGAAGAAAGTCTTGTTATCGCCTCTCATGTTATAAGGAGTGAAGCTGGGGGAGGCAGAGGAAGTAATTTTTACTTTTTACTTTATATACCTGGGGTTTAAATTTTTTTAATAATAATTTTTAAAATACATTCCTTCTTTAAAATTTTTTCTTTTTTGGTTCAACGTGGCACCATAAGTCTGGCCATGGTTGTTTTTCCTTGAATTTGATCTGATCTGCCGCCCATTCTTACAATACGGTCAGAGCCCACAGCTGGAGACGGTGCCGTGGCTCCTTGTTCGACACTGCCCTCTGCTGGCCGGAGGGACAGCTGCACGAGCCAGATTAGCATGTCCGTGAGGCTTAAATCCAGACCAAAGGTACAGAATCTCTAAGACAATGTCATTACCTTCTTATGATAAAATCTCTTGGCTTGACTATTAAATCCTTTTTTTTCTGATTCTGGAATTACTGACGTCTGGTGTTCAAAAGGAATAGAAGATTGTGTTGGATATGCAGCAGTAAAACCTAAACAACAAAAGTAAATAAAAATTAGCACAAAGAAATGACAAATGCAGAAAACACAACGCTGTATTTCTAAGTTTTATTTTAAATGGACGAGGAGAGAAACTTTCCTTTTGACAGGAGGTAAACATGGAACCGGATTTTTAAAAAAGTATACCCCACTTAACTTTCTTTCCCTCTTAGCAATTTATTGGGTTTTTCCCCCCTTCCTCTTCATAAACTTGTGAGGCTTGGTCGCATTGCTGAAGCCTACTGTCCCAGAGAAGGAAGGCTCTAACAGGGAAGAGGGGCTTGCCAATCAGGAAGGGGACACAAAACCATTCTGGAGCAGCCTGGAAGAGGAGATAGGCACTCATCCTGGACCCGGGGTCACACCTCAGCAAAGCCCCCTGGAGATTCTGAGAGGCGGGGAAATCCCAGAGAGGGACCTGCTCTCACTTTTCAGGGCACTGTGCAAGGCAAGTATAAACTCAGGTTTCTGCTTTGAGCAGACATGCGGTTAAAAAGCAGAAGAGGATCATGGAAGTTAATGAAGTGAAAATGTTACATGTCTGGGCTGTGATGTATAGACGATATGTAAACTGCCCTCTCCCTCCTCCCATTCCCCACATGTGGGAGGATGTCCGCGCTTGTTAAGACCCCCCAGGAAGCATCTATCTGCTACAGCATTGTGATTACAAACCTGAACCTGCAAGTGTAATAGATTGACTCCATTTTTCAATGTTTGCCTGCTAACAACGTTTAACCTTCACCCTTCCCTCTTCCCCTTCTGACCATGGCTGGGTAAGCTGATGAGAAGACCTGGAGGCTCCCTCCTTTGCTAGTGACTAGAAAGAAGCTCAAACCATGCAAACCCCTGCCCTCACTCCAGCCCCACCTCCTACCACAATAAAACCCAAGCCAGTCTCTCTTCCTTGCTTTCTCAAGCCATTTTTGGACCAGATTAGGAAGCCTGCCCTGCTCTCCTCAGAAAGCCTCATGATGGGAGTACTAAACCTTTTCATATCCTCCTGATCTGTGTGTGTCATTGTCAGTCTTGACATCCAAGCTAAATTTTGAGTGGGAGTCTATCCTGACTTTCTGGATGTGCACAAAAGTGACCCAAATTATCTCAACACCATAGCCTAACCTTCAGAGAGAAAATGTGTGCAGAAATTGGAAAAAGCCAAGAAAAAGAAGGGATTTGTTAGGGTGAGGTGAGGTTACACAAAAAGTGTCTTTAAGGCCCATTTCTTAGTCTCTGCATTTTTGAAAAAACAAAACTGCCTTTCAGAGAGGGAAGTCCATTGCCAACAGAGGCACCCTCAGGAACTACTATTATGAACCAGTTTTACAGATGAGGAAACTGAGGCTTACAGGGATTAAGTTACTTGTCCAAATCACACAGCTATTAAGTGGAACAGCTGGGTTTGAACAGTTTGTCTAATGCACCAGGCTCTTAAGCTTTAAACTGTGCTTCTTCTTCCTGAGGCTGGCCCATAGTAAGGATTCTATAAGCAAATGAATGAAATAATGGGGAGGGGGCAATCTAGCCTGATTTGCCTGGGTGCAGGAAGTGACGAGTAAGAGAATCAGAATGCATGTTTGGTTAGAAAACATTTGGAGGAATCCACATAAGGTATATTTATTCTTTTCTTCCCTTCCTCCATTTAAGTGGGCAGATGGCTATGTACTTTTCTTTAAGGGAGGTAGAGACCAGATCAGAAATCAGGAAACACAAGGCTTCCTTGCTGTTGTTTCCAAAAGCTTAAGTTCCTGGAACATCTGAAACAGTGTACAGAGAAGGCAGTAAAGAAAGGGGGGTTATTTTTGAAAAGGGCAAAAGGAAAGACATTCCCCTGGGGGAAAGAAAGATTTCTCCTTGACTAAAAAGAAGATCAGACACTTCGGCTTCTAGCTGTAGTAGAATGGCATATATTAAAGCAACCCTTTTGATGACAACAACCAGAAAAATAAGGTTTTTAAAAAACACTCTGGATAACTGAACTTCCATTTCCCACCAAAATAGGACTGATTTGCCCTCTTAGCTGAAAAATAATGTTTAAAAATACACAAAATATATGTAACAATGGTTTTCAAGACACCGGGCATCAGGCAACAAAGGACAGGGATCCTTGAGAAATGGGAAACAAATAGGTTAGTAGTGAGATTGCCCCCAGCTTGCTGCCTGAAGAAACTTCCAGGCCTCAGCAGAGACAGAAGGAAGCCAGGGGAAGCCTGGGGGATCTCCTTGAGCTCAGGAAATCGATAGGAGAGAGTAGGAAGGCCAGGCAGCCAGAGTGCACAGGTCAAAGGGAGAGAGCTACGCAGAGAAGGAGCTCTGGAGCTCTGCCCTGGGCTCTTCACAAGTCGTTTCCTGAGTACTGACCAGCACATGTGAGAAAACTACCCTGGGCTGGGGAAAACTAGGCTGAAAGAATTAGGTGAACAATACCTGAACACCAGGTACAGGAAGAGCTTAGAGCCAGCTAGGAATAGCTCCTGTTCCCCTGTGTCAGGGCGGAAAGTCCCATAATTCATGGAGCATAACATAGAATACACAGAAGGGTTTTACTTCAGAATTACATTAAAATTAACCCTGGGCTAAATGTTGCTCTGGCTCTAGCTAACAAAGCTTAAGAGCAAGACTTGAAGAGATCAAAGTGTTTCCAAATCTTTTAGCGGCATCCCAGAACAAATCACATGAATTTACAAGACTACAAAAGTATATTGTTCCCAGCAGATAAAACTTAAAATATCTGGCATTCAATAAAAAAAAGGAATAGCCATGCAAAGAAGGAAGAAATGCAATTCAAAATGAGGAGAAAATTAAAAATCAGTCAAAACAACTTAGAAATGATACAGAAGAGGGAATTACAAGAATAATTTAACCACTATGGTAACTGTATTTGCTGTGTTCAGGAAGCTAGAGAAGAGATTAACATATTAAGTAGACACGTGGAAGATATAAAAGATCCAAATCAAACTTTAGAAGATGAAAATTAAGATGCCTGAGATTAAATGCACTAAATGAGATTAATAGTAGACACTGCAGACAAAAAGACTAGTGAACTTGAAGACACTGAAATAGAAACTATACCCCCCCAAAAAAAAACACAGAGAGAAAAAGGTTGTTGTATATGACAACAATGTAAGCTCTGTGACAATTTCAAGGAGCCTAATATAAATGTAACTGGACTCTCCACAGAAGAGATGTGGGCAGAGAGGAAACAGAAAAATATTGCAAGAAAAAAGGGCTGGAATTTTTCCAAGTTTGATAACAACTTTGACCCACAGATCCCAGAAAGTCGATGAACTGTGAGCACATAAAATATGAATAAAACTGTACCAAGGCACATAATAATAAATTGTTTTTTCAAAGTGCTAAAGAGAAAATCTCAAAACCAGACAGAAAGGAAAGACACATTATATACAAAGGATCAAAAATAGGAATGACAGCTGGAAACAATGTCTTTAAGGGCTGAAAGGGAAAAACTATCAGCTTTGAATCTGTACTCAGTAAAAATAACTTTCAAAAACTAAAGCGAAATAAAAACTTAAAGATACACCACAAACTGCAAGTACAAGAAATGTTAAAGGAAGTCCTTCAGCAGAAGAAAAGTAATACTAGTTGGAAATCTGGATCTATGTAAAGGAGTAAGAGCTCTGGAAATAGTAAATATATGGATAAATATAAAATGCGTACCGATTGATACATTTAGATTTAAGTATAAAATTTAAATCATTTTAAACATAATTGACTAAAGCAAAATAATAACAGTGTATTGTGGGATTTACAATGCATGTAGGAGTAAAATGTTTGGCAGCAGTAGCACAAGGGCAAGGAGGGGAAAAATAAAAATATGCTATTGCAAGGTTCTCCTGCGACATTTGAGATATTATAATACCACCTCATGGTATTATAAGAATGTGATAAGTGAAAGATGTATATTATAAACTCTATAGTGGGGTTCAGCAAACTTTTTATATAAAAGGCTAGAAAGTAACTATTTTAGGCTTTGCAAGCTACATAGTCTCTGTTGCAACTACTGAACTGCATTATGGGTGAAAGCAGTCATGGACACTACATCAACAAATAGGGGTGACTGTGTTCCAGTAAAATTTAATCCATAAAAATACGTAGCAAGTCAGACTTGGCCAAAGGCCAAAGTTTGTCAGTCTGCTCTAAAACAACCATTAAGAAACCACTGCAAAGAGTTATTCCTAAAAAGCCAACAAAGGAGATAAAAAAAGAAACAAACAAACAAATAAACAAAATGCCCACTACAAAAGAAGACAGAAAAGGGAAGTAAAGAACAGATGGGACAAATAGAAGGCAAGTCTCAGGACAGTAGAGTTAAACTCCACCAATATTCACATTAAATTTAAATAGTCTAAATATCCCAATTCAAAGACAAAGATGGTCAGATTGGATAAGAAAGATCTAACTTATGCTGCAAAAAATATACTTCAAATATAATCCCAGAAATAGGGTAAAAGTAAAAGAATTGAAACAGATACACTATACTAGCACTAATCAAAGGAAGCTAGATATTAGTATCAGACAAAACAGATTTCAGCACAAAAAATATTACCTGCAATAAAGAGGGTAATTTCATAAACCGGTCAATCTCCCAAGAGACCATAACAATCCTAAATGCTGGTATACCCAAAAACAGGAAACTCAAAGTGCAGGAAGTAAAAATTGGTGAAACTGCCAAAATAAATAGAAAACTCCATAATTACAGCCGGAGATTTCAAAATCCTTCCCTCAATAATTTAAACAAGTAGATAAAAGATCAGTAAAGATACACAAGACTGGAACAATACTATTATCTAACTTGACCTAAATGACATTTATAGAACTTTCCACCCATCATTTCTATATAATCTATCCCAGAAAATTGAAGAGGATAAGACATTTCCCAACTCATTCTATAAGGCCAGCAGTACCCTGATACCAAAAACCAGAAGGGGCAGGGGGAATCACTACAGGTCAATAACCCTCATAAAAATATATGCATAAATTCCTAGAAAAATTTTAGTAAATTAAATCCAACAATACAGAAAAAAGGCAAATACATCATGACCAAGTGGGGTTTATCCCAACAATGTAAAGAGAGGTTAACATTTAGAAATCAATGCGATTCAACATATTGACAAACTCAAAAAGAAAAATTGTATGATCATCTCATAGATGCAGAATGGAATCATATAGTTTGTATTCTTTTTTGTCTGGCTTCTTTTACTCTGCATAATTATTTTGAGATTCATCCATGTTGTTGAAGTATCAATGCACCATTGCTTTTTACTGCTGAGTGGTATTCCACTGTATAGAAATGTAACAATTATTTATCCATTGCTGGTGGAACTTTGAGTTGTTACCTGTTTGGAGGTATTATAAATAATTGTTATCATTCTACTGCAAGTCTTTGAATGGACAGGTTTTCATTTCTCTCACGTAAATACTTAGGAGAGGAATGGCTGGATCATATGTTTCATTTTTTAAGAAACTGCCAAACTCTTTTCCAAAGTTGTACCTTTGTTTATCCCCACCATTAGTGAATGAAAGTTATAGTTAGTTCACATCTTCATCAGCAATGGGCAGTCTTTTTAACTTCAGCCGTTCCAATTAGGTATGTAGTAGTATCTCACTGTGGTTTTAACTTGCATATCTCTAGGGAAATTTCAAAGATAATTTTTCTAGGAATCTCTGCATGTATGTTTGTGAAAGTTATTGCATATGAACATATGCAAGAAGTAAATTGTTTTTGATGAAGTCTGTTTAGTAGATAGAGAAAGCACTTCAAAACATCCAGTACCCTTGTAGGATTAAAATAAAAAACAAACAAAAATAGATTCTAGCTAACTAGAAGCAAATTTCTTTAATCTGATAAAAGATATCTATGTCAAAATTCCCTAGCAAACATGATACTGAATAGTGAAATATGAAAAGCTTTCTCCTGAGCTAGAGAATGAAACTAGGATGCCTGCTATCATAATTCTGTTCAGCATTGCACTGAAGGACTCCTACCAGTACAAAAGCCAAGAAAAGTAAATAAAAATATATGGATCACAAAGGAAGAAATAAAGCTGCCATTATTCACAGGTGACAAGATTTTACATGGAGACATTATAAAAGATTCAATATATAACCTATCAAATATAATAGCTGAATTTAGCAAGACCATTATAGTCTATATATAAAATCAATTTGTTTGATTTCTATACCAAGAGCAAACAACTAGAAAGTGAAATTAAAATTATTACCATTTGTAACAGTATAAAAACCAAATGCCTAGAATAAAGAAGATAGGAAAGATCTCCATATAGAAAACTATAAAGCATTTTTGAGAAAATTTTAAGAAAACAAAAGGATATACATAGGTGGGAAAACTCAATATTGTTGATATAAATTATCCCTACATTGGTTTCTAGAATCAATGCAATTCAAATCAAAATGACAGTAGGGATTTTTATTTTTACAACATTAATGAGCTGATTCTAAAATTTATATGGAAATGCACTGGGGCCAAGAATCGCCAAGAAAAAGTACAAAGTTGAAGGACTTACACGACTAGATAAAAGACTTGTTATAAAGTTGTAGTAATTAAGACAGTGCAGTATTTGAACAGGATAATCTAGAAGCAGACATGCGTATACATAGACACTCACTTGATTTATAACAAAAATAGCACTCCAGAGTAACAGGAAAAATGCCCTTTCAGTAAGATGCTGGGTTAACTGGATACGCATTTGGAAAACATCAAAATGTTACATTTCAAATGAATTGTAGGTCTAGACATGAAAGGTAGAATGATGCAGTTTTTAGAAGTAATTATTTGGGGGTAGGCAAAGATTTCTTAAATAGGACAGACATACACACTAACAAAAAAAGAAAAGATTAATAAATTGGGCTGTATTATTCTGAGAGTGTACAGGAAAGTCACAGACTGAGGGAAGATATTTATTTTACCTATAGCCAACAAATGGATTCATCTCTAGGATGGTTTAAAGAATGCTTAAAAATAAGAAAAACCCAACAGGAAAAAAAATGGGCAAAAACTTCAACAATCAATTCTCCAAAGAGAGCATTCTAAAGGTCAAACAACATGAAAAATTGCTCAATCTCATTGATCAAAGTGCAATGCAAATTAAAACCATTACAAGTTACCAATGCTGGGGAGGAATTGCAGCAACTAGTATTCTCATATATTGCTTGTAAGGAATTAAACTTGGCAAAACTACTTTGGAAAACTGTTTGGCAGTATCAACTAAGTAATCATAAATGTGACCAGCAAGTTCACTCCCAGCTATAGACCCATAAAATACATTCATGTATATCCCAAAAGACATGTTAAAAAATAGTTACAACCCCAACAAAGATCCACGCACTGCTACAGCTGTAGATGCACTCATCCCACCAGTTCCTGGACTTGCCATTGGAATGAGGAAGGAGATATCTAAGCTGGCCTGTGCATACAGTAAAACAACAAATTTGACTGGATCTATACTGTTGGAACTCAACCAAGAAATAGGAGAAGTGCAAATTGTAGCGCTCCAAAATCTTACAACTACAGAGTATTTACTGTTAAAAGAACATATGGGATGTGAACAGTCCCCAGGAATGGGTTGTTTTAATTTGTCTGATTTCTCTCAGACTGTTCAAGTTCAGTTGGACAATATCCACCATGTCATAGATAAGTTTTCACAAATGCCTAAGGTGCCTAACTGGTTTTCTTGCTTTCACTGGAGATGGCTGGTAATTACAGGTATGCTTTGGTTATGTAACTATACTCCTATTATGTTAATGTGTGTGCGCAATTTAAGTAGTAGTTTAAAACCTATACATGCTGAAGTTACTCTACAAGAAGATATGTCAAAGAAATAATCAATCTTCCCATGTTTTCTTCCGCCTGCTACTTCTATAGCTTTTCGTCTTCCTTCCTAATTACAACCCTTAAATAGAATTCGTGCCTCATATCAAATTTATCGAGTATCATAATTCTTCCAAGTGGTAAAGATACCTCAAGACAAATGCTGGGCATAGAAGCTACAGGGCATAAATATGCAAAGAAGTAAAAAGCTAACCATTTCAAACAATAAGGCTTCTCTCTCTCACTTACCAACTTTACATTTCCCTGTATGGCCCCGGAAGATGACTGGTTAGCCAGAGACGGGTAAGTTTCCTCAAGGGAGGAACAACCTAAGACAGGCACAGTCGCAGGGGGGCCATCAGGTGAGAAATTGGGGATCAACAGAGGTGAGGCTTAGAACCTCACCCCCCTATTCTGAGAGAAATCTTCTGCATACGTGGATGTTTTATTGCCCTTGTCTAGCTTGGATTAACACATAGTCTACAGGCACACACCTGATCATCTACATTTGCTCTCTTACAACACTAAACTATGTTTTCTACCTTTATCTTGTATCTACCTACCACTTCAGCATTTTATTAAAAATAATAATAATAAAGGGAGAAATGTGGTATCCACATATAAATCAAGTATAAACATCAAATGAGTATTCATATTTGAACTGTTTATAGTTCATAATGCATGAGCAAAACCGAAAGTTTCTGTGATGACTGCCCTTGTACTGTTCACCATGTAACTTATTCACTATGTAAGAATTTGTTCTCCATGTAAGAACTTGTTGGTTATGCTTCAGAAGATTGGAGACTGACGAAAATTAGGCTTGGGGAGGAGTAATGATTGTGCATTGAGCATTGACTCCCCTATACAGAATTTTATTGTTGTTAACAACCATTTGATCAATAAATATGAGAGATGCCCTCACAAAAAAAAAAAAAAAATAGTTACGAAAGGTTTTATTAATAGTATCCCCAAACTGGAAACAACTCAAATGCCCTCCAATAGCAGAATGGATAAATAAATTGTGGCATATTCAAAGAAATAAAAACTTTATAGCAGTGAAAATGAACTAATTACTGATACATGACACATGGAGTTAAATCTCTCAAACATGAGAAAAAAGCTTAAGGGAAAGGAATTCATATCGTATGATTCCAATGTATATAAAGTGAAAAAACAGACTGAAGTAATTAATGATATTAGAGTCAGGATAACAGTATTGTTTGCCTTTGCAGAGAAGCTGGAAAGGGACAGGAACAGGCTTCTGGAACGCTGTTGATAGGCTATGTCTTTTTTTTTTTTTTTTTTTGGTATCATTAATGTACAATTACATGAGCAACATTATGGTTACTAGACTCCCCCCATTATCAAGTCCCCACCACATACCCCATTACAGTCACTGTCCATCAGCGCAGTAAGATGCTATAGAGTCACTACTTGTCTTCTCTGTGTTGTACTGCCCTCCCTGTGTCCCCGCCCCCGCTACAATATGTGTGCTAATCGTAATGTCCCTTTTTTCCCCTTATCCCTCCCTTCCTATAGGCAATGTCTTGGTCTGAGACGTGATTCTGTCGGTGGTGTTTTCTTTATGAATATTCATGAAGCTATACAACTATGATTTGGGCACTTTTTCTGAATATATATTATGATTCAATAAGAAGGTATTAAGGAAAGAAATGGAGTACAAAAATCAAAGGACGGGTGGAAGGAAGAGGGGTCTGGCTCTGGGTTTGATAGCAGCAGGGGCTCCAAAGTCCCCCGGGGTGGTGGTAAATACCTCTGCAAGGAAACGCAGTGGAGTAGTGAGGCTCTTAGAATGAGGTTTTCAACCCCAGCAATGATGCCTGCACCCCGGTGTAGCCCCGAATCAGCACATACTAACAAAACCAAAGGGAGCTTGATGGGCTGGGACAATGGAGGCTGCCCTGTGTGGATGGAAGACCCAATGATCCAAGCGCTCCTCCCCTTCCCCACCCAGCCTCCTGCATCACATCACATCTTTCTAAAAGGAAGTATCCAAAATTAGAAACAGGGAGGAGATAGAATTTGTGCCAATAATGGCTGGAGGTAAACTTTCCAACAACCCAGCAGAACGGGAGCTTGTGTCAAGTTTTAGGGAATGAAGTAAGATCTCTTTACACATTTAAACTTGAGGACTGAGATTCTTACCAGACACATGGAAATGACAAACTTTTTTTTACCCTGTTGAATAGACTTCCTCCTTCTTCCCCACTCACCCTTTCTTCTAATAGTTTCTCACCATCACGCTAGGAGCAGTGAGGAACAACCAGTCTCTGATACATCTTAAGGATGCTCTTATGGGTATATCCAGGATTTACTATATTGCCCCAAAATTTGTTCTGATGTACTAAAATGAACATATGTTTGGAGTTCTCTCCTCCCCTCAAAGACATTTGTTATTAAATTCACTACACCTCTCTGTATTTTGTTGGCTTTTCTGGAATATTTTTTGCCAAGTTCTTTTTCCGCAAAGTTGTCCATCTCAGCAAAGTTCGGTGATATGTTCCATTTGTTTGATGAAAAACTCTACTACGTGTTCTTCTAAGCACCTGAAACAGCAAAATACAGCATTTGTAGGGCTCATTTCACACTCTTGTTAAGGTGATTGGGTTCTGTTCTATCTGCAGGATAGACTGAGAAATATTGTGGGTAGGGGCTGAGTCTCCCAAGTTCTATGACCCCAGCTCCCAAGCACGTTGCACTGCCCACAGTAGGAACTCTAAGTGGTCACTGCTGATGTGGCTTACAGAGCTACTAAAGGCTTGGATTTTATAAACTTGCCTTTATTAAGATCATTTACATAAATATAACTCATCAGTTCAAAGTGAACAATTCTAAGTTTTGGCAAATGCTACAACTGTGTTAAATATCACAATTAAGATACAAATACATTTATCATCCCAAAAAGTTTCCTCTGTTTCTTTGCAGTCAATACCTTTCCAACCATGGCATCTGGCAATCATGGCTTTGCTTTCTGTCACAATAGATGCCTTTTCTAGACTGTCATATATTTGCGATTACACAGTATATACTGTTCTGTGAGTGTCTTTTTCACTTAGCACAATGCTTTTGAGATTCTTCCATGTTGTTGCATGTAACAGTTGCTTGTTCCAATTGCTACACAGCCTCTACCAACACTGTTTGGTAAGTCTTACTAGTTTTAGGCATTCTAGTGGTTGTATAGTGGTGTCTCATTGTCATTTTAATTTGCATATTTTCATCTGGTAAATTAAATGGCTTATTTGCCATTTGTTTACCTTTGGTGAGGTGTCTGTTCAAATCTTCTGCCCTTTTTTTAACAATTGGGTTATTTTACTATTGAGTTATAAAATCTCTTAATATATTATAGATACAAACCCTCATCATACATTCATGCTTTGTAAATATTTGTTTCCAATCTGAGGCCTGCCTTTTTATTATCCTAACGGTATCTTTTGAAAAGCAAAAGTTTTAATTTTGATCAGGCCATGTTTATCTATTATTTTCTTTCATGGTTTGTGATTTTTTTTTGTCTTAAGAAATCTTTGCCTAGCTCAAAGTTATAAATATTTTCTCCCATGTTGTCTTCTAGAAGTTTTATCATTTTAGTTATTACACTTAGGTCTAAATCCACTCTGAATTAAATTTTGTATATAGCATGAGGTAATGGTCAGGTTTGTTTTACTGCATTTGGATATTTAATTGTTCCAGCATTATTTGTTGAAAAGAACATCCCCCTCTCTCCATTGAAATATCTTGGCACACTCACCAAAAATCTATTGAGATTTTATATATATAATCTATTGTTTTGACCTATATATGTATCTTTGTACCAATAGCACAGTAATTTGCTTTATATCAAGTTTTGAAATCAAGTAGTTCCAACTTTTTTGTTCTTTTTCAAAATTATTTTTCCTGTACTAGCTCTTGTATTAACTCTTTCAAATTACCACACAATTTATAGAAACAGTAGGTCAATTTCTACCAAAAATCCTCCTTGGATTTTGATTGGGATTGCACTGAATCTCTAAAACATTATCTTAACTTTATTGAGGGTTATGATCCATTAATATGGTATACCTCCATTCATTTAGTTCTTCTTTTTCAGCAATAGTCTATGGTTATTAGAAAACAGATATTGCACATATTTTCTTAAAACTGATTCCTAGGTATTTCATACTTTTATGTCATGATACTGGTGTTTTTCCTAAGATTTCAATTTCCAATTGTTTGTTGCTAGTATACAGAAATACAATTGATTTGTATATATTGATCTTCTATCTTCAAATCCTTGATAAACTCAGTTTTTGGTGCCATTAACTTTTTTGTAGATTAGGAATTTCTACATATACAATCATGTCATATGTAAATAAAAGTTTTCTTTCTTTTCTTCCACTTTGTACACCTGTTACTTCTATTTCTTACTATATTGCAATGGCTAGGGCATCCAATACAATGTTGAACAGAAGTGGTAATAGTGGGGGGGGGTATCCTTGTCTCACTACTGACAAGTGGGAAAACATTCAGCCTTTCAACATTAAGTATGATGATGTTAGTTGTAGTTTGTTAGTTTTTTTAATTGAAGTTTTTACTACTTTCATGCCTAGTTTCTTGAGAGTTTTAACAGGAAGAGTAGTTAAATTTTATCAAATACTTTTTCTGTAACTATGGAGATGACCATACAGTTATTCTTTTTTAGTATATGAATTGAATCACACTGATTGATTTTCAAGTGTTAAAACAACCTAGTATTCCTGGAACAAATGCTACTTTTGTCGTGATATGTTATCTATTTTATATATTGGTGGATTGAACTTACTCAAAAGTTTTAAGGATTTTTGCATCTATGTTCATGAAGGATATTAATCTATATAGCTTTCTCTTTTTTGTAATGTCTTTGGTTTTGGTATTATAGCTATTGCTGCCTTCATAAAATGAGTTGAAAGGGATTTTTTCTCGTCTTTATTTTCTGGAAATCTGTGTAGAACTGTCATTATTTCTTCCTTAAATATTTGGTAAAACTTAGAAGTAAACCCATCTGTCCCAGAAGTTTTCTTTGTGGGAAGATTTTTAATGAAAAGCCCATTTGTTTAATAGATAAAGGGCTCTTGAGGTTATCTATTTCTTCTTAAGTGAGCTTTAGTAACTTGTGTCTTTCAAGGTAATTTTTCCATTCCATCTATGTAATAAAATTTATTGGCATTAAGGTGTTCATAATATTTCCTTATTATCCTTTGCATCTGTATGTTCAATAACAATGTCCCTCCTTCAGGTATTATGTTTGGTGCACATGGTGTGGGGGATCGCGGGGAAGACAGTGTGGCACGGAGAGGGCAAGTGGTGCATCTGTGGCATCTTGCTACACTGATGGACGGTGACTGCATTGGGGTATGGTGGGGACCTGATAATATGGGTGAGTGTAGTAACCACATTGCTTTTTCATGTGAAACCTTCATAAGAGTGCATATCAATAATACCTTAATAAAAATTTTAAAAAATATGTCCTTTCTTCATTCTTGATATTGGTAATTTGCATCTTATGTTTTTTTGTTGATAAGTCTGGCTAGAGGTTTATTGACCTTTTCAACAGAAAACAGCACATAGTTTCATTGATTTTTCTCTATTCCTTTTCTGTTTTCTATTTCATTTACTTCTACTATCATTATTTCCTTCTATTTACTGTAGACTTCTTTTGCTCTCCTTTTTCTAGCTTTTTAAGGTAGAGGCTTAAATAATTGAATTTAGGCCTTTCTTGCTCCTTAATATAAGCATTTAATATTGTAAATATACCTCAAAGCACTGTTTCAGTGGCATCTCATATATGTTGAAATGTTTTTATTTTCTTTCCATTTAAAATATCTTTGGCTTTGCCTCCTACTATCTTTTTGTTTGTTTTTTGTTTCTGAATGTAAGCCTTTTTATTTTTATTTATTTATTTTTTATTAAGGTATCGATGATATACAATCTTATGAAGGTTTCACATGAGCAACATTGCGGTTACAACATTCACCCATATTATCAAGTCACCCCCACACCCCATTGCAGTCACTGTCCATCAGTGTAGTAAGATGCTGTAGAGTCACTACTTGTCTTCTCCATGCTATACTGCCTTCCCCATGACCGACCTACATTATGTGTGCTGATCATAATGCCCCTTAATCCCCTTCTCCCTCCCTCCCCACTCACCCTTCCCAAGCCCTTCTCTTTGGTAACCTCTAGACCCTTCTTGGAGTCTGTGAGTCTGCTGCTGTTTTGTTCCTTCAGTTTTGCTTTGTTGTTATACTCCACAAACGAGTGAAACCATTTGGTACTTGTCTTTTTCCACCTGACTTATTTCACTGAGCATAATACCCTCTAGCTCCATCCATTTTGTTGCAAATAGTAGGATTTGTTTTCTTCTTATGGCTGAATAATATTCCATTGTGTGTATGTACCACATCTTTATCCATTAATCTACTGATGGACATTTAGGTTGCTTCCATTTCTTGGCTATTGTAAATAGTGCTGCGATAAACATAGGGGTGCATCTGTCTTTTTGAATCAGGGATCTTGTTTTCTTCAGGTAAATTCCTAGGAGTGGAATTTCTAGGTCAAAAGGTATTTCTATTTTTAGTTTTTTGAGGAGCCTCCATACTGCTTTCCACAATGGTTGAACTAATTTACATTCCGACCAACAGTGTAGGAGGGTTCCCCTTTCTCTGCATCCTCACCAGCGTTTGTTGTTCCTTGTTTTTGGGATCTTGGCCATCCTAACTGCTGTGGGATGATCTCTCATTGTAGTTTTAATTTGCATTTCCCTGATAATTAGCAATGTGGAGCATCTTTTCATGTGCCTGTTGGCCATCTGAATTTCTTCTTTGGAAAAGTGTCTGTTCAGATCCTCCACCCATTTTTTAATTGGGTTATTTGCTTTCTGGGTGTTGAGGCTTATGAGCTCTTTATATATTTTGGATGTTAACCCCTTATTGGATATGTTGTTTACAAATATATTCTCCTATACTGTCCTCCTACTATCTTTTGACACATTGTTTATTTGGAAATCTGCTATTCAGTTTCCAAGTAGTCAGGGGATTTTCCATATATCTTTCTGTTAGTTGTTCTGCTATTGTTTGAGGTTCATGAACTTCCTGAATTTGCAGGTTTATAGTTTTCATCAAATCTGGAAAATATTCAGCCATTATTTTTTCAAATATTGTTTCTGCCTTTCTCCCACCTTCTTTCCTGGAGCTACAGTTTTGCCTATATACATCAATTAATATTTTCCTACATGTCACTGAAATTCTGTTTTTTCTTTTTTCTTTTTTTTTTGTCTTTTTTCTCTCTATGCTTCATTTGAATAGTCTATATTGTATGTCTTCAAATTCAATGATCTTCTGTCTAATCTGCTGGTAATCCTATTGTATTTTTATTTCAAACATTACATTTCTCATTTCTAGAAGTAACAGTTGGAGCCTTTTAAAATATTTTCCATTTCTATCTTTATTATGTTCATGTTTTCTTTTACCTGTTTGAGCATATTTTTAGGTTTATAATATGTGCTTTAAGGTCCTTTTCTACTAATTCTATCATTGCTGTCATATCTGGGATGGTTCCTGTTGACTGATTTTTCTGTTGGCTACAGGTCCTATTTTCCTGTGTCTTTTCATGTCTGTTAATTTTGCACTGGAAATTGTGAATTTCACATTGTTTGGTAGTGGGCTTTGAAGTATTCCTATAGGATGTTGCATTTTTTCCTGGCACAATTTTCAGTAACACGTAGAGCCATTTGCTCCCTTCAAGCTTTTAAAGCTTTGTACTAGTGGATCCAGAGAAGCTTTTATTCTGGGAATCATTTATCCCCACTACAAAGACATGAAGCTTCTGCCGACTCCACTCAGTCCCCATCTAAAACAGTGTCTCTCCATTCTGGTTTATGGGAACATAATGTATGCCCAGTTCCAGAAATTGTTCGACCTACTGCTTTCTGGTGAGTCTTTCCCCAGTCTTAGTTTCCTGTCCTGCATGGGAAGATCACCACTTAGCCCAAGGCTTGAGGAGAACCCTCTTTGTATTTCTGAACTTTTTCTGTGCAGGTTCCTCTTCTCTAGTATTCTGTCTACCCTGTAAATTCCAGCCCCTTTGGGCTCCCTGAACTTGATTTCTATTTCCCCAACTCACAAAGCTCAGTTTTGTTTAAGTTCCTCCCACCCTGAACTGTGGCCTGGAAACTACCCCCAGCACTAAGCTGAGGCCGTTGTAGGACTCCGTTTGTTCTTCTTCTCAAGGATTGCTCTACTGAGCTGCCTGTCACCGAATGCCTAAAAACAGTTGTTCATATATTTGTCTATTTTTTAGTTAATACTTAATATTTAGTTAATATTTTTAAATGTTGTAAACAGCAGGAGCATGATTTAATTTCCACGGCAGATAATTTGTCATGAACAGACCTGAGTTTTATTTTGTCCATCTTTTTATTCCTTAGGAACTTGCACCATGTATAAATACCAATAAATGAAGGCTTGAATAAATGTTATGCTCTGTCAATACTGTTTACCTTCAGTATTTGTTCCTCACTTATTTATAACCCTCACAACAGCAATTCTCAATATTTCTTTGGTTGACAATCTATACTAAAATTTTAATATTGAATAGAACTATTAGCAACACAACAAAATTAATAGATTCAAAACAACAGAAATAAATCAGTAATGCTCACAGCACAATGAACTTCCCAGCACAAGAATATCTTTTAAGGTGTCTATAAAGCAGTCCCTACTCACTTAGCCCCCATCAGTGTTGTGTTATTGTCTTAGCACTTAGTACTTCTTCTATTATGTTTCCCCAGCTGCAATAAAGCTCTTATTTTAAAAATGCATTTGTGTGCTAGAATTATGAGTGATTAGAAAAAAATGAAGCTTCTTATTATAACAGTAGTACGTGCATATTTTTTAATTTTAGAAAATACAGCTAAAGAGATTTTCAAAAACCACCCATAATCCTACCACCTAAAGACAACACTAGTAATATTGCTTTCCAGCCTTGTGACTGCATACCTGGAAAGCCAGCATAAGAGCAGGTGCGGCCCAGGTGGGAATGGAGCACGGCACAGATGGACCTCACTGGTGCACTTGCTTGTATAACAGGATGTCATGGACCTGGAATCTGTGAAAGAGCAATGAAGATATACCACGTTCCTAACAGCAGCTTAGGTTTAAGCAATTGCCAGGTGAGAGCCCATACAGGAATTAATAGTATCCCATCCTGGATTCAAAGTTATGCTTTGCCACTTAATAGTTCTGATTATGGATTAGTCACTTAACCTTCTGAACCCATTTCCTCCTCTGTAAACTCAGAATGTAACAGTATCTTCCTCCCAAGGTGCTTATGAAGATTAAATATGATGATCCTAATGAGGAAATTAAGGCTGTATGGCTTACAGTGGGCTTTTATTAACATAGGTCTTAATATATACACATGGATAATGTATTATCAGCTTATAATAAGTTATCATTTATTGAGACTGTACAGTCCTGATTGCCCTATATAGAATATTTCATGTAATCACTCAATAATCCAGTGAGATATTACCCCTATTTTACAGATAAGAAAACTGAATTTTTGAGTGTTAAGTGACTTGCTCAAGGTCACAACAGAAGAGGTGAAATCAGTACTTTGAACCCAGGAAGTCTGACTTCTGCTCACTCTTAACCACCATAATAACCTCTATGGCAGTACACATTAAATATTAACAGGCTAAATTCTGACATTTAACACCCCTGGGTGGGTATTACTGATTTTTTAAAATTAGGATATTGCATATAGTTTTTAAAATATAAAGCAAATATTTGAGAGTGTCTTGAATTTTCACAGAATGCTGGGGTTCTCCAGAACTCAATTTGAAAATTCCTGAGGCAGTTCACTATTGGGTAATTTTAATAGCTAGGAACTTCCTGCCTGTATCAAAGCTGGTTCTGTCGCTTTGTTTTTTTCCTTCACTCATCCTAATTTCAACCCTTGGGATCAGCTCAGAATAAGTCTGACTCTTCTTCCACATTGGTGATTTTAAAAAATGCAGGCCATAGCCTGTAGTCTCCTGTGAAGCTTTTATTATGTGCATGTGTGTGTGCTGGGTCACAATATAAAATGCATTTCTTACCATTGGTCCCAGGCAAAAGTTTGAGAGCCACTGTTCTGTATGACTACTCTTCAAGTATTTGAAGTCAGCTGTCCTATCCCATCACCTAAAGACATGGGACCTCCTTGCAGCATATGAATTCTCCCCTTCACTGTGCTGGGCATCAATATTTGACTCTGGCACTAGATTCACATGGGTCCCTCCTCAAACCTACTTAGGGATGACTTCCTTGACCACTCTTTCTTAAGAAGCACCACCCCATCTCTAGCCCCTTATTCTTATTTTTGTCAGTGCAAGTTTCACTACCCAATATGTTTTTATGTATCTCTGTTTATGATCTCCCCCAGTAGAATGTTCACCAATGAATCCCCAGTCTGTTTCCTGACACATAGTAGTAGCTCAATAAACATTTGTGGACTGAATGAATGAATGAGTACTAGGGATAGACACAGTTAAGCAACAGTGTATATAGAACTACTCATAATACAACTCTTTCCTTCAGGAGCTACATTATATAAAGATTTAACTCACCTGATTACAACTGTAGGCATGTTATCATTCTGTCATCTCATGTTAAAAAAACCTCTTTATTACTTATACTAAAAACACATATTTTATACGTTTATACATGTATATTACTGTGCAGGATATATCAATATATACTAAATCATGTATAGTGTTACTTTATATGGAATTTTATGAGATGTACATGAATAGTTTTGACTATATGAGATTTTTATCAATTCAGTTATAATGCTATGGTGCCTATTCAAAGTATTTTACATTTTTAAAGCACTCTCAGGTAAGTAATCCATTTAATATTTTTCATACGCTAAGAAAGCATGTCAGAAAGCTGGAAGGAACTTCAGCAGCCAGCTAATGAAGGTTAGATTTCATTGTCACCCTTTCATTTCACAGATGGGTAAACTGAGGCCCAGAGCAGGGAGGACATTTCCTGAGGGACACCCAAGGAGGAGTGGACCTGGGGTTAGAACTCAGCTCTTTGAGTTGTTTTCACACTCGCAGAAGTTGAGGCAGACTCAGAAGCCCATAACCCGCTCCCTCCCCACCGCCCCCAGCAGGAGGTGCGCCGTGATTATTATCACCACTTCTCAGGTAGGGACTCTGGGGACACACCTCCAACGGTGGTTTCTTCCCACCGCAGGTCACCGCCTAGCTCAGCACCGGGATTCTGCACGCACCCAACAGGCCGGGGGAAGGGGGAGGCTCAGCGGGTGTCCTATGGGGCGCGCCCTCCTCCCCACGATCCCGCGACCCGTCCCCGAAGGAACTGCCTCCTACCTTGTCGGGTCCCCCTGGGATGATTCTGGCGGGCCCAACCTCCCCGTCGCTGGGGCAACCACAGGCCTAACATTCTGGAGCCCACCTTCAGTCTGGCCAATAGTGTCTTCTGTTTCTTTAGCGTAAAAAGTTGTTGGCCAATCGTCAGAGGTCTTTCAAAACTCTCAGGGAAGCTGCTAGAATTTTTAGGGTTCGGGGTTAACTACGTCAGGACGGGTGGACAAACTTAACAAGGGCTTATCTAGGCGAATCTCAAAAATCTTGCGTTAGTCCAAAAGCCTTAGGAATTTGTTCGCCCAGAAATCCTAGTTCAAGGAATAAATCTAAGAGAACTAACGTTCATCCAAGCCATGTTTATAATAGCAAAGGAAAATGGTTACGGGCAATCACCTAAGGACAGTCACGTAATGTTGCCGGAGACACGCTGCAGAGCAGACACACTGATCTTGTCACTCCCCTGCTTAGAACCCTCCAACGGTTCCCCTTTAAATTTGGGATGAAATCCAAACGTCATTATTTAGGCTGTCCCTGGCCGTCTCTCGGATGTCAGCTCCTACCATCCAAGCCCCAGAAAAATCCCGCACCCACCACGCTCTCCTTCGGACAGTTCCTACAATAGGCCAACCTCGTTCTGCTCTCGGGCGTTTCCTCTGAGCTCTGTCTTAGGGTCTGAACCAAACTACCTCTTCTCGTTGAAGCTCTGCCAAAATGTCATTTCTTCACCGTTAAAATGGACATGAGCTCAATGTCTCAGGGAGTTGTGGGGATCTGAAATGAGATGCGTAAGTGGAAAAGTATAAGCTCTATGCATATGCGCGTGTTATTACAGTTGTTGATTACGGAAGCATTCATCAGGTGCGAGGCTCACCGAAGGACCGTAGGTCTTGCTGAGCTAAGTTCGTGCTGGAAGGGTCGGTATACAGCAGAGCCAACAGGTGTTAGAGGAGCGCCGCTAAGGAATACTCCCCCTCCACCTCCCGAGAACTCGGGAAGGCTTTTAGGGGAACCGGAGGTGAAGGATGTGTGGGATTCGAATGCGTGGTGAGAGAGTGGCGTGGGGGTACAGCAGGAGCAAAGCCCTGCAGGTGTCTCTGAGGATAAGAAGCAAGGACATCTGGCGGGCTGCCCACCTGTCGGGCAGGTGAAGGTGAGCAGGAACCTGAGCTCTCCAGGACAGCTGGAGACCATAGGGACGTTAGTTCCAACGTCCTTCCTGCGGCCGCTAGAGGGGACCCCCTCCAGGTAAGCGCAGGCCTCCAGCGGGGCACCACCTCCCCAAGTCTACCTCCCTACGCTTCAAACAAGCTTTGCGGTGAGGCCAATAACCGGGGGCTGTCCCGCCCACCCCCTCCTCGCAGCCACTCGCCTGCGCGAACTCCCCGCCAGATTCAGAGTGGCAGGTGTTCTGACAAATCAAGTCTCTGCCTTCGAAAGCAAAACACTGCAGCACCCCGGCAACTCGAGTTCGGGAAGGAATAAGGAGGCTGTGCCTCCGGGTTGCGCGAAGAGCCCGAGTCATTTATCTGGAACCTCCGATAGGTGGGCCTTAGAGGAAACGCGGCTGGTGAGTAGTGACTAAGACTGAGAGAGGGGGGACTTGGATTCAGCCTTCGTTTTTTCAGGAAAATGCATTTGGAATCATCTAGCGTCCCCTAGTATAAATACCTTTCTTTCTTGCCGTCGCTAGCGTTGTCAGTTTGCGTCTTGTTGCCTCAATGTTTTTTCCATTTTTGCATCGAGGGTGAGAGGACAGGGGGCATGGGTTTGCCTTAATAAAGGTGATGCCAGGCTCTCCGAAATCATGAAATGAAATGGAGTAACTTTGCCGAAATGATACCTCTACACGCCGGCTCGGGCTTCCTGGCAATAGCAGACGGTGGAGTTAGCAGGTGGGATGAGGGGAAGCATTCTTGATCTACTCGGGCCGCTGGAAGATGTTTCCAGCTCAAGGGAGGGAGGCGACTGAAGAGTGTAACCCTTTAATGAGCCAGTGCCCAGGAAAGGAAAGCGCTTGGCATGTAACTGGCACCCGCAAAGGGCGTGTTTTATTTATTTTTAAAGATAGAGCCAAATTCTAATACAGACCCTACTCTTCGCAGCCATGAGCTGTGGTTCTCTTATCTAAACCTACTCCGTGGGTTGGTGCAATGTTTCATTGAAGTGAAGGGTAGGGTCGGGGGTGAAGCAGAAGCAAGCACCTAGTGAATTATCTTTCCATTCTGAGTCAGTGCCCCTGTGCTCATGGTGGCGTAAGGGCCTCAGAATTACAGGGTGGCTGGCAACACAGAGTTGGCACGTTGCCTCTTGGGCATATGTTAGCCCAGCAAAAGTGCTTTGAGGTCAGGAAAAAAGAGACTCTAGGCAAAGAATGTATGCCTTAGAGGACAACTTGCAAAGAGTTCCTCAGAGGTTTTTAGTCCAAACTCCTACCCAGCTGAGGGAGAGAGCCTTCTGTCTTTGTAGGCGATGTCTCAGAGTCCTGGGGATTCCTGACGCAGAGACAAAATCTATTTTTTAACAGCAAATCAAATGACAGCAACAAGAACCCCTACAAACAAAAGCAAAAACAGAAGCCTGCCTGAACAAGCCAGCTGACCCAGAGGAGGTTAGGAGGCCTGGATTCCTACCTACCACCTTGGCATGTCCCCAAGACCTGTTTGCTCTCTCTCTGACATCCTGAGGGTTAGGCTGGGCACAGCTCTTGTATCTCTAGAGTTGTGGTTGGTGAGGCCTGAGTGAGTAAGCCATTCCAGTCTCGACTGTGAAGCAGCCACCGTGCACCAGGTGCTTAGCAGGCCTGCCTTCAGCTAGTCAGTGCGTAAGTATGGAGGTCACTCTGCCAGACTCTGAGCTAGATCTTGGGAGGAAGCAACTGAACAGGGAATTCAACAAACACCTTCCCAGAGCTTGTGCTCCAGTGCTTTTCAGATCCAGGCTGAAAGCCTCCCAGGGTCTCTCAGAGGTGGAGAAAGCCCTGGGCCACCCTCCTTCCTAAGGCTACTTTATTAAAAACTTAACATATGTTAAAATACATAAATATAACACAGTAATGCTTTTCATAGACACATAAAAGAATAGTGGAGAATAAATATGCTTTCACAAGACTACAAACAAATATTCATAGGGCTTTATAATCAGGGAGGTCTGATTATGGAATGTGAGTTATAAAGTTGTCTGTACCATATACACATACATACACACACTAAATGTATAACCTCATCCAGAGACAGCAGCAATAGTTTAATTTTGATGCCTTCTGACAAAGGAGACCTGGGTCAGTGGTCTTCATGGCTGCCTTTGTTCTAAGCCCTGCACCTGGTGTCTCCTAGGTGCTGGACACAGTGTTACCCCTGTGACATGTGACTGTTACTCACACCAGGAACCACAATTCCTGGGCCTGGGGCTAGATATCAGAAGAAACTAGAAGTTACAGGAAAAACAGGAAGCTTCCTGAAGCCTCAAGGCATGACACATAGTAAGCCCTCAATAAATATTTGTTGTACGAATGTGTGAAAAAAAGAAAGGAATATTTTCAGGTAAATTAAATAAACTGAAAAGAATAAAATGAATACCAACAATAGCAGACATTCATTGACCACTGGCCGTGCATGCACTTTACATGTGATATTTCATCAAATTCTCACAACAACCCTGTGGGGCAGGAGTGATACTTCCTGTATTTCACAGCAGAGGGAACTGAGTGAAAAGTTGATGAGCTGGCCAAGGTAAAACAGGTAGCCCGTGACAGTTCAAAAGCTGTTTAAAGCATTTTTATATTAAAATAGAGACTTTGCAGTAGAATCCAAATTTGTATGATTTCTTTTTTTTTTTAGTGGAAGACCTCAAAGTACTTGTGGAAAGGTGTTTTGGCCATGCCTCCCAGAATACTATGGTCATAGTTCCACTTTCTTCAGGATTTGGTAGAAAAACTGGAGATGCCCTGAAAATATCAGTCCAGTGAAGCCACGTTATTACCCCCACTTTACAGATGAGGCAGCTGAGTCTCCCAGGGCCCAAGTGATCTGGTCACAGAGGTAATCTACCTCCCAGTCCAGGGTTACCTCACCTGTGCTAGGCAGACCCTCGGTTGCAGCCCAGTTCTTCCATCATCCTTGGAGATAACATCTTCTTATTCTTTCTTTCCTAATTTGGAACCCAAATGGTTTCTTTTTTATGGCACTGGGATTATATTTTGAAGGCTTGGAGAAGTAGATGTAGACAGTATTCTACTTCTTATGTAGAGGAGCCTATGGAAAAGGTAGGATTTAAATTAGGATATGACGGGAGGAAGGAAGCAGAGTGGGAGAGGAAGGGAGATTTTTAAGGGCCAGGGAAAAACGTTTTGAGGTAGATAAGCCTTATCTTTATTAAGGGGCCCAAAAGCATAATACAATTTTTTAAAAAGCCTCCCTCCTCCTGGCACTTTGTGTTTTGTCCTAGTAGTAGTCTCTTCTCAGGTAACAAAGCTGGGCCTGGTGTTTCATTACACATGTGTTTGTAATGTTCCTCCCCACCACCCCAGAGCACTGCAAGGATCAGGAAATGCACCCTTGTCTGTGTGCTTGGGAGAGACAGAAACTGCCACTTCTCTGAGGGAAGACGAAAACGAATAAGCCAGCCACAAGAGCTTGAAGTACTCTTCTGGAGGGTGAAAGCAATGGCTGGTAGAAGGAGGTGAGCACCACGAGGAAAGATGGCTTCCAGCTTTGGTCCCGCTTAGCAGCAGCTCCAGCCACCAAGCCAGGCCTGGCGGGATGTGCCACTAGACCACCATGGACGCAGCCCACGGTGGAGCCCTGCAGCTGCAGCAGCTCCCGCCCACGAGCAGCGCCAGTTCCCTGAGCGACAGCTCCTTCTCCTACAAGGCAAGAGCTTTCTCCCTGGTTGTGGAATTGTGTATTTGTCTGATGAGAAAGTAACACAGTAACAGTACAGCATTAGCTAACAGATATGTGCAGGGTACCTGGCAGGCCCTCCACACACTCAGGAGGATGTGGAATCAAAAGTTAAGAAATGCTCATTAAAATACATAAAAGTAGGGAGAGGGAGAAACATAAAAATGGAGATGTAGAGAAATAGTTTTTAAAGATACATTCTTAGAAGATTTCTTTTTTAAAAAACTACCTATTCTGTTACTTGGACATGACCTTTGTGCATATTTCAGTATATTTCCTTCCTGTCTTTTTCTGGTATCACAAATTTTGGGGATCAGATTATACACAAAGGTTTGTATCCTGGTTGTTGCGCTTAATCTTCTTTGTGTAATATTTCCCCGTGTCACTGCATAGTGACCATAAGAATGCTTTTTGAATGATTGCCCAATAATCTGTTGAGCTGCATCAACATTTGCTGGACAGATTCCCTATTGTTGGATGTCCAGGTTGTTTCTAATCTGAGGTGACTATAAATAATGCATTGAACATTCTAGAATGCATGCTGTTTTGCTATCTCTAAAAATTGGCCAGCCCTGGGGGAGGCAGCCCCTCCCTATTCAGTGAGGCTACAAATGGCAGAGCATCAAAAATACAGAACATAAGGAAATACATGAATATAATTAGTCCTGTGATGAATGGATGCCAATAGACAAATACAGAATCTCAGAAAACACAAAGCACTCTCCCTGAGATTTCTAATAACTTTCCACTTTAATCACAAATTAATTCAGTTCCTTATTATAGCAGTACATTCTTGACAGAGCAAAGATAAATAAGTTATGGTGATTCTGCCAGAGAGCTTAAAAATTGATGTGGGAAAAAGGCATGTGAACAAAGGGTTTTGAGCTAACTGAAGTACCAGGTGGGATAAAGGGTAGAAGACCTAGGTTTGAATTCCTATTCTCCTTACCAGCTAAGTGACCTTAGACGTATGGCTTAGCCCCCGGGAGCTTCTGGTATGGGTAGAATGGTGGTAGTAATACCTCCCCTCCATCCCTCACCTCTCCATAGCTGTGTGAATCAATGAAAAAGCACCTGGCCCAGTGTTAGGCATGCAGGAGACTCAGAAATGCCTCATGGTTACAAAGAGGAATACATAAAGGTGCACAGAGCAGAGGAAGGTATAGTTAATTCTGCCTGGGAATTGGGGACATTGTTTCTAAGGGGAAGTGCTTTCCTCCTTAATTTTGTTAATGCTATTTTGCTCGCAAGTAATTAAAACCCATTTCAGAGAAACTGAGGCAAAAGGGGAAATTATTGTAAGGCTACAGAGTAGCTCATAGAACCCAGGGGCAAGAAGGGCAGTGGAGCTTGGAAGGTGCTAGAACTCTTACTCCCACCTTCAAAAGCAGGAAGCTATGATTGGCCCAGCTTGGGTCAGGTGTCTAACCTGGTCCAGTCAGCGGGTGGCCAGGGGGTGGAGTCACACAGCAAACACCGTTTCTGGGGCTCCAGCACTGTAGGCGGCTGTCAGAGAAAAGTGTTTTTGTGGGCTCTGCTGGCTGCCCCCAAATCATCTCTTACCACTGGGGCAAGGAAAACATCGAGATCCCAAGTCCAATGTGGTCAGTGGGATAAAGTTAGGAGCAAACAGCTTGCCGTGAGTTGCAGCCCTGCCATCTGCCCTGCCCAACAGAGATGGTTTCTGGTTGTTAGGAAGGGTGGTCAATGAAGAAGAGACCAACAGGCTGGGCTTCCAGGAGGCAGCCTTGCAGCAGGTCCCTGGCCTGGAGGCTCTGCCTTGGCCTGAAAGAGTCACACCTCAATTTCTTCTATTTAGTAAATAGGCATTTCAGCTGGACACCTGCTATAGCAATCCCTGTACTGGGTGGGGTGGAGCTGTGTAGATGATCAATAGCTCTTCCCTGAAGGAGCTTACAGTCCAAGAGAATGGTAGGGGAAGCCTTTTGCCTCAGTACCTGCCATTCAGGACAGAATTTGGTGCAAAAATGGAGACACAGCAGGGTGTTCAGAACGTGGCCTTCAGAATCAGAGAGAGTCCAGGCTGCAAATCCCGCTCTGTCACTTGCTTGCATTGGGAAAAGTCATATAACTGCAGAACAGTTTTAAAGCCATCATGTAGGGTGGTTATAAGGATGACCTGAATTTGCAGATGAGGAAACCGAAGCTGCCTGCCCATTCCCTATTTCTGCCTGTGGAAATCCTTCCGTCCTTCTAGCTCCAGCTCATGTATCCCGTTTTTCATGAAGCCTCTGCCAGTCTTTCTGGAAGGAAAATATAGGTCCTTTAACACACTTCTGTAGCTAGTCCACAATTACAACTATAATCATCATCATAATTATAGCAGCTGATGTTTGTTGAGTGCTTACTATGATAGGGACTGTACTAATCCTCACCAAAGCCCCTTGGGATAGGTACCTTGATAGTCCCATTCTACATGAGGAAGCTAGCACAGAGGTTAACATGCCCAAGGCCACACTGTCAATAGGTGGTAAAGCTGAGATCAGGTCTGTGCACTGCCAAGGCCCTTCACTTTACCCACCATTCCCTGCTGCCTACATTGTGCCAGCTACTCTGCAAGGCCCCTTCTTTCCCGGACACCGGTTATCAAGTACTGAAATGGCAGTTGTGGGGAAGGTAATGCCTCACCTACTGGAAAAAGTAAGCGTCAGGTTGCTGGCCTGAAGCCAGGTTACAGGTGTAGGAGCCTGGTTTGTCAGACTGCAGCGTATCTTGTATAACCCCCGGAGCAAGCCAGAATGTAGTTTACACTTAACTGTTAGCAGGTTTAAGCCCAAGGGATTGTGGGAGGTCTGCTTAAATAGCAAGTGGTGACTGGTCTTGTCGCATATTTAAATAAAGGCTATTGTTGATAGATGTAAAGCAGACCCTGAACAGGAGAGCTGAGCTCTCACTTGCAAATCAATATCCAAGCAAGGTTCCCTGTAGGCTGCTTTTGTGGGAAGTTTCTTTGCTTTTAAAGTTGTATCTGGTAAAAGATAAATTTTTGGATCAGAGAATATCAGAACCAGAAGGATCCTTAAAGCTGTTGCTAATAATAATGACAGTAAAAATGAACATTGTAATAATAATAATAGTAACAGCTAGAATTGTTTTGTATTAAATATAGGTAGTATTTCAACATGTGCCTTCTTTCATACAACATGACAATCCTGTGAGGGTTTACAATCAGCTCCATTTGTCAGAGAGTTGAAGTAATTCCCCTGAAGTCACACAGCACTAAGTGACAGAGGCAGGTCTGTTGGTCTTCAAAGTCCACACAGGGAACTTGAAGCAGAGAGAGAAGTGACTTTGGTTTTCACTGCCCCTACCCTTGATTTTGCGGTCTATTGAAGCCACAGCTAGAAGCAGTGAGTCAGAATCCTGCTGCCTGCAAGTGGTTCTGACCTCTCACCAGTTCCCTTGCCGGTAAGGCTTCCCACTCAGAAGCTGCTCTGTAAACACAGGGACCCAATGTTCTGGATTGCTCCTCATGTCCATGCATATTAATAGAGCCCCTTTTCATTCACACAATGTTCCAGTTTGGACTATATATAGGTTCCTGGTAGTTGGGAGGCCTCACTACTTCCTCACCTGTGTCACTGGGGACCAAAGTGTTGGGGAGACCCGTGTTGAGGTCTGGCCCTGCCACTTGTTCCCTCTGACTTTGGCCAAGGGGCTTTCTCCGGCAACTGCGATCCTCCACCAGGAGCAGCCCTCATTGAACTATTTGCCTTCAAATCGAGGGCAGCCCTTGCTTCCCACCTCCCCTCCCTTCCTCCCCAATTGAATCTGCTCAGTAAAGTTGCGAGACGGTTGGGAACCCAATCGGGTGGTGCCTCAGAAGGATTCCCCCCATCTGACACTGGGTGACGGAACTCAAGAACCGAAGATGATGCAGGTGACGATGCCAGCCCGAGGCCACTGCAAGGCAGTGCTCACTGCCTGCCCCTCAGCACCGTTTGAGCCTGCGCCTTTTCTTAAGGGACAGAGTCACTGATTCCAAGGTTGGATCCCTGGTCCGGTTAGCTGTCCACATGTACTCATGAACACCTAACACTTTAAATAACTTCAATGCAAACACTTGGGGTGCTTTCTCTGTAAAAGAGCATGATGGGCTGTCCAGAGGTGGAAGCCGCCCAGGCACCACGCCTCACTTCCTTCCCCACCAGCAGACTTGGACACCCCCGTTTTACAGTTTCAAGCTCCGAGGCTTGAATGAGGAGTCCTCTGACTATTTCATGTCAGGAGCCCTGCCGGTTGTCCCCTCAACTCCATCCCTTCCCAGGCTCTTGAGGGCAGCTAATAGGTGTGTGTGCAGACTGTGTGACCCCAGAGCCAGCGGCACCTCCTTTGTCTGACTCTAAATGCTTGTAAAATTGAACCAGTTAGTATTTCAGAAGTGTTTGGGGCATAATTAGTGTTGATGAAGCCCTTTGAAAGGCTTGGATGAAAGGACATTAGTTACGTTGTGCTGTAACTAATCATGTTTGTCTGCAGCCAATTATGCATGGAGATTAATGTGCTTGTGGAAATGGCTTCTTAAAAGACCTCAGCTGCCTGTGTCACTAGTTGGATGTAGCACTTATAGGGTGGGGTTACTTTTTTCTTAATTTGTTTTGCCACCTTTGGACTCCATACAATGGGAAACAGTCCAGAGATGAAGTCAGCCCTTTAGCTCCAAATCCTCCCATCCTCACCTTAGGCAAGTTATTTCACATCTCTGAGCCTGACTTTGTTGTCTATAACTCCTAAAAATAGAGCCCATCATAGTACCTACTTCATAGGGTTGTTTGTGGCCCAACAGTGATGCATAGAAAGGGCTGAGCAACACACCTGACCTATATCCAAAAATGCTCTGTAAAAATACCATCCTGTATTATCATAATAACCTTTTAAGCTTGTTTTTGCTGCTTTGATTGGTTATCCTTGTGAGTTTTCCAGTTTTCTTGTTTGGTTCCCCACATCCCCCCATCCTCCTCCCTGAAATATTATGGACGTATCAGTGTGGCCCCAGCGGTGGGTTTCCCTCCTTCCTTTCTTTACCCCCACCTGGAGAGTTGTTAACAACACATTCTCAGGCAGCCTTATGGATTTAGTCACATCTCATCAGAGGACAGCTTGGTCCCTCGGGGTAAAAACAAAATAGCTACCTGTCACGGGTTGAAACTGTGAACTATATGAAACTACCATTTTTGTAGGTCAAAAGTGGTGGTATATTGGCAGTTCCATATGGTTCACCCTAATTCTAAGTTACTGAGGAAGGGCTTTTTCCAAATTACATCAGGAAGTTCATGCACCAGCTCCGAGTAAGGGGTGCTGTCATCCCAACCTGCAGAGGAGAAAGGAACCTAGGCCTTAGTAAAGCAGATCTCACCAGCCCACCTGCCCACCCTTGAACTGCAGCTGTGTGACCCACCAGATCTCAGGCTTCTGCACAATACCTGGAGCTGGTGTCCAACGCTCCTTTGTCTCCCCATGAAGGTGATACAGCAGCTTGAGGTGGTGTTGGAGCCAGAACCAAAATCCTCAGGTCTCCTGCCTGCCCCAGGCAGTTCCTGTAGCTTTGCTGCCAGTTAACTCTTTAATGATCATTCATTACCCCTGGTACAGTGAGTTCCTGGGCACAGGGCCCGCCTGGCCCCAAGATCTTTGCCCCTTGAGTTGAGGTCCCTGCTTTGTATCTCTGAGAGGCACACGTAATGAAGGGTTTCCTTTGAGGTCCTTAAACCAACCTTCTAAAGAAACACCTCGTATTTCCTCACACATTCTTTTAATTAACATCTAAAACTGAAAACTTTCTTTCATAAGTTTACATATTTACAAACTATGTAATTTCTCATACATTTAAATACTTGTATTTAAACACACACCCCTAACACACACACACACACACACCACACACACACCCCACCTGAAGCTCCTGGAAAAAGCTCTTCTTTAACAGTTGGAAATTTTACGTCATTCCCTTTCTCCTTGATTGTGTATTTCCCTTCAGTTTCCCCCACAGAATTTTATCTATTATCTATCTACCTATCCAGTTTTGTCTGTCTTTTAACACTTGAAATTTTACAGATACCTCTCATACTTCTCTACCAGAAAGAACATTGAGTATGTAATCAAATTTCATTTTTAAAAATTTCCTTTGCCAGAAGGTTCATAAATATTGGTTCAATTCAGGGTTTTTATAATTGATATGCTTGAATAAAAGCAATTTATGCAATATAAAGTTTTATAATAATTATTGAGCAAAAAATAGAACTGTATTAGGAATGAATATCTGAATGAGAAGAATGGGACTTTTTTCAATATTCATGACAAATATTACTGAATGAGATAGAATTTAGCATCAATTCTGTTGCAAGTTTTTGTTTTTATAACTAGAAGTGCTGAGAACTTGTTCACATAAATACCTGGAATGGAAGAAAACAAAATTTAAGCAAGTAAATTTGAAGATCTAATCGACTTTATTGAGGGATGTATGAATCAGGCAGCATCCCATCCAGCAAGTTGTGAGATGTTCTGTTGAACTGCAGAGAAGGAAAGGTTTTTAAAAGTAGAGAGGGGGCAGAAAAAAAGAAAATTATTAGCAGGGAATCCATTGTTTTGGTCCATGTCACCCTCCTAAAGAGAAAGGAAGGGGTTTATCAGTAAATTTCCTAGCGCTGACCAGGTTGACTGGTTAAAGGTTATGTTTCTGGGAATGTAGTTTTCATGTGAAACTGCAGTTAGGAAAGATTTTAAGTCTTGGTTTGCTGACATAGGCCGTTAACATTGACTGACTCCATCTTTGGGCCTTTTAACAAGCAGTATCACTAAATTCTTTCAACTCCTTTCAAGAATGTGCTAAAGGTCACACATAATGATAAGCTATTTTTATTGACTAATTAGCTAACAATATGAGTAGAGCCTCCTTCATTTTTATTCAAAGCAAGTACTAGACAACTTTAATTTACAACAGGATTTGTTTTGCTTTTACAATGTAAGGAAGGAACTTTTCCCTTCTCTCCTAAGTACTTTGGCTGGTCTATTAATTAAATTGACGTAAGACAGATGAACAGGAGAAAATTTTAATTTCATATGTATGGGAGCCCCAAAGATATGAGGCTCAAAGGAGTGATCAAAGCAGGCAGCTTTTATACCTTTTGGAAAAAGAAACTATAATTTTGTGAAGAATTGACAAAGTAAAGGGGTTTGAGCGTGGGATAATAAATTAGTGAAGAGGTAACAAGGTTTGTTTGTATAGGCATTCCTTGGAGATACTGTGGAGATTCAGTTCTACACTACTGCAATAAAACAAGTCAAGTGAATTTTTGGTTTCCCAGTGCCTATAAAAGTTATGTTTACACTATACTGTAGTCTGTTAAGTGAACAATAGCATTACCTCTAAATAAATAATATGCGTACCTTAATTTAAAAATACTTTATTGCTAAAAAGTGCTAATAACCATCATCTGATCTTTTCAGCAAGTTGTAATCACTGATCACATATCACCATAACAAATATAATTATGAAAACATTTCAAATATTGTGAGAATTCCAAAAATATGACAAAAAGACACAAAGTGAGCAAATGCCTTTGGAAAAATGGTGCTGATAAAGTTGCACATTGCAGGGTTGCCACAGACCTTCAATTTGTAAAAAAATTCAGTATCTACAAAGTACAATAAAATGAAGTATGCCTGCCTGTACAGCCTTCTCAGCCCTAATTTCCCTATCTCTGTTGATAAGGATGTCTCTCTTCCTCCTGGTACAAGGAGGGTGCTTTTCACATGAGTGCTTTATTTCCTGCTTTCAGGGGGACAGAGAAGGCTCGGCGAGGCCTTCTTGCATTAGCTACTTATTAAATAACTTTAATTCAAAATAATCAATATACCAGAATGGCGTGTCTTGCCATATTCTGCTCCCCCTCAGCAATTTCTGTGATGTTTACCAAAAAGGCATTATCAATTATGCCAGTGACTTGTTCACTTAGAGGCACATTGTGTTAGCCTGGTATATCCAGAAAGGGGTGAGAAATTGAAATACTGTTAATTTTATTACCCATTTTCCTCTACTGTGTTGCAATACATACACTTTAATTTTTATAGAGTATAATGTAAATATTACAGATATTTGCACATTTTTATACTTTAATAGCTTAGTTATAAATTCTTTATCACATGCTTGGGTATATTTCTGTCAAAACTTAGAGCTATAGGTATAACCTAACTTACAAAGCTAGTCCTTATTGTCCAAACATCAGTCAAATCAGACTCTGATTTCAGAATATCCCAACAAGGGTCAAAGTCTCCCCTTCTGATGTCCTGCCTTAGTGGGAATATATGTGAGAGAAGGAAAGGAAGTAATTCCTAGAATGGGTGTTTGTCACTAACGAAACCCCCTGGGAAACAAAATTTCAAACTTCCCCTTGGTTTCTTGATGGTTTTACAACTTGGGTCAATGTACCAGAGTAAGATTCTGCCCGAGTGAGGGCCAAGCCTTTCTCTGATAAGGTGGGAGGAAACGCCTGTGAAAGTTGGGAAGTGGGAACTATGGGAAGCTAGCAAAGAGCATAGAAGGAGGTGAGGATATGGTGACCAAATAAATCCCTTAACCGGTCAGTATCAGCGAACTCTTTGTAGGAGAGTCTCTGTGGCCCCCAGCTGAAGGGTTTGGCCTTCCAGACCTCACTCTGACTTCTCTTTAAGAAACAGTCCTAAGGATGTCACCGAGACCCTCCCTGTTACCTCTGAGCCCAATCTAGCCAGTCCACTTCTTTTTTTTTTTTAATTTTATTTTGGTATCATTAATCTACAATTACATGAAGGACATTATGTTTACTAGGCTCCCCCCTTCACCAAGTCCCCCCCACATCCCCGTTCACAGTCACTGTCCATCAGCACAGTAAGATGCTGTAAAATCACTACTTGTCTTCTCTGTGTTGCACAGCCCTCCCCATGCCCCACACACACTATACATGCTAATTGTAACGCCCCCTTTCTTTTTTTCCCACCCTTATCCCACCCTTCCCACCCATCCTCTGCAGTCCCTTTCCCTTTGGTAACTATTAGTCCATTCTTGGGTTCTGTGCTTCTGCTGATGTTTTGTTCCTTCGGTTTTCTTTTGTTCTTATACTCCACAGATGAGTGAAATCATTTGGTACTTGTCTTTCTCCACCTGGCTTATTTCACTGAGCATAATACCCTCTAGCTCCATCCATGTTGTTGTGAATGGTAGGATTTGTTTTTTTCTTATGCTAGCCAGTCCACTTCTTAAGCCTTCTCCCTGGATGCTAGTTTCCCTCCCTCCACCCTGGACCCCTGCCCCAGACACACAGTGGCCCTCCCAGTCCTCAGGCTCTCACACATGTCCCCCTTACCTCTCAGTGCCTGTGAGCCCTTTTTCCCGGGCCTTACCATCCGCATTGCCTTCTTCTCATTCCTCAGAGGCCCCATGTGTGTTTCCATGGGCTGTGGAGTGGCTTTTTCCACTCCAGCTCTACCCTCTAGGTCTTCAGGTCTCCACTCTGAAACATTCTTCTGAGGTGTCTCCCCTGACATCTCAGTCCTGGGGCTCCCCACACACTAGATCAGGCCCCTGTGCCTCTCCTAAGTAGCTCTAACTGCAGTGTGATTAAGTAATTAATTGTTTAATATATACTACAAGAACAAGGACAGGGCATGGCACTGAATGAATGCAAAAATACTGGAATGCCGTTCCACCCTGCCCTGTATTTCATCTCTTGTACCCATCTCTAGTATAATATTTTAACTGTCTGTATTCTGCCCTAGCCTGGGAGCCATTGGGTCAAGGAGCAATTCCCCAGCCCCTGATAATAGCTACTCTTAATGCCTATCTTGTTTCAGGTACTGTGCTAGAGCTTTACATAGTGTGTAGTGTGACATGAATGCTTAGAATCATGAGCTCTGGTGTCAGACTACCTAGGTTCTAGTCCTGCTTTAGCCCCTTACTGTCAGTCTACCTCATATCCTCTATGCCTCAGTTTCCTTGCTGAAAAATTAAATAATAGTATCTACCTTACAGGGTTATTATGAGGATTAAATGAGTGAATGTATATGAAATACAGTTGACCCTTGAACACCACAGGTTTGAACTGCACAGGTTCACTTTTGGTAGATTTTTTTCAATAAATATACTGGAAAATTTTCTGGAGATTTGCTACAATTTGAAAAAAACATTTTCTTTTTACTAGCTAGCTTAAAGTATACAGTATATAATACATATAACATAGAAAATATGTGTTAATCAGCTGTGTATGTTGTCAGTAAGGCTTCCGGTCAACAGTTAGCTATTAGTAGTTAAGTTTTGGGGGAGTCAAGTTATATACAGATTTTCAACTACACACGGTGGTGGGGAAGGAGTCTGTGTCCCTAACTGCTGCATCGTTTAAGGGTCAGCTGCACTTAGAATAGTACTTAGTGTCTGGTAAGTGCTCAGTAAATGTTGTTTGTCCTTATTGTCATCATTTCTAACCTTTACAGCAAGTCTGCTCTGTCGGTTTCGAAAGGGTGAGCTCTCTCTAGTACACCCAACTGCCCCCCACTACTACATGCCTGGCATATAGAAGGTTCTCATGATGTCCTGTTGTTGGCTGATGGATGTTTCTAACTATTCTAGCTAATATTTATTAAAGGCTCTGAGAAGTTCTGTAGTAAAGAAATCTGTTTCCCTGAACCCTCCAACTTCTACCAGAAACTATGCTTTATTATTTCTATGGGATTATCTCATTTCATATTTGCAACTGCCCTGAGGGTAAGTCCTTTTACTAACTCCATTTTATAGTTGAGGAAACAGATGCTAAGAGATACGCCAAAGTCATGCTGTCGTGAGTGACAGAGGCTGGATTTAAGCTGTGGCCTAACTGACTCTAAGCCTGACCTCTCACCCACTTACTGTGCTGGAGCAGTTCCTTAGTAGCATGGTGTCCTCCAAAGTTTCCAAGAAATCCTGTCTCTTGCAAGTTTCCTTCTACAGACCTCTTCTGTCCACAAATGTTGGTCGAGTGTGTTGGGGGTGCTCAGCCTCAGCTGGGTGCCATGTGGAGGTTGGAAGCAGAAGCCAGCCATACACAAAGAACTCAGACTGGAAGTCCAAGAGTTTCAATTATGGCCCTTCGACTGCCTTTGCCACATGTCACTGAGCCAAGTTAGATCAGACCTGGTGCTCAGAATGAGTTCCTCCTTTGAAATTCAGTCACTTTATCAGCACCTCTCTCTAGTGATCTGTCTCACATTCTTCCTTTATTGCCATTTATCTGTACTTAGATTAAGCCATTTATTCAGGAAATATGATTATCTTCTGTTGATCAGCAAAGACAAGAGAGATATGGGGAACCCAAATGAATATCTTTTCAAATGAAAGGAATGAAGAATTCTGCCCACCCATTTCAGGTGATCGTATTTTAAAAGGTAATGAAGAAATCTGTGACAAAAATAGCATAAGGGGAGGGGAGAGAGATGGGACTTTATAGGACCAAAGTTTTCTATACTACTGAAATTAAATTTATATTAATCCAAACTGGATTGTTATAAATTAAGATGACAGTTATAATCCCTAGCATAGTCACTAAGGAAATAACTCAATAATATGTAGTAAAAGAAATGATAAGGGAATTAAAATGGTCACTAGAAAATATATCTATTTAACAAAAAAAAAAAGGCAAAAGGCAGCAGTGAGGGGACTGAGAAACAAAAAAGGGACCTAAGACACACAGAAAAAGCAAAATGGCAGAAGTCCTTCCTTATCAGTAATCATATTACATGTAAATGAATAAAACTGTCCAACTAGTAGGGAGAGATTGGTAGAATAGATTTTTAAAAAGCATGATCCTATTGCTGTTTATACAAGACTCACTTTAGAGTCAAACACAAAACTAGGTTAAAAGTAGAAAGATGAGGAAAAATATTCCCTACAAACAGCAACCAGGAGAGCTAGAGTGGCTATACTAACATCAGACAAAATAGGCTTTAAGACAAAAGTTGTTTTGAGAGACAAAGAGGGACAATATGTAATAATAAAAGAGTCAACCCATCAAAAAGATGTAATTATAAAATATGTGTACTTAACAGAGCCCAAAAATACATGAAGCAAAAATATAGTTCAGCAGTATTAGCTGAAAACTTCAATACCCCACCTTCAATAATGGCTAGAACAACTTGCAGAAGATCAGCAAGGGAATAGAGACTTGAACAACATTATAAATCAAGCAGACCTAACACACATCTATAGAACATCCCACCCAACAATAGTAATATACCCATTCTTCTCAAGTACACATAGAACATTCTCTGGGATAGAGCATATGCTAGGCTACAAAACCAACTGCAGTAAGTATAAAAAATTGAAATAATAGAAAATAGATTCCTAATCAAAATCTAATGTAATGAGAAATCAATAACAAAATGAAATTCATAGCAGTAAAGTGGGAAATTCACAAATATGTGGAAATTAAACATCTACTCTGATATAGCTAATGGGTCAATGAAGTTATCACAAGGGAAATTAGAAAATACTTTGAGACAAACTCATCCTAAAATTCATGGGACCCTAAGTAGTCAAAACAGTCTTGTAAAGAGAAGAACAAAGTTGAAAGATTTCAACTCCTTGATTTCCAAACTTTTTACAAAGCTACAGTAATAAAAACAATGTGGTACTGTTGTAAGGCTGGATAGACAAATCAATACAGATATAAACTTATGCATTTTTGGCCAATTGATTTTCAACAACAGTGCTAAGACCACTCAGTAGGAGAACCCAGAGCCACAGTTTGCTTAACCTACAACCTTATTTGAAAAATAAGGTCCATTTGCTTCCTCTGTCCTCATGGCTGCAGATCTGGGGTATAAAGGATGGTAGACAGTCAATTTAAAATGCCACAGTGTTCTCTTACCATTAAGCAACTGCTTCCTCTGGTTGTTACAAGTGTTTGACTAGACCAGTGTTCTACAAAATTGATTCTGTTAGTTTTTATCGGCCCACTAATTGTTCTTCTGAAAGGATGGATCCCTGGAATTCTCTATTCCACACATATTTATGACATTGTTGTTGGGCAACTGCTGCATCTGAGGATGTCTCTCCCTCCACACTAGGTGAAACCTCAGCCTTGACAGGGGAGGGTTCTTGACTCTGATTGAGAAAGAATTCTCAAACAGGTCAGATGAGTGTAGGTTAGGAAGGAATTCATTAAAGCAAGAGTGGTAGTGAATGGCAGCAGCCATGCAGGTAGAATAGAGGGAGGAAAAAAAATTCATTGAACTCCTGCTCATCATAGAGCGAATCGCTTGCCAACTCCTGAAGCCAAGGTCACCTGGTGTCCAGTGTTCACTTGAATCTGCACAGCAAGGAAACTAAACCCCTACCACCCAGGATTTGGGGGAGCTGCAGAACACTGGATAGAGTGAGATTGTGTTCTGAGAACTTCCCAAAGCAAAGAAAGGAGATTTGGGGGCAGGCTGCTAAAGAGCATGATCATACAGCTGCAGTCCCATCTGGACCACCCAGGTGACAGGATCTTGCAAGCCCAAATCAGAGATCTTAGTAGCCTTCCCTGCTTGTCTGAAGTAGGACAGAGAGAGAGAAGACTAGTGCTTAAATACAGAAAATTGAATGAAATAGTGAAGTAACAAAGACACTTACTACTGGGAAAAGGGTTATCTCATTAATCTCCCAAGGGACTTAGAAGAGTACAGAGACAAAATGCAGTAAGTTGAGCAGCAAGAAGGCATTATTTAAGGCAAAGTACACACTCAAAGAAAGGAGAATGTCGGCAACCTCAGAGAGGAGGTGTGCTTAAAGGCTTAGGATTCTTTGAAGGATTTCAAGAGTGGTGCAAGGGGCCAGGGGGTTGCATAGGCTCAACATGTGGTCTCATGATGTCTATGTCCAGTGAGAGACATTGTATCATCATCCATAGTCCTGTAGATATTATGTTAGATGAACTTAATTGATCCTGTTCTTCTCCAAGATAATGGATAACCTCAAGCAGTGGGGACATATCATTTAGGACTGCTTGCTCTGCCTTAAGATAGGGTCAGTTGTTGGCGAATTACCATAAAACATGGAATCTTACTTCGTAACCCCCTGGTTTTTAAAATGGAATCTTAGTCTTAAGATGGAGTCCCTGTGTTCTTACTACACTATTTATATCTTAGCACTTTTCACCACAGAGAGGCAAAATTGATCGCTATACTTGTCCCATGTCCCTGCTCTACCTTAGCATACTCATAACATTGCAAATATACTAAAAACCTCTCTATGGTACACTTTTAAAAGGTCGAAATGGTAGGCTTTATGATTTGTGAATTTTACCTTAATATAAAAGGTAATGATGAGTTAAATAAAAGATATTCTGTATTCACAGGCTGGCCTTGAGCATTTAGAGTCAGGCATTAAAATGTGAAGACATTAAAATACCTTAAGTTAGCAAAAAAAGGGATAGGGAAAGATAACCAAGCAGTAGAGTGATGGACACACAAGTCAGATGAGTGAACAAAGCGATCCGTTTGTAAATATCCAGAATAGAGTCAAATCTTGAGCCCCAGCCTAAATTGCTGGATCATTAAGCAATCTTGATCCACTAAGGAAGTATATCAATTAGCTATGGCTGTGTAACAAACCACCTGAAAACCTAAGTATAAAAATGACAACCATTTTAGTCAGGACCTAAAATTGAAATCAGAATCTCAAGGGAATATGAGCATTTCAATATTGATTTCATACTATTCATAATAGTCAAGATGTAGAAACAACCTAAATGTCCATTGATAGGTGAATGGAGGGGGAAAAATATGCATATGTGTACAATGGAATATTATCCAGCCTTAAAAAAGAAGAAAGTCCTGCAATATGTGACAGTGTGGATGAGCCTTGAGGACATAATGCTACGTGAAATAAGTGCTATGGACTAAATTTTTGTGTCCTTCCCAAATTTATATATTAAAGCTCTAATCCCCAAGAATGTGATATGGAGGTGGGACCTTTAGGAGATAATTATGTCATGAAGGTGGAGGCCTCATGAATGGAATTGGTGCCCTTATAAGAAGAGGCATGAGAGAGATAACCTCTCTTCCTGACATGTGGGGACACAGCAAGAAGGCATCCATCAGCACACTGGGAAGAGGACTCTCAACAGGAACAGAATTAGCTGACACCTTGATCTTGGACTTCCCAGTCTCCAGAGCTATGAGAAATGAATGCTTATTGTTGAAGCTACCACCGGGCTCAGCTTGTTATAGCCAGCTGAACAAGACAGTAAGCCAGTCACAGATAGGCAAATACTGCATGATCCCGCCTATGTGAGGTTATCTAAGATAGTCAAACCCACGAGTCATAGAGTAGAATGGTGGTTGCCAGAGATTTGGGGGAGAAAGATGGGGAATTGCTAATCAACAGGCATAAAGTCTCAATTATGCAAGATAAATAAGTCCTAGGGATTTTTGTATCTCTAGTTAACAGTACTGTATTATATACTCAAAATTTTTTAAGAGGGTAGATTCTACATTAAGTATTCTTACAATAATAATTTTTTTTAAAAAAAGAAAGAATCTGCCTGTAGCATCTTACTACGCTGATGGACAGTGACTGTAAAGGGGTCTGTGGTGGGGACTTGATAATAGGGGGAGTCTAGTAATCATAATGTTGTTCATGTAATTGTACATTAATGATAGCAAAAAAAAAAAAAAGAAAGAATCTGGGCAGGGTCAGTAGTGATGGCTTGTCTTTGCTCCATAGTATCATCTGAGGTGCTCAACGGGATGGAGCCTCAGCTGGAGTGGCTTGATCAGCTCGCACTTGGCTGAGATGGTTGGGCCTCTGTCTTCTCTTGGTGTTGACTGGGCCCATCAGATATCTCTCTCCTTATGAATAGGCTGGACCTCTTTACACGTGGCTGGGTTCCTCTGAGCAGAGTAGAAGCTATAAGACCTGAGCTCCGAAGTCCCAGACCCTCATTTCTCTCTTATTCTAGTGATCACAGTGCCAACCCAGATTCAGTGGTGGAGAAAAAGCCCCAGGTTCAAGTGATGGGAGGGTGACATGTGCATACAGGGCTGGGAGAAATGGTTGGCAGCCATCACCGCAATTTACTACAAATGGTAACCCCAACTTTGGGGTGATATAATTGTGAAAATATAATGGTAAAAGTCCTGCCTCTCCACTAGGCCTCCACAAATACCACCCCAGTGAGGAGGGGAAGGGGTGCTTCATTAAGCTGGGTGGGGTAGAAGTCCAGGCCCCATGTGGTCTCTGTCAACCCTGTGGGCTAGAGGGGAGTGCCCCACTGGACACCAGCTCCCAACTTGGCCTTCTCTGGTGGCCCCAGCAGGGGAGTCGGGGTACCTCATTACAGCCTTGGAAGTTTGGAGATCTCAGCTCCCTACTTGGCTCATGCTGGCATGGGTGGGGTGGGGTCATGTTTTTGTCATGTGATATTTCGAGTATGATGTAATTGTCTAAAAGCTTTCTGCCTTCTTGGCTGTTCATCTCCTGGTCTTTTGACTAAAGAGAATGGACTTTTCTTGGAGATTTTTTGTCTGCACAGGTGGTATTTCCAGGTAGCCAGTTTCTTCAGCTCTAAATTCAGGTTAAATAAGGCAAAATGAATGCCCAGGGAATTCACCCACCCCCCGTTCCGTTCTCACGTGCCCTGGGTCGCTGGACTGCCTGCCACCTTGCCATTGTTAGTCTTCTTATGTTGTACACAGCAGAAAGCGTAGAGAAGTGTCTGTTCCAACTTGCTGGAAATAGAAGCCCTGTGATTTACTTTTTAAATTAAAAGTTACAAGGGAATGTTTTTGTATGTAAACAGCATTTGAATATTTAAGATAACTTAAGATTCCTTATATTTGTACAGGTAACTTACTTATTAGACTTAAAAGAATTATTTAGTTCCATTGTAAGGTTTTGTTTCAAAAAAACTAGATTCATGAATCTATTTTATAGCAAATATAACTTTTTGTAAAAACCAAAGTACTGTGGATAGCCTTTTTTGTCTACAAAAGCCACCCCTCTAAGAAAGGAAAGAACAACAAAAAAACAACAATGCTTACGGTTACCAAGAGTTGGACTAACAATAAACGTGCTCCCAGCCCGTTCTCCATGAAGCATTGGCTCTATTAGGCTCTTCGGTTGCAAGTAATAGAAACCAGCCCTCAAGCCAAAAAGACTGTGGGGTGGCTCCCAGAATCCAGGGAAGGGCTAGAGAAGCCGCTTCAGGAGGGACAGGAACCAGGATGGCTCCCGGAGTCCGACCTGTCCAGGCCAGCCTTGGGCAGGAGCTAACCCAGCCTTAGTCAGCCTTCATGTTTCTCAGCCCAAGATTTGGATCCCAAGAGTTTCTGACCCGTTTGGCTTGGATCAGGTTTGGGCCATAGGCTCCTCCCTGTCCAGGGAAGGAGAGAGTGCTTTGAATGACAGTCCCCACAACACTGTCCAGTGGGGAGCTGGGAGGAAGGGAAAGCCCCCCACAGCACAATCAGGGTGCACTTGCCAGAAGAAAAGGAAAGTGACTAAAGTGTCAGGCAAGCGAGCATCACAGATGTCTACTGCAGATGTCAGTGGATGGATTCCAAGTTAAGAGCCAGATTGGTTTGGGAAAGCCGAGTTAGACCAGGAGAAACTGCCTGTGAGAGCCTCTGACCTGCCAGTGCGCGGTGGGCCTCCCGGCCGAGGACCGAGGATGCAGTGTTTCCCAAACTCGGTTAACCACGCAATGCTTTTTCCCTCAGAACCCAGTTGACATCTTTAGGAACCCAGTTAGGGAAGCACTGGCCAGGTTGATCTCCAGTGACCCTTTTAGCTCTGAGATCCTGTGATCCTACAGAGAGGACTTAGTTTCTGCATAATTCTATCTAACTGAGAAGAGACAGCAAAAATCCATGACACAATACAGATGGTGAAGGTGCGAGAAGCGCAGCTCAGGCTATGAGTGCTGTCTGGGGAAGTAGAAACCAGCTCCCCTGGGTCCATGAGATGCCCCCAGGGACCACCTGTTAGCGAGATGTTATAAAGTGCAGTGAATTGAACTCAGTTTCCTGTCTGGCCTGATTGTTCACTTGGTTTCTGTTGGCAGTCTGGCCGTGTGACCGGAGGCTTACGTCAGGACTGGAGGGACCCCTAGACATTATCTGGACCAGCACTTACATTTTCCAGACAAGGACACACAAGCCTGATGAGGGAAAAGGACTTGTCTAAGGTCATGTGTTGACAAGGCAGCAGGTGTCCTGGGTCCTGGCTCAGCCCCCTTCCTTAAGCCACAGTGTCCCCTGCTGATGGAAAAGTCAAGGACAGCCATGGAGAAGGCATCAGTAGGCCTCCTTGCCCTCCTTCTACCCTACCCCACGGCCAATTGCCCTTCTTGGGGAAGGCGCCCCCATCTGTCTGGACACTCACCATTCCCAGAGAGGGAAGAGAGGAGGTCAGAGGGCTGAGCTCAGTCTTTACTGCTTGCTAGTTATCTGCCCTCCAGACGGATTGAAGGATTGTGTGTATCTGTTCACTGCTGATTCGATAGGGCCTGGCCCAAGCCTTGAAGGATGGGCAGATTTCACAAGGGAGGGCAACTAGGTGGGAGGACCCTCTTCAGCAAAGGGGGAGTTGGGGAAGGCCCATCCTGAGAAGGGAGGATTCATATTTGGCTAAAATAGGACATTCCTTGGGTGTTTAGTGGTGAAATAATGTGAGGGTGGGTTGGGGATGTGGTATAATGCAGTTCACTGCCAAGTCAAGTACCCTTTGACCCAGCAGTCCCACTTCTAAGAATTTATCCCAAGGGAACAATCCTTATAAGTGCACAAAAATGTGTGTACTAGGACATCAGTCACAGCAATATTTAAGAAAAGGAAACAGCCTAAGTATCCTAGAGGAGCAGTGATATGAAATATGGTGCATCTAAACAGTGTGTTATTTGATGTTTATTAAAAATGATGATTTTATATGCCTGATGGGAATGTGTTTATAATATTGTAAATAAAAGAACAAGTTATAAAACAGATTGTAATCTTATTTTTATAAATAAATTAACATTGCTATTCATATCTAAATTTATGGGCAGAAGAAAAGTTTATAACAACAAAAATGTTTGTCTTAATTATCTCTGGGTTTTAGAATTACAGGTGGCTTTTCTGCTTTGTTGTTCTTGTTCTTTTCATTTATATTTCCTAATAATTCTACAAGATGAATATGTTTGAAATAGTTTTTTAAAGTAAAAAAAAACTGCCATGCCAAAGGCTCTAAACCTTATTCCTAAGGTGATGGAAATTAAATTTTTATAAATTGAAGCCAGTTAAAAGTCTCCTTGAGACCCCTCTGGGCACATGAAGACTCTATTGATAAAATGGCAAATAGTATCTTTGCCTGTGTTTCTCTTATAAATTCTGATTTCTGAATGTTGCTTTCCTGTGCAAACATGGTGAGTTCATACGTTAAGAAGAACAGCAGAGCAGATTTAAGCCTTTTCAGGGCACTGTGACCTGTGGATAAAGGATGGTGCTTTTTGAAAGTATCTAATTCAGGGTGGTGTTTTGTAAACCAAGAGAGCAACCAGATTAATCTTAGCTAGTAAAAGTCTAATAAAGGGTTGGGAGTGTGGCCCTGTGATGGGTATTTTTCTGATTTTTGTTTTAGACAGCAAACAGTTGGGCTTCAAATGTATCCTGGGGTCCCTTAGCTGAGGCCCAGCTCACATCTGCTCCTGTGCACTTTCCTTACAGGAAAACCTGATCGGCGCCCTTTTGGCAATTTTCGGGCACCTCGTTGTCAGCATTGCACTTAACCTCCAGGTACGTTTCAGTCACTAGCACTGTCAAGGGCAGAGGTAGCCGAGGAGCCAGGGTGTCTGGCACAGGCCCAGCTGCCACCTCGCTGTGGGGCGTTGCCTGCTCCATCCCTGGGCCGGTCCTGGGGCAGTACCATGGGGGTTGTTCCAGAATCGCTCCTGATTCGTTGCCCCCTCTTCAGCCTCTTATGGTCCCTCTTATGACAGTTCTCCATTGCTTAAAAGCTCCTGGGGGTGCCCTGCAGCAGCTCTGTAGGGCGGTTCTGAGGTGAGTTCACAGGTTTCTCGGAGGGCCCCCAGTGGGACTGAGCCCCCCGCCCCCCCCCATGCCCACGGCACTGGGTCTCCTGTTAATGCACTCTCCTTGGCGCTCCCTCCCCTGCCTCGCTTCCCCACTCCCTTCATTGTGCTTCCTGGAATCATCTCCCAAAGCAGCTTCCTGTTCCCCAAGTACTTATGTCGGGGAACCCAGACTAAGACTCGGCGCCTGCGGACAGGATAAATCCTACTGCGCCGGCCAGCTTCTCCCTGCCCACACCACCCAGCCCCAGCTGGGGTGCACCACTCCCCCTCGCTGGAGCAGGCATGGGAGCACACGTGTACCCGGTACATCTCGGCTCCCATGCATACACGCGTGGGAGTGTTTCTGAGGTCACGTGCTCTTAGCTGCCTGCCCGAGTTCACGCTTTTCTTCCTAGAAAGCAGCATGGGTGCCTCCATGGGCTTTTGTGCGGCTGCCATCATGGTCCTCCCCAGACAGCAGCCTTGGCCCTCCAAGTCAGCACGACTTCCTAGCTTTCCTTCGTCACTGCTTCAGTTTCTATGCCCCAAGTTCACATTTCCAAGACAAGGAAGATTGGCCCTACTTGGGCCAAGTATCCAGCCAAGGGAGGGCAGGGTCCACGGATACCCAGAGGGCTGCCCAGCAGAGCAGCCTGTTCTTCTACAGACGGAGGTGTAGCCGAACCAGCACCCCAAACACGGGGGCTCCTGGGCATTGCAGGGAGAGGGAGAAAGCCAACCCAAGGCCAGGCTAAAGGAGGGGGGCCTTAGACCATGGCTTCCACCCCAGACTGCACTTAGTCTGGGATCCAGGCCTTACCCACCTCCCCTGAGGCTGACTCTGAGGAAGAGGCATGTGTATGTTTTCAAAACTTCCCAAGGAATTTTTAAGGTTTCCCAGCCAATTTGAGAGCTTCTGTCTTAGGATAACCATCTTATATTTAGATCGCCACGGCTTTCTTCTCTGAATAAGTACTCCAAAAAAACCAGACACATCTTCCCAAATAAAAGTGGGGGTCTAGATTTAGGATACGTGCATTGTAGCATCTTTTCCCCAAACATCTGAGCAAATCACATTCTTTCTTGGATTTCTAGAAGTACTGCCACATCCGCCTGGCAGGCTCCAAGGACCCCCGGGCTTATTTCAAGACCAAAACATGGTGGCTGGGCCTGTTTCTGATGCTGCTGGGTGAGCTGGGCGTGTTTGCCTCCTATGCCTTCGCTCCACTCTCGCTGATCGTGCCCCTCAGCGCGGTCTCCGTGATAGGTAAGACCGCAGTCCCCCCATCCTGCGCCCCAGATGCACTGCCTGTATGGCCACAGTGTCACTGCCAAGATCAAACCAGCGTTTGCTGTGATAACAACAGCTAACACTCACAAAGGCGTCATACACATTTGGTTCTGCTCTAAGCACTCTACGGATATTAATTCTTCTAACCCTCCTGGCAGTCTTTGGAGAGAAATACTGTTATTATCCCCATTTTACAGATGAGGAAACTGAGGCACAGAGCTGTGAAGTTACTTCCCCCAAATCACACAGCCAGTGAATATCAGGGTGGAGTACAAACTGGACTGTTTGGCTCCGGAATCTGTTTAAGATTCAGAAAGTTTATCAGAATTGCTCTTTATTTCTACCACAGAAGGGAGATAAACTTTAACACATTCTTCCTAATACCATTAAGAGATAAGTTTTCATAGAGGTCAGGTATCTGGTGCCTCTAAGAAATGCACATTCAGCTTATTTCTGAGCTTTTTGCATCAACTGATACCATCTTGAAAACATCAGTTCCCTCATCTGCCATTTCCCTGTAATTTCTGTAATTGCAGTACCAGTGTTTCGGAGCATTCGAACCAACTAAAAGACAAAGGCTCTTTAATGTTTATGAGGCCAAATAAAGTAGGAATGAAAAAAAATTTTTTTAAATAAAAGATGTAAGCAGGGAAGGAGAACAATAGATGTTAGTAGATTAGTGAACAATAGCTTTTTGTACCAAGGAGCAGGGACAGTTAACTTGCCTAGAAGTGTTTCCCACCACCTTGCTGGCAAGCACTACAGTGCCTAGAAGCTCTTCCCTGCTCTTAAAAGAAAAAGTCACATTTTGAATGTTTTTCTTAATGGAATTAAGAGAGCTTTTTCTACACCAGGGGTGGCATATCCATGGCAACTATGTGCCCCTCCTGTGCCCAAGGCAGACATCGTCAATCAGTCATTGCATTCTTTTCTGGTGAGCCTCGGTGGGGCTCAGGATTCTCAGAGCTTCAGGCAGTCACTACCAGTTACCAGGAGTTGGCACAGAATCGGAAACCCATTTGCTTTCCCTGATCCTATTAAAAGCCCCTCTTTTTCTTGACCAGGATTGGTCAACGGGAAGCCCACCAGGTGAATGAGGTCCTTGGGCATGCTGTGTTCTTTCCCACACAGTACTGTTTTAAAATATAATTTGAATGCCTTTAGTCGAGGCATATAGTCTGTCACAGTCCCAGCCTTTCCCTGTTGTCTCACATCTGGCCTACTTTGTACATTTATATATTGCCCAGCCACTCAGGTATTTAGAGTTGTCCTCTGCCCATTGCTGAGGTCTCCAAAGGGCACTCAGAACCTCTATTTGTAATGAGGAATAAGTAATTGAGAGACTAAGGACTTTAAATCGTGGTCTTTGAATTTTAATAAGGATCAAATAATCAAATTCTTAAAAATAATAGGCTGAATTATAACGATGAGACTTCAGATATCAGCCACTGGAAATTAAGGGGCTCTTCGAGCTTCTTAAATCATCCAGTGAAAACTAATTATTAAAAATAGGTAAATATTAATAACCACCATGCATTGGGTACTTACTACTGATCAGTCACTGTTGCAGGCACTTTAGTAACAATGATAGCGCAGTTCTTGAGCACTCACTGTATTATCTCATTTAACTGCCCTGATAATTAGAGAGCGGGTATGTCCAGTGCTGTGTGGATAGACTGACTCTCAGAGAAAGAGGAGAGGAGGTGGAGAGAGAGGGAGGGAGGAAAGGGACAGAAAGTGGCAGAGGAAGAGAAGAAGCCCTGATGTGTAGTGTTTCTGACTTATAGACGTAAATATCCCCGTTGTGGCCGATCTCAAACTGCCAGTGGTTTCCTGAGTACTTAGGTCAGCAGACTGGTACAGGTACCGCACACTCTCTCATAGACTAGGAAACTGGGACTCGGGCGGCGTGCCTACCCGAGAACACAGCCAGAAGAGGCGGAATCGTGACCCGGGTCTGTGAGCGCCAGCCCATCCTTCAGGGCAGTCACAGGACGCTTGAGTCCATCAGCCAGTAGGAAAGAATCTGGGAGAGAAAAGAACCAGGGGGTCAGTGTCGGAGGCAGACATCACAGAGGAGGGAGCAGGAAGAGCCCCAGCCTGCCACAGGCCTGCGTTCAAGTCTAGCCTCCCTTGCAGGCTGCACGGGCTTGGGTGGGTCTTCACCTCTCCTGGCCTCAGTGTCCGCATTTTTCAAATGGGAACAATGATAGCACCCACCTTGAAGGGTGGAAGTGCCAGAAATGACCATGTGAATTCCTGTTGTACGAGTACCCAACACACGGTGCTCCTCGCCTTGTAGGAAATCCTCAGGAGCGCTCAGGGAGGAACCTCCCTTTCCGAGGTGGGATAACAGGAACCAGAAGGAGCCGAGCTCTTGGGAGCATGGGTGAGAGGTTAGGAAGTACCCACTGCAGAGCAAATTAATCAACCCAAAGGGCATGGCAAGGGGACTCCATTTGACTGATAGCAGCCTCATTCTCTTTTCCCTGTGTTTTTTTTTAATAGCTAGCGCCATCATAGGGATCATATTCATCAAAGAAAAATGGAAACCTAAAGACTTTCTGAGTAAGTTCACTGATTTGAGCCCCTGTTCTTACTTTTATGCTTGTACTTTTTGTTCATTATAAAAGCAGCTCACCCCAATTTAGAGATCATCTGTCTCCTGCTCCCCTCTGTGGTTCTATAGCCCATCCTCATAGGGCTCTGAGAGCTGAGTTTATAAATCTGTGGCTCTCAAGTGTGGCTCCATATTAGAATCATCTGTGAGACTTTTTAAAGTGGGCTTCCATTCATTCCATTCAATCAGTATTTATTGAGCATCTGTCTGTTGGTGGGATTTTAAGAAACTGTTTCCCTAACAGAGTTCTTATGCAACAAGAAATAAATGTGGATGTCAGACATAAGAGATCAGAAGTTATATTTTATTCATAATAAAAGCCAGATTAGAGCATGGAGCTGCTCACTCTCATCCCTAAATGCCCCAGTTACCAAGTAGTCCTTGGACCAGTCTCCCAAGGAAACTGAGTTTACAGAATGGAACACAAACTCAGAATTACTGCTTCACATAATCTGGGTCAGAGAAGGAAGTTATAAGAGCAAAGCCTCAATGTTTAGACTGAGAATGAAAATAAAAGACATTTAATGTAGTATTACATTTTCTAAAGACAGTGGAATAAAATCAGTATATTTAGTTTATCCCAGAAAAATCTAGACGCCTTTGTTCACTTTATGTGCAGCTCAGAACTCACCACCCTTCTCAGCTTTTCTGGGCCTAAGCTGGACCTCAAGAGGCTTTTCAGCAACTCCACAGGGTGAAGTAGGTGAGATAGGACCCCAGGGGAGACTCAGGACACTCTTGTCCTTTAGCCGGGGGCATGCCTCGTGGGTCCCTATTAGTCATGGAGTAGAATATTGATCGTATTCAAACGGTTCCCTTGGGAGTAGGTTAAATAGCCAGGAGGGAAAGGATGAGGTAGTTTTTAAAAGGAAGGTGGTTCTTTTTATCTTGCCCATAAAGCAATTCTAGCTTTAAAATGTTTCCCATAAAATGCATGTTAAAACCACAGTGCAATACCAGAATGGCTGAATGAAGAAGAAAAAATCTGCAGTTTTACTCTCACACCCTGTGGTGGGAGTGTAAAGTGGTACAACCACTTTGGAAAACTGTTTGACAGTCAGTACTAAACTGATCGTCCACATATCCTACGACCCAGGAATTCCACTCCTAGTTCTATGCCCAACGGAAATACATACATAGTTTTTCCAAATGGCATGTATAAGCATGTTCATAGGAACATTATTTGTTATAACCCAAGACTGAGACTGTGTGAAGGCCCGTCGGTGGTAGGATGGGTCAGTTGTGTCTTACACAATGGGCTGCATGTAGCAGCAACAGGAAGCACCCTCCATACACACCGCAGAGCAGCTGAATCTCACAGACACAGTCTTGCATGAACACAGACTTGAGAGAACTTACCGTATGAATCCATTTATATAAAGCACGGCAAATCGTTGGTGCTGCTACAAGTCCGTGGGGCCTAGTGGTTGGAAGGGGGTACAGGTGGGAATGGGGTTCCTGCTAATGCTCCCTGCTGGTCACATGGGTGTCCTCACTGGTGAGAACTCATCAAATACTTCTTATATGCATGCTCCATGTCATTACAGTTTTTTTAACATTAAATGTTGCATTTTAGTAACATTCAGGAAGATAGCCTGCTTTATAAAGTAGAGAAAAGCCCAAACTACAAGTAACAGGCCACGGTGTGTGTCTCCTAAGCACATCCTGGCCTCCCTGAGACACCCCTCCTCCCTACAGGGCGCTACTTCCTGTCCTTTACTGGCTGTGGCTTGGCTGCCGTGGGCACCTACTTGCTGGTGACATTCGCACCTAACAGTCACGAGAAGATGACAGGAGAGAACATCACCAGGCACCTTGTGAGCTGGCCTTTTCTCCTGTACACGGTAAGAGGGGCCTCTGGGCCTCCCACCCAAGACGATGGTGGGGGGGATCAAGTCCTGGAAACCGGAGACCTGAACACCCAGCAATAATGGATTTGTGGGAATGGTGACCCATTTCCCAGCACTGAAGACCATGCCCGTGGGGCAGACGCAGTTCTCAGGGAATTGCTTTTTAACTTACGCCCTGAGTAATGTCTAAAGCTGCATATATAATATGTTATATCATATTTTAGAGGAATTGGTAGGTGTGTATCTATAAAGGACTGGTTGGAAAGATGAATTCTGTTAGTAGTTGTCTCTGGGACAGCGAATTATGATTGAATTTTATTTTGTCTTCATCCTTCTGCTTTATCCAGAATTTCTACAGTGACCATTTAAAACTTGTATGGTGAGAAAAAAAGTTAAAATTTTAAATAATTGTAGAATGTTATTTATTTCTGCACAGAAGACAGTAGAAACTTTGTGTCCTAAAACCCCACCCAAAGTACAATCCTCTCTGCCCCAGTGGTATCCCATGTTAGGTCTACAAATAAATTAAGGCATACATCTAAAGTATTCGATGAAGCTACTCGTATATTTCTGTTCCATATCCGGCACTGTGCTAAATGCTTTTTTTTTGTATCACCTCAGCTTCTTTCAATAATCCTATAGAGTGTCTTCTCCCCATTTCATAGACGAGAAAACTGGCATTCAGGGAGATTAGCTAACTTGCTCCCAGTCCCCTGAGGGGAGAGCTGGGCGCCAGGCCTGCCTGGACTCATGTGGCGCCTCCCTTCACCATGGCCTACTAATGAGGGCGTTCACTCTTTTCCCTTTGACACGAGCCGCCTGGGACTGCTCTAGAGGCCCCCGAATGTCCTTTTTGCTCAGATTGCCCACAAGGCAGAAGACAGATTTCCCCAAGACTGGGGCTGTTATCTCCCTCCCACCAGTCAGCCAAAGAGGTGGGCAAAGAGAAATGTCTGCAAGGCAGAGCCAAAGACCTGTCTCTTCAGGAAAAGCGCTACCCTAGGACACAGACTTTTCTCTCAATTCTGGTCTCAAATGTGTTACGTACTGTGTGACTTTGACCAAGTCACTTAACTGGAAGCTCTGCCTCCCTCGCTGTAAACTGACAGGAGTCACCTGAAGTGGAGAGGTTGTGGGGAGAGACATGAGGTGGAAAACTCAGCCAGCACTTGGCAGATGCTCAGGGACCAATTCAGTCTGTCCTCCTTCGTGATGGCTGTGAGGTAGTGCTGCCAACTAGAGAGATTTGGCCAAACCAAATTCAGTAATATTTATGGATTGTTTGCTATGGGTCAGACACTGGGGATACAAACAGTAAATGAGACGTGCTCATAGAAGTTCTGGTCCATCAGGAGGCACCAGCACATACCCAGCCAGCTCACGATAGAACGCCAAGTGCTGGTCCTGCCTCCATCTAAGCCTCATGAAGAGAGGCCCAGAAACCGGGCCTGCCGAATGCAGGCACGGTGATTGAGAATGTTGATGAGTCACTCTACATCCACTTGATGGGGTATTCTGCAGCAATTAAAGATAATTATGACAACTTCACAAAACACAAAAATTGTTTATGATAACTAAAAACAGCCCAATACAAAATTGTGCATTGACTGTGATGACAAGTAGGTAAAATACGTATTCACTGCAACAAAGATAGGAAGAAACAAGGAAATGAAAACAGCTGTTTTTTTATGGTCACCGATTATGTGAAATTTTAAAAGTTTTCTTTTCAAAATGCCCACTAATGTTTCTGCATTTGTTTTTATAATAAATAAACTTTGGTAGGCAAATGGCACTGAGCCCTTGTCAGAGTTTTCTGCTTTCACTTTGCTGGGGGCCTGGGGCTGACTTTGCTTCTTGAGAAAGTATTGTCAAGTGTCCAGGCCTTTAAGGAAAAGAAAGGCTGAGTTGTTGATGTAAGAGGGGAAACTTCTCACACGTCAGACTAGACTTGCCACTGTCCAGTGGTAGGATTCTACTGACTGAGTACCTTCTAAACCCCAGACACCAGGCCTTCTGTCTTCAGGCAGTGGTGCCTCGTGGGAAAGCTCATGGGCCCTGGAGCCAGACTGTCTGGGTTCAAATCCTGACTTTCCCATTTACTAGCTTGGGATTGCAATAATAGCTATTTCATAGAATTAGTGTGCTTATTTGATGATTTTAGTATGGATAAAATGCTTGGAATAGTGCCTGGCGTACTGATGAGTTCATTAAGCGTAAGCTATGATTATGGCCCTATAAAGTAAGAATTAGTATCATCCCAGTTTCGCAGAAGAAGTAATTGAGGTTTAGAGAAGTAACTTGGCCAAGGTCACACAACTAGTTTAGAAGTAGATCCAAGTTCGTATCTTGGCCTCTCTGACTCCAAATGTCCTCGTCTTTCTGCTCCACCAATTCGCACCCATCAGAGGCTTCGTTAGGGGCCAAGGGGCATGTATACTTGTACACTTAACCAAAGAGCTCTTCTCCTTGGTGAGCAGGCGTCTCCCTATCTGGCTGATCCCCAGAGTTAATGGGGTTACCTGCGGAGCAGTGAAGTGGGAAGAACATCTTGCCTGATGAGACTTGACCAGGCAGGGGGATATGAGGCCAGCACATGCCCTCAGGGCCCCAGTGGACTCCTTCTCGGTGCTGTCCGAGGATGACGGACATTCTTTCGGTGATCCCTCCTCCTCCGCAGTAGTTTGGGGAATGCTGGGTGTCCCAGTTCCCTTTCAGCAATGAGAGCCCGTGGTTTTGACTGCCTAACCCCCGCCCAGCCCTCCAGGGCCTGCAGTGTCCCTGTCCCTCTGGCCCACTGACCTTCCCCCCTGCTGCCCCGTAGCTTGTGGAGATCGTGCTGTTCTGCCTGCTGCTGTACTTCTACAAGGAGAAGAATGCCAACAGCATCGTTGTGATTCTGCTCTTGGTGGCGTTGCTTGGTAAGTGGGGGCCTGGGTGAGTGAGCGAGTCTTGCCACCGCTGGGAAGCACCAGAAGGTGCCCGCTGTCTGCGCTCAGCCTTCTCACTCAGTTTCCAAGTCTCCTGAGTGCCAGGCAGGGGGCTGGAAACTGGCAACAGACCCCAGTCCTCGGGGAGCCACCCCTCCAACGGAGGGAAATGGCAATAAACAAGTAGACAGACGCATAGGTGATGGAAGTTTGGGCAGTGACGAATACAGTGAGGGAGAGAGCAGAGTAAGGGGGAGCTGGGTTAGGAGGTTATTTCAGAGAAGTCAGGGGTGAAGCACGTCCCAGCCACTGAGCCTTAGAGGTTCCTGTAGACCCTCTGAGGTTAGGAGTTAATTCTAGATTCAAAGGCAAGAACTGATTTTGCCCTCTCACTTTTTTCTTTCTTTCCTTTCGGAGGGGTGGATGCCCCTGGGGAATGGCTCCTAAATCAGACTGGGGACTAGGCCCTCACTCCACATAGAATTTGATACAGTAAACAGAGCTGTGAGAAATGCCTGTTGTGCCTGGGGAAGAAGTGGGTGGGTGAGACCCTGCTGCTGCCCCCCAGTGACTCTGTGGCCCCCAGCTTGTGGCTCTCCCATGTAAGCCACACTGTCCTCTGAAACCGGGCATAAAAGAACACCCAAATCCCAGGGGAGAGGAGGGCAGAGGAGATGAGCACTGGTGCCCGATACGTGCTGGATCTGTGTTGCCCACACTGAGCACCCACTCCAGCAACAGGCCATCAGCCTCACAGATGTGCCACCATAGGACAGAGTTCCATTCTTTTATTTTTTTTTAAACAGCTTTGTTGAGATGCCATTTACATACATAAAGTCCACCTGTTTAAAGTGTACAGTATAAGTGGGTCATACAGTATGTGGCTTTGTGTGACTGGCTCCTCTCACGGAGCATAACGTCTCAGATCCATCCACACTGTGGTGGGTGGGTGTCAGCAGTCCCTTCCTTAGTGATTTTGTTTTCAAAGTGGATTGGAAGATCCCAGTCTCCAAACGTTCTCCCTTTGTGAGCAGGAAGGCCAGAAGGCCCTCAGGCACATGGGCCACTCTCTTTCCGTCCCCCTCTCCAACAAAGAGAGCTTGATGCAAAGGCTTGTCTGAACTGCCTGCTGATGTTTCAAACTGTAGTCTCTGTAGCTGAGGGGCCCAGAAGGATGTGTGTGAGGGGCAGCTCACGGGCAAAATATAAGGGATCTGATGCAAACAGGACTTCTTACCACATAAATACTGGGTGGCTCTGCCAGTGGTGCCTCCATCTTTTTTACCAAGTTTTTGGGGTCTGAGGCACCCACAAGTCCTCATTCGCCTTCTGCAGGCTCCATGACAGTGGTGACAGTGAAGGCTGTGGCCGGGATGCTTGTCTTGTCCATACAGGGCAACCTGCAGCTCGACTACCCCATCTTCTACGTGATGTTCGTGTGCATGGTGGCAACTGCTGTCTACCAAGCCGCGTGAGTTGCAAGTTCTTTTCCCAGTCATGCCTTTGACCACATGGTTCTCACCTGAAATGCCCATCTTCTCACCTGTGTCCCCAGCATCGCCACTAAGAAGAGCCATTCCTGGTTCTTAAGAAACTCAGAGCTCTTACCACATTCTGCCTATTGTTGCAATTATTTTTTTTAAAACAAATTTTCAGATGGAGGTGGGCCTCAAGCCATGTGTCTGTGGCAAGCTTGGGAGCAAAGCATAAACCCCAGACCTAGAGCTATACAAGGATGTTATTTCTATAAACCTGAGGAATGTTCCTTCACGCGGCATATTCATATTTCAAACCAAGTCTATTGTCAGCAGCTTTCCCTCAGCCTCTCCAGGGCCCCACAGCCCACTGACCAGAGTGCTTCTGTATTGAAGGTTTCTAAGTCAAGCCTCTCAGATGTATGACTCCTCCTTGATCGCCAGTGTGGGCTACATTCTGTCCACCACCGTTGCCGTCACCGCAGGTAAGAGCGACCGATCACTAGATTTCTGTCTTCTGCCTCAGCAGCGGGGCATTACCTCGGTGGGGAAGGAGGAGGCTCTGCTCCTGTTGGAAGGCCAATTCTACTTAGTTGTTCTGCCATTCAGAGTTGTATATGGCTTCATGGAGGAAGTGCAGGATTTAGAGCCAGAGAGACCTGGGTTTGCATCCAGGCACAGAGCTGTGTAGCTCCAGGGCAATCACTTAACCTCTCCGAGCCTCAGTTTCACATTCATAAAATGGGAGTAGTAACACTTAACTCTGAGAATTGAAATATGTACAATCCAAATGTCCCCTATTTTGTGCTGCTTATGCAATGTTTCTTTAATGATTTTTGCCGTCATCTGCTGGCTGCACAGCCTCCACTGGCTAAGTGAGTGCAGATTTCTTCCACATAACTTTTAGAGATCATGAGTATATGAAACATTTGCAACATAACAGGTGCTCAATACATAGCCATCATTATTATGCTCTCTTTTTCCTCTGCTCCCCCACCCAATTTATTTTCTTGGTCTTTCTGAGGTGGCTTCAGAAGCATATCAGAATTTGTTTTTAAGTGGCTGTGGCAACTAAACTCTTCAGAGTAAAAAGACCAATAAGAACCAGTGTGCCTCCCTGTAAGGAAAGCCTACTGCAAAGCCATATGCTTTGCACTGCTCTTGGACAGGTGGTACCCAGATCCTGCCCACGGAGGTGGGAAATGCTCCCTGTGAGCAGTACCAGGAACCGAGTGGGGCACTGACCCAGAGCAGCCAGAAAGCTAACCCAGCAGAAAGCTTTGAGTCATGGTCAAGAACTTGGGGGCAGTCAAGGCAGAAAGGATGAGCTAACACCACAATTTGAGTCAGAAGTCGCTCAATGGATCAGGAGCATGAAGCCCAAGGAGGTGACATGAGTCCAGCCAGATGCTGGCTGCAGGGTGAGAGTGGCAGACCCATGTCACTCCCATGCCTTGGGAGCAGACCTGCAGGCTTGGCATCTGCTGGCCATGTGAGGTTGGAAAGTTTTGACAGCTTAACATGAAGCTTCATCTTAAGAAAGCTGGGGGTGGGGGGTGTAAAGCTGGTACATGAGGGCCTTATTCATAGCATTGTTTCACTGGGGAAAGCTGGGTGCAGGGCACATGGGAACTGTGTACTATTTTTGTGAATCTAATACTATCTCAAAGTAAAGTTTTTTTAAAAAGATGGAGATAGAAAGGCTACGGAGAGAAAGAGAAGTCAATCTGTGCCCCCAAATAGCTTTTATCCCATTCTTCTAATAGTTTACTGAGTGCAATCATAATATTTTTTGATCACTTGGTTTCCTGCAGGGAAGAAAGCTTAGCCAAAGCCTGTGTAGACAAACATGGTGATTAGAAAACAGCTCACCCATATTTTCTTTCATTTGCTGCTGCAGGTGCAGTATTTTACCTGGACTTCGTCGGGGAGGATGCGCTGCACATCTGCATGTTTGCACTGGGGTGAGTTCCATCCTGCGCCCTGGCCTCAAGGGCATTGCGTGTAGAATCCCAGGCAGGTTGCCTCTCTCTCCCCATCATTGTTTGCTTCAGCCTCTCAGGCAGTCCTTGAGGGCAGTGGGACAGCTGGGACTTGGAGCTTTGTCCCCAGAGGTGAGCATTTCGCTCCCCAAAGGACTTTTATCCTCTTCCCCTTTCTTCTCTTTTGGGCTTTAAACTCCTGATCATTTCTATAGTATCATATTTTGACACATGAAAAGATTCTCAACCTCACCTCAGGTCAAAGAAATTGATATTGAAAGCTACATGAGACACCAATATTTTGCAAAAGTGAACAGGACTGATAATATCCTTTTTGGTAAGAGGATGAGGAAAGCAGTTCTCTGCCACACTCTGAGAGGTTCTTTAATGCAGGAGGAGGATTTGGCAATGCCAACCAAAATTATACATGAGCATACTTTTGGATCCAACAGTCCATTTCTAATCATTTATCTTGGAAAAATAATTGAGATGGAACACAAAGACACATGTACGAGGCTATTTATTGATTTTTAAGTTAATTGTATAAGCAAATCATTGGAAGCAGCCTAAATGCCCAGGAGAAGAATATTGGTTAAATAAATAAGGGTATATCCATATAATAAAGCATCATGCTGCCATTTCAAAAAATTGAGGCCAGTCTCAAGGTAGAGATATAGAACCATATCTAGGACATATTAAATGGAACAAGTTACACTTAAAAAATGTATACTCTACCCTATGATCCAGAATTCACATCTATATATATATATATACCCCCCAAAATGAGTACATTCATTGGCAAAATGACTCATACATGAATGCTTATAGTAGCTTTATTCGTAATATGCCCAAATTGGATACAACCCAAATGTTTATCAGCGGGAGAATGGAAAGCTAATAGTTTGTTCAGACAATGGATTCAACATATTAAAAATAATGAACTACCAATTTACACAATAAAGTGGATGAATCTTAAAAACATTTACCAAGTGAAAGAAACCAGACATAAAAGAGCACACACTGTATGATTTAACACAAGAAGTTCAAAAACAGGCCCTTTGAATCTGTGGAGAAAAAGTCAGGATAGTGGTTTCTGCTGGGAAAAGGTCAGCCTGAATCGGGAAAGGGCACAAGGAAACTTTCCCGGGTGGAGGGGATGGGCGTGTCTTCTCTATTGACCTGGGTAGTGATCACGCGGGTGTATATGCCAGTACAATTCATCCAGCTCTGTATTTAGGGTTTGTGCATTTTACTGCATGTAAATGATACCTCAGTTTTTAGAAAACATGCTTGCTTACCTAAGTGCTAGGGAAAAGGAAAAATCAAGACTCTGGAAGAATCTGCACATGCCTGAGGGCCTGGGGCTGGGGGAGTACAGGGGCTTTCCAGTTTGTACTTTCTCTACTCCTGTATTGATTGAATTTAGGCCATGAAGAACTTTTTTAATTTAAAAAAAAAATTTTTTTTAAGGCAAGTTGCCGAGATACAGGCTAAGGGAAGTGAAGAACAAAACCACGACAGTCTTGCCCGGGAGAGTCTAATTCATTGGGATTGAGGCTGGTGTGGAGCATAGGGTGGGGGCCTGTGTGACTTTCTCCTTTATGCAGCATCCACTCCCTGGGCCTGCAACCCTGTGTTTACCTTTTTGCTGTTAACTGGGTACCCCTCCCGACATCACTGTGGTTTTATTTCTCTTCCTTCCTTATCTCTGTTCCTCAGGTGCCTCATCGCCTTCTTGGGTGTCTTCTTAATCACACGTAACAGGAAAAAGTTCATTCCATTTGAGCCCTATATTTCCATGGATGCCATGCCAGGTAACGTTAAAATCCCTTGTCTCCAGCTGGCCAGCCTAGCCATACAGAATGACTGCTACTTCCTGTTTGAAAAGAGACAGCCAGCTGCTGGGATTGGTACAGGGAAGATGTGCTGTGCCGTCACAGTTACAGTGTGACTGTCTCTCCCTCTCTCCCTCACTCTCTCCCTGTTCTTTTTTTAATCTCCGTATGCAAAAGAGGAGGCAATGCTGAGAGGCACCTCAGCCTCGTTTGGTTTTGAGTTCATCTTACCAATTCCTGTGTCTATTTTGGGATCTTTTAAAGATGATCCTGATTCACACTGGATATTAATTATGATTTGCAGCATCAGGTTTCAGCTTCATTCCTTCAAAAGGAAAAATCCACCCATCTAGATGGAATGGAGTGATCAGAGAGGAGAAGGAAAATAGGATGACTATTTCAGATCCCATAACCTCACTCCTTACATTCTATAAGGGAGTAAGTTGTTCTGGAAGGCCTAATTTCCCGGGGAGCTAAGGGTTCACACTGAGAAGCACAAGTTCAAATGCCTTTAAGCCATGACGGTGACATAAATGTGGGATCCACAAGAGTGCTGTGCAGGCGGGAACGGTGAGGTCTATGGAGAACTAGAGAGTGCCTGTCCAGCCAAGGGATCCAGATTAGAAAAGTTAAGACACTGGGCCAGCCTGGTATTGGTGTGCTGAAACTTAAATTCTATAGTTTGCCGATGACCACTAGCTTTCACTCTTTAATTCAAAATTAATTTTTATTTTAAATATGTACAATGGAACGCTCTCCAGAACAATCTCCCACCCTGCCTTAAGATAGTCTGATGAACAAAGCAGAACCACATTGCTTAATGAAGTATATGTGTTCTCAGGCCTAACGAAGGTGCCCCTACTTCAAAGGGCCCCAGGGTTTATGTGTCTATTTTTATATTATTTCCTCATCTCCTGCTATTAAGCCGTTGTCTGTCATTCTTGCTGTCACCAGCCCACCTGTGTATAGTAACACCATGTCGATCTTCTCATTTGACCCAACTTGTTTGAATTGTGTATGAAATGAAAACAAGTAAGCTCTACGTTGGGGTCTTACGGTGTCTCCTAGGAGTTATAAGTGCATGAGCTTTAGTGCATGGACTTTTCAAACATCTAATCTGGCTGCTCAGATACCTTTTTTGCTTACTTCCTTGTTTCTCGGCTGTGTTCCGGATAGATGAGGGCGCTGGATAGCTGAATTCCAGATAGGTGAGGTGTCAACTCTGTATGTGTGCAAGTATGTGTATATATGTGTGTTTGTGTGTTTATAAACTGTGTATTTGTATATATCTATTTAAGTACTTGTATATGCATATATACAGATGTATTTTCCAGTAGAACATAGAAGGTAACCTAAGGTAATCTTAGATATCAACATTCTGTGGTCTGTGGATGTTGCTCTCACCTTCTTTTTGTGCCTTGTGACTGGTGGGAAATGAGATTGAAGAAAGGAGACCCTGCCCTATTGCTGTGGCATATCCGGCCACTTCTGAGTAGACATGCCTGCTCCACTATGAAGAGCATGGGCTTTGAGTTCAGATGCCCTGGATTCAATTGCCAGCTCTACCACCTACGTGCTCTGTGACCTTGGGCACGTATGTGCCTGAATCTCCTAAGGCCTCTGACCCTCACTTGTAAATTGCGATTCCTTCTCTCAGGGTAGTGGGATAATAAGTTAAAGTCCCTTTGCATAGTGTCTGGGACATGGTAGATGCCTGGTTCAATTTGGTTTCATTTCCCTTTTGCTTTAAAAAAACTTCAAAAATTTCAAAGACTTGTTTGACATGATGCCAGTAGAACTTGAAGAATAAAACTGTTTAAACAGAGCTGCATGTCTAGCTACTTGGCTTCGCTGGTCCCTATCAGGACCTTGCTTTTGGTCTACCTTGATGGCTATCTTTGCAACAGACCAATAGCTGTGGTTCAAGAGGCATTCAGATTCCAGACCTTCACTACATGTCACCTGTCTAGAGAGGCTTTAAATAATTCTAGCCTGAAAGACTTCTAAAATGTGAGAAAGAGAAGAACAGTCCCTGATGGCTGGGAGCTGGCCTAGCACTGTTAAACATAAACAATTTCACAGAACATCATTATCAGACAGGGTTACTCTGTGACCATGGTGGATCAAGACAGACAGGACCACTCTGTGATCATATCTGAGCACAGATATTGTCCAAACCCAAAAAGGACCGGCCATCCTGCTGACGTAAGGTAACTGCTACTTCTTTACCCATCACAGTATTAGCCTCAAACTAGACAGGAATTGTTAAGATCCCCAATTATAGAATCATCCCAATTTCCTAACAGCATCTCATCCAAAGCAAAGCCCTGCTTCCTTAAACCCTCCCCCAAATCGCCTAACCCAAGCCCAAGTCCTGTGAGTCCTTTCTATCACTGTCTTACTGAGACACCCCACCATTCCCTGTGGTGGGCCTCTCCCTCCCTGCAGTGAGTAAGTGAGCCCACGTTTGTGAAACTATAGGTTTGTTCCTGGTGCATTTTGGCTGGAGAGCAACAACAAAATCCAAAACCCAAACCATGCTTAGTGAGCCAACTCTCTTCCCTAAGGAACAAGCACCCCCTCATCTTCCCTACCCCAAAAATCCAAACCACAGACTTGTAAGCTGTACCCTTCAAATCACCCTCAGCTAGGGCTTGAGCGAGGTGGCAGCAAAGGGCCTTCCACAGACTGGGTCTTTGCAGGCCATTTGCAGAGTGAGTAAGAGCACGGGCTTTGGTGTTAAATCCCAGCTGTCTCTCATCAGCTGCAACCTTGGGCAAGGTACTTCACCCCTCAGAACCTGTCTTCTTCTCCAGAGAATGAAGACCACAGCATATCTCTGTCATGGACCTTTGGAGGATTAAGTGCAGGTGTACAGGTGGAAGAGGGGGGGGCTTCAGAGGTTAAGCCGCCTGAGTTTAAGCCCTGGCACTGCCACCTGCTAGCTTTGTGACCTCAGGCAAGTTACTTAACCTCCAACTGCCTCACTTGCCTTACTGGTACTGTGGGATCAAATGAGGTAAGAAGGGATAACTGTTTAGAACAGCGTCTGCCACCAACTGAACACTCAGTGTGCATTCGCTGCTATTACTGTGTTGGTTGGCACTATTTAAAGCACTCCGCCCAGCGCCTAGGGTATATTAAGCAGTCAGATGTCAGCCATTATTATCATCATAGTTTCATGGAAGGCTCTTAGCATTCCATTTCTTATGACAGCCTGGGGGTAAGAGAATTTGAAGAATGTTAATTCCCTCCCAGGAAAAGAGTGGGCTTTAGAGAAGAGCAGGTCCCACTTGACTAGAGGAGTTGTAGAATAGGGTTAAAAGGATTGGCCTTGGTGAGAGTCTTTGCCCTCAGATGTAAGGAGAAATCCACCATCAGTGTGCCCAGAAGCAGTGAGCAGGATCGCACCTTACCCTGTGTGTGGACCAGGGATGTCAAATGTTAAAGGTCAAAACTGTCTGTCAGAGCATCATTACTGTCTGACAGAGCCTCTGTCACCATCACATGTCTGGGACACAAAAGTCACCCTCTCAACAGTAGAATGAAGTTTTCTGGATCCTGATTTAAATCAGCAGGAAAGAGTTGGCATCTACCACGTTCAGAGCACAGCACTGATTCCACTCCCCTGGGCGCCACATAAACATTCTCACTTCATTCTAGGCCAGCCCTTGGTTTCTTGACAGTGGCTGGTCTGTGTGCTTATTTCCTGAAGATGCACCCCTTGTTGCTTAGCAACCAATATTTCTAGTGTATATTTATGGGTGTTCTTTTTTCAATCTAAAGCATTCAGGATGGTAACAATGCACATGATTAGCTCCACAGCACTATAATTGGTCTGTGGAGGGAGAAAGGAAGATGCAGCCTCCTTGGCCCTCTTATAACATAGTGATTTGGGGAAAATGGATTTCATTTCAGGTATGCAAAACATGCATGACAAGGGGATGACAGTCCAGCCCGACCTCAAAGCTTCTTTTTCCTATGGGGCCCTGGAAAACAATGACAACATTTCTGAGATCTACGCTCCGGCCACACTGCCCGTCATGCAAGAAGAACACGGCTCTAGAAACACCTCTGGGGTTCCCTACCGAGTCCTGGAACACAACAAGAAGGAATGAGTGCACTTGAAGACTTCCTTCCCCTCCATAATTTCTGCTCTAGCTGTGCTCACAGTCGTTCAACCCTTCATTCTAAAACTGGCCTTTGAAGTCTTATTTTTTTAAACCCAGAACTCTGGATGGGGATCTCGAAAAGCCTTTTCTCTGGCAAAGGATACATTACCTGGTCTTAGAAATGTCAAATAATGAGGTTTCGGGGGTAGGAGGAGGAGGGTGGGCAGCATGGAATTCAGCCTCTGCCTGGGTTAGCCTGACCAGATTCGGAAAGCTTTCGTCCTCCTTGAGGATGGTAACTGAGCTTCCTCGGTCTATGACCAAAGGTTGCCACGTTCTGCAGAGCTGAAGCCGGGCAGAGATTCTGCTCTAACTTTCCAGACCTAGTGAAAGGCTGGAGACCTCTGACTAATCTTGGCCTCACCTCACGTGCTGGTCTGGTTTCTCCCCCATCTCCCTCATGATTACATATTTACGGTAACATTTTTGTCATCTTCACGTGGCATAGTGGGCCAGCCCAGGGTGGCACATTCTGTCATTTGCCTGTAGGAAATGCACTTCTGCCTCCAGTTGTCTATGCCCTTCCAGTGGGAATGTGCTTGGTGTGTTTATACTGCACTGAAAACTAATTTGTTTTTGGTTCTGTGAACTATTTGATTGCTTCCCCTCTTCCCCCACCCCCACGAAGGTACGGGGAAGCTAGGAAAAGGGGGAGAATAAGGACAGGAACAGGGGTAATAATACTTCAGCCCTCCAAGGGAGAAAAATCCCTTTTTCATCTTACAAAAGGTGATTGCATTGTTTATAAAAGGATAGAAAACCTGGCCGTTTTGTGTGTTTTCCTGCACACCAATGACTTCTGCACACCAGTGAAAATTGTTGGGGGGCTCATTTCAGAGATAGCCTCCCTCACCCCCTCTCCTGCCTCTTTATAGATTGACAGACCAGGCCTGAGTTATTGGTTCATTTCTTTGGAGTTGGTAGAGACTCTCGGTCCTCATCCCCATGCACTTATGTCTGGAGAAACAAGCATTCTCAGAAATGGGGCTGCTGCTTTCATTCCGGCTGCGTGCATGATTGTCTTTGCCTAGACTGCCTGTGTATGTTGACAGAGACAGGTGAAAGTTCGCAAGCTTTTATTAGTATAAGGGTCCCTTAGGGAGTGTATTTAAAATCCAGATTTCTACACCCAACCACAGATACTCTAAGTGGGACTGGGGTGGGGCCCAAGTGCCTGCATTCCTAACTCGCAGCAGAGATTATTCTGATGCAAGTAATCAAAGGATCACACACCTTGAAAGGCTAATACTGAGAGAAGTTGTCCGCTAAAACCCCCAGGGGCCAGTACACCTGTGCTGAAAGTTGGAATTGCCATTGCTTGTTTCCTCTCTGGGGTTTATTTAGCAGGTCAAATAATCCCCATAGGATCCATGGCATTTCTCCATCCTGTGATTACTACCTAGAACTATACTTACTGCTCCCCTAGGCAGCCTTTAGCTAATAGGCAAGGTAACAGTGTTAATAGACCAATGTTGTTAGATCATTAACCTTTATGGATTGTGCATAGTACTGATTTAGTACCTTGACTTCAAAAACTGATGTCTGTTGCCTGTGATAGCCACTTCTGTATTGTGTCTTAACCACTCGGTATTGTGTCTTACATGCCTGAGAAGGCAGCAGATGATGACTTTTTTCCCTTTAGGATAGGAATCAACCCAATTCAACAGTGTTTATGAGACACTTACTAGGTGTTAAGCATTTGGATGATGAAGGCTACGAAGAGTAAGAATGGCTCCTGCCCTCCGGACCAGCAGGGGAGACAGAGATACCCAGGGACCCGGCAGGGCCGGCCATGATAGGTGCAAAGTGCAACACCGGGCTGCGGAAAATGACAGCTACGGAGACCCTGATCTTGGACTGGGCATTCAGAATTGGAGATGATTTTGGCCCTACTCATTGATGGGAGGCAAATCTAGCTAAGATTTGAGCAAAGCATAAAAAGTAGGGTGACCAACCGTCAGGCAGAGGGACCAGCATTGGAAAGGCACAGAGATAGGGAAGGGGGTTGACCAAGAAAGGAGAGCTGGAGAAGGTGCTGGCAAGGAGAAGCAGGAGAGGCTGAATCATGCGACTACCTGGCCACGGAGTTGAAAGTGTAACTTAGAGGGCACGGGAACCATTGATGGTTCATGAGGAAGGGAATGGCAGGATCAGCAAGGGGTGGAAAGGAGGCCTCACGCAGTGTGGAAGCCATTTAAATGTGACAAATGCAGGGAGTCATTTTTGGCTATTATATGTCCCTAACCTTACTCTGCCCCCTTCCATTTTGTGATACGGGCCTTTCAGCCTCAAGCCCAGAAAGAATGGTACGAGTGGATAAAAGTGCAGTGTAATTTCCGGTCAGCTGGCGATCGTGGCTTCAGTGCCACCGAGGCACTGCTGTTGGGGCCGCTGCAGCCGCTTTGCCATCAGGGTGGCAGCAGAGGTGGTGGGCGGTGAAGCTGCCCTGTGGGAAGGCTGAGCAGGGAGTTGCTGAGTGCTGTCCTGAGGGAAAGCCAGGGTTTGGTCACCCGGGTGCTTGGGAGGAACAGCCGATGTGGAGCCATGTTCTCCAGAACTCTGCATCTGTCGGGCTGGCTTCCCCTGGTCTTTGTCCCAACTGTACACGGACTGTGTGATGCTGGCAGATCAGCAGCACTTGCTGTTTGGCCGGGGCAGGAAGACATCAGCTTTCCACTCGTAGCCCTGATGCATTATTTTTGTCTTACAGCTCTGACATCCTCAAGCCCTCTAGAATGCTTTAAGTGACATTAAATATAACGCCTCTACCCCTTCCTAGTAGCCAGTGCCTATAACAAGGTCTCCATCTTGGGTTTAAGCTTTTCATTGTTCTTTGATCTTCCTCTCCCACCCCACACTGTCCCCCTCTTCTAAAGGCTAGGGTTCTGGGTTCCTTAATCAGACATTAAAACCAGTTCTTCACAGACTAGTGCCTGTGGGTTTTGACGAGAGCTCAACCTCTATCCCCTGACCCCCTCTCATGAAGTCACAGATCTGATGGTTCCATCACTCTAAGCTTCAGATCATGTGTGGTTTTTGCAGCATGGAATTGGATGCTGGGTAAGAAAGGGAGAAGTGACATCTTCATTGCTTTTCTGGTGGAAGCCTGGGAGCTTGATTGTGCTGTGTGCGTACAAGACGTCCATCAAGGCAGTGTTGGAGAACCCCTACCCTGCAGTCTTGTGAATTCCAAATCTGGTCCAACACTGGCTGATAGGAAAAATAATTTTACTGTGTTTCTTTGAGAAGCTATGTAAATGAAGTCACCTTAGATTATATATATTCTTTGTGGATGCTTATATTTTGTTAACTTTGTGACTCATATGACATGTCTTATTTTTCAAAAAAGAAATATGTGTGCTACGTGAAAATAACATTATGAGGTAGTATTTAATTAAACAAATCCATGTGATACCTGTTCAGTTGGAGTTTTATGTTTGGCTAATACTTTCTAGAACTGTATAGAAAAGTGCTGTCCAAAAGTCCTTTCTGAGTGATAATGGAAATATTCTATGTCTGTGCTGCCTTGTAAAGCAGCCACTATCCACATGTAGCTGTTAAGCTCTTTAAATGTCATAAGTGTGACCTAGAAACTAGATTTTTTATTTTATTTAAAATTGAATTATATACCCACACATAATTAGTGGCTGCTGTCATAACAGTACAGACCTAGAGATGTCCAGGCTTGCAATTAAGACTGAATGAAGCACTTTCTTTTTTTCCTGCAGTGGTTAAGAGCAAGACTCGTGGCTAATTGCTTAGGTTTTATTCCTAGCCCTACCGCTTATTAGCTGTGTGGCATTGGGCAAGTTGCTTAACCTCTCTGTGCCTCATCTGTAAAACAGGGATAGTAAGAGTACCTAAGGGTTAGTATAAGGATCAGATGAGTCATCCCATCAGGATGTTATATTGAAGCAAGGATTTCCCTCTTTATTTACTTACTCATTTGAAAAATATGTAATGAACATTTATGATTTTTCTATATTAAGTAATTCTAAGCACATGTGTCCCTTCTGAGTTTTCAATCTACACAGGCAGGTATGGTATTGTGCTTAAATACACTCAGAGAGTCACATTCATACACTTAAGTACTTACTATATGCCATACACTATTTTTAGACCATATGCAAATTGCAATTATTCGTAACAATTCCGTGAGGTAAGTTTTAACATTATCCCCATTATACAGATGACGAAACTGCGACTCAGGTCACATAGCTGTGGAACAGCAGAGCCAGGATTTGAGCCCAAGACTGCCTGACACCAAAACCTGAGCTCTTCACCTCTCTGCTGCACTGCCTTTCCTGGGGTGCTTGAATTTCAGTGGGGTGAGGTCCTCCACGTGTTAGGATCTTACGTCCATCTGAAAAGGAAGGGGAAGTACAGTTTCAAGGGAGGATGCAGAGTCGAAGAACAGAAGCTCATCGGTTGGTCGCTAAGGCCCGCGTTCGCAGTGGCGCCACTGTGTTCACCAGGCAAGGGATAAAACTGTGACCATCACAGGGCTGGAGGGGACTTGAGACTCATGCATGAGATTCCGGCTTTTTGATTTCATGAAATAGTACAATTTAAAAAATAGAGAGTAACAAAGGGTCACTAACTCTTTTCATGCTCATAGTATTGTTCTCATTTAACATTTTTGTTATTTATTAGTATTTACTACTTAATTTTCATTTTTTCGTTTCATGAAACAGTAACATTTCTAAACAAATGAGAGAGGTGAAGGGTTACTAACTCTGCATAGTTAATCTTGTTCTCTTTAATAATTTTTGTTTTTATCAGTCCTACTGCAAAATAAATTCCACTTTCTTTGTCCAGACCAAAAAAAGACTAAATGAAGTTCAGGCCCTGTTTAAAAGGGAGTATGTTTGGTACAGCAGCACCGGTGTTCTTTTCAAGCCTTATTAAATGTAATAATGCACCAAGCATTTAGGCTATAAATATAAACAAATGGAAGCCGAAGAGTGAACATCTCCTTGTGGTGCAAGATACTCATGTAAGAACACAGTTCTGTGAAGGCTGCCAGGTGCTATAGGCTGAATGCCTGTCCCCCACCACCCCAATTCATAAGTTGAAACCAATCCCCAGTACGATGATTTTAGGAGGTGGCGCCTGTGGGGCATGATTAGGTCCTGAGGGTAGAGGAGCCCTCATGCATGGGATTTATACCTGTATTAAGAAAAACTCTTTCCCACCTTCCTATGTAGGGAAAAACCCAGTTCTTCTCTACTGTCTGTTTATCCTGTGTGTCTCTTACCTTCACGGGCAACACTTCACCTCTGACACTTCTGGACACCAAATATGTGGAGGTTTTCTCATATAACAAGCAATTCTCTGTGACACTAGCTCAGTGTCCTACAATTTAACTCAATTCTGACCCTATTTACTCAGAGAACTAGCATAGGATCCCATAGATTAAGGACTCCGTCCCACAAGTCTGCCCCCTACCAACACACTTCAGACACCAGCTGCAAGACCACGTTACCAACTGTGCTTCTGACCAACCGGCTTATAGGTCAGAGGTTCCAAAGACCCCCCACCATGGGTTTGGTTAAATTGCTAGAGCAGCTCACAAAACTCAGGGAAATGTTCGTATTTACCAGTTAACAAAGGCACGATAGAGGATACAGACTAATAGCTTGAAGAGCTACACAGGGCAAGGTATGGGAGGGTCCTGAGTCAGCTCCTGTCCCTATGGAGTTGGGGTGTGCCACCCTACTTGTATGGATTTATTTACCCACCTGGAAGCTCTCCAAACTCCATGCTATTGGGATTTTATGGAAGCTTCACATAGGCCTGATCAGTTATTAACTCCGTTTCCAGCTTGCACTCCCTTCTCTGGAGGATGGGATTGGGGGCTGAAAATCGCAAGCTTCTAATCATGGCTTGGCCTTTCTGGTGAGCAGCCCCCATCCAGGAGCCCACCCAGAGCTGCTCATTACAGCAAAAGGTGCTCCTAGTGCTCTTACCTTAGGAGCTTAAAAGGGTCTTAGGAGCTCCATGCCAGGGATCAGGGGCTGAGACCAATACATGTATTTTCTATTATCTCATAAAAAGAGACTCCAGAGAGTTCTTCACCCCTTCCATCAAGTAAGGATACAGCAAAAAGACTATGAACCATGGAGCAGTTTCTTGCCAGACATGGAATCTGCTAGCAGCTTGCTCTTGGACTTCCTAGCCTCCAGAACTGTGAGGGGAAAAATGCTTTTTATTTAAGCCACCCAATCTATGGTATTTTTGTTATAGCAGCTTGAGTGGCCTTGACACCACGTGGCAAGGAGAACATTGCCTTCTGCCTTCTCCTGATCACAGTGAAATGGGAATTTTCAACACTGCACCCTAGAAACTTACGCACTTTAAATACACTGTTTAAATTACTGAAAGCTTATGATTTGAGGCTATGCTTTAAAATCCACTGGGGCAAATCTCCACTCATTGCTCTTGTTCAAATTTCTTGTTTTGTCAGATAAGGACATGGAAAGGAAAAAAATACCCCATTATACTATCATTTCACTAAGACAGGACTTAACATCAAAATAGCAAGAAGGGCAAAATCTCACAATAAAGGATAATTCTTTAAACTGAATAACTTAGCTGTATGAAAAATTTAGGACAATGTCATTATGCACCTCATTTTGCCACAGGCCTGTAAGATGAGACCACTGCAAGGGAACCAGACTTGGTTGGATATAGCTCAAGTTTGGTGTTACACGTGGGAGGAGAAGAGGGCCCACATAAGGGATTTCACTGGCTAGTTAGCTGCAGGCACAAACTCAGGCCTAGAAGCTGGCCCTGGATACCTAGGGGCTTTTCAGGACCCCCACATGGTGCTCACTTATGTGGACTAAAAGTTACACTGACAGGTTTTCAGTGTGAAAACTGCCCTGAATCCAGATCAATCTGTACCTTATCTAGTGAAAGATAGCAAATTCTTAAAAGTTGTAGGTATCCATTCTGATTGAAATAAATTACAGTACAGACTCTCCTCTGTAGGCATTTCCAATCTGCTGCTGCATTTTAAAAACTGAAAACATGTGAATTAAGAAAAGCTCAAAGCTACATGGGATACTTTTGAAGTAAAAGAGCAGGACAGATGTCAGCGTTCCAAGTTATTTCACCTCAAGCCAAATTACCTAAAGGCAACAGTTTGATTTAAGACCCACTTGGGTCAGTGTGTTTATCTAATTAACATTATCAGTGTTAACCCATAGAGCCCAGGCCTCACCATACCATGACTTTGGCTAATGACAGGTTTTGTTTTTATACCCAGATTATTATATCCCAAGCTTCTAGTCATTGGAAATTAACTCCCCTCAAGGTGACATTCTCTCCCCCACTCCCATCTTCTGCTTTTCAGGGATATGCTCAGAGAATTTTAAAGTGTACTCTGTGCTCTGTAACATCTCTTGGGGTTTCCAGCCTGGTTTTCTCATTTTTCCATCACCTCTGCTCTTGTAGCCCCCGTGAGCCAGCACTCAGCATGGTCAGTTACCCCCTACTGGTGACCTTCAACTGATAAACTCACCTCTCACCCTTTTTGGTCCTAGAGAGAAACGGTTCTTACCATGTTTCCCCCCTGCTGTCCCCTGCCTCCAAAGCCTGGGGCAGGCCCTCAGCAGCCCCTGGAAGTGGCTTCTTGTGGGCCTACAGGCCCAAATGTAACCTCAGGAGCCCTTCACAAGCAGGAACTCATCTGGCTCTGGGGCTTCACATCCCAGGGCCAGTGCCACATTCCTTTTCTCCTCCATCAGGAATCTCCAAGCACTTGGGACTCCAGATCCGACTGATACCACTGGGCCCAGAAACACCAAGTCTTTCCTCCCAAACTTGATTTACATCTGCTTCCTCAAAAAAGCCCAACACAGTGGGCCCTCCCAGAATGGAGGCAACTCAAGCCTGTACCGTTCAAATCAGAAAATATTTCAAATAGTATATTTTTTCCAGCTTCAGAATGCTTACTAAGGTCTTCACCAAGTACTTCCTTACAGTCTGTGAGAGGACGATGTCTCTCTAGCCCACTAGACAACTAGCAACGTCAAGATGAGTGCTAGTAGCACCTGAAACCTACCCAAGTGGCCACATATACTGTAGTGCAACCATGCCCCGATCTCTGGCTTCATCACTTAGATGGGCTTTAAATGTCATCTAGCTCTTTGCTGATACTGTATTTGATTGAAGGAAGACCACATGGCCTGTCCAGTAGTAACTGAGAGAAGCACAGAGCAGGCCAGTGGGAGGAAGCACAGCCAGGGGCTGAGAGTGCAGACTTGGAGCTTGCTCTATTTGCAAACTTGAGGAAATGTGTCACCCTCCAAGCCTCAGTTTTCTCATCTGTAAAGTTGGGATAATAATATTGCCTCCTTTGTAGATTGTTGTAAGGATTTAATATTCAACAATGCCCATCACATAGTAAAGTCTCAATAATGTTAGGAATTGTTATGTTTCTTTAAGCTAGGGAGCAGGATAGGTGGAGCACAAAGCCATGAGGCAGAGGTCCAGGAGCCTAGGGCTCAGATTTTAGCTTCTTGCATTTCATTTGGGTCTTGAGGCTATACTTTGGTCACCTTAGAGAGGAAAAGGGATTACTATGCCAAAGACATGTATCTCATCTACTTGCAAATGGATTTTTACAAGTTTACCCTTATCTCCAAGTTTGTGGGTATCTTTGTGAAGATTTAGTCTCTGAGATTACAAAGCTTGTCTTAATCATACTGAAAGATAAAGTCTTCTATTCCACAAGGTGTGCACGTACTATGGACTGAATGTTTGTGTCCCCCCAGAATTCATATGTTGAAACGCTAATTCCAACATGATGGTATTTGGAGGTGTGACCTTTGGGAGGTGATGAGGTCAGGAGGGTGGAGCCTTCATGAATGGGATTCTTGCCCTTATGAAAGAGGCCAGCCAGAGAGCTGGCTGCTTTCTCTGCACCATGTGAGGATACATGAGAAGACAGTCATAAATCAGAAAGAGGGCTCTCACCAGAACCCGATCATGCTGACACCATGATCTCGGACTCCCAGCCTCCAGAACTTAGAAAAAAATGTCTGTTGTTGATAAGCCCCCCAGTTTATGGTATTGTGCTTTAGATGCCCAAATTTAGTAAGACAGCAAGTTATTAAGCTATTTTCCCTCAGCTCCCAACCCACCCTTAGGATGTTTTGGGATGCTAGGGCTGGAACTCTACAAACCAATTTTCTGTTTTGCCAGCTGCTCCCTGTTAGGGGCCCACGGAGGAGACCAAGAGGCAGCAGGTGGAAGATGGGACTTGCTCCTTCCTGTCTAGTTCCTGTCCCGATGCACATCACCTCAGCAACACTCCTTTATCCTAGTATAACAGCAGCTGAGTCTGGTTTTGTGGCTCTTTCCAACTCTTACACAGCCAGCTTCACACTCCCCACCCCGGAATCTTCAGCACCCTCTCCTCAGAGGTCCAGGGCCCAGGTCCACAGGACCCCTCCTCTTATCTTTTATATTTTAACAGCTTTATTGAATAATTCATATACCATACAGTTCCCTCTATAAAGCGTACAATTCAATGATTTTTAGTATATCCACAGATATGTGCAACCATCACCACAGTCAATTTTAGAACATCTTCATCACTTCAAAAAAGAAACCCTGGAACGAAAATAACAAGTGTTGGCAAGGATGTGGAGAAACTGGAGCCCTTGTGCACTGCTGGTGGGAGTGTAAGATGATGCAGCCACTATGGAGAAGTATAGTGGTTTCTCAAAAAACTAAAAACAGAATTACCATATGATCCAAAAATGCCACTTCTGAGTATATACACACAAGAATTTAAAGCAAGGGCTCAGATATTTGTATACTCACGTTCATGGCAGCATTGTTCACAATAGCCAAAAGGTGGAAACAACTCAAGTGTCCATTGACATATGAATGGACAAGCAAACTGCGGTGTATACATGCAATGGGATATTATTCAGCATCAAAAGGAATGAAATTCTGACACATGCTGCCACACGGATGGGCCTTGAGGACATGCTAAGTGAAATAAGCCAATCACAAGAGGACATACTGTGTGATTCCAGTTGAATAAGGCACTTTGAGAAGTCAGATTCAGACACAGAAAGTAGAATGGTGGCTGCCAGGGCCTGGGGAGAGGAAACGAGGAATTACTGTATAATGGGTGTACAGTTTCAGTTTGGGAAAATGAAAAAAGTTGCGGAGATGGATGATGGTGATGGCTGCACATTCATGCAAGAGTATTTAATGCCACTGAACTGTACACTTAAAAATGGTTAAAATGGTAAATTTTATGTTATGCCTATTTTTCCATAGTTTAAAAAATAGAAACCCTGTACCCTTTAGCAGTCACCTTCCTATACCTCCTAGCCCCACCCTCCCATCCCCTGGCAACCACTGATTTACTTTCCGTCTCAATGGGTTCCCTTTCCTGGGCCTCCATGTGAGTGGAACCATGCAGTACGTGGACTGTGTGACTGGCTTCTTTCACGTAGCATGTTTTCACTGTTCATCCAAGCTGTAGCATGTGTCATTACTTCATTCCTTCTTGTGAATGGCTTTTATGAATTCCTTTTATGAAAAGGTTGAATGTCCTTTTATCTTCTGAGTTTTAATAATTACAACCTCTTCCCTCGGCTCCTTTCATCCTCGGAATGGTAGCTGCATCTGTCAGTTGCACTGCCGTGATCCCTTAGAGTGTTTTCTACCTGTTTAGTTACTAGTTAATAACTTTATATCAAGGTAAGCAATCCTTTATATTAAATTCTTCCTGTTCAAACCACTACATTGTGATTTTTCTCTCCTGATCAAACCCAGACAAATAGTCAAGAGAATCAAAATAATTTGAATCCCTGGGCTGTTCATGCAGCTGCCCATTTTTAATGTTCGATCTTCTCCTTTGTTTTCTGTGCCCACTCCCCACCCCACCCCTTCCTTCCTGATTATGGTCGTGGAGTTCTTATTCTCCTCGACCCATCTGCAGCTCAAATTAACCAGGAAATAATATCTCCTCCTTAAGAAGTCAAAGATTGCAACATTTAAAAAGCAGTTCCTTCCAGAGTGGAGTGGCAACGCTGCTCTTGAACTGATCTGCCGTTATTCAGCAGCCAGTGAGTCTGCAGGCAAATGGAACTGATTCCAATTTAGAGCAACATTGCACGATGAAATTGTATGCAGCATCCGGGCTTCAGAACACACTGGAAGATGTATTTCCACTCCCGATCCTCAAAATTACGCATGAGTGTTTTTTTTAAGACATGTTTCTCTTTATAAAAATGTAATTGTTACTGTCTGCATTTTTATTAAGATTTCATAGTTTTCCAGGAGCTTTCAAAGAGCAATTCATTCGAGCTTCAAAACCATCTGATGAAGGAGGTACTACTGTTATTTCAATGTGTGTGCAGAGGAACCAGGCTTACAGCATGGGAGATTTGCTCAAGGTTAAACAACTAGTTGGTAGCAGACTGGGATATGAGCCTGCAGTTTTTTTTAAGACTATTAGGTAACATGTCTGCAACCCTAAGAATTGCTATCTCACATACTGCTGAAGTTTGAAAATTGTGGGACATGGGCAACGGGAAGGAGACAGTGTAAGTTGGTAAAACTTCTGAAAAGTGCTTGGAAATATGTGTACTCTGAGGTTCCCTTCCAGGTAATAAAACTACAATTATCAAAACAGTTTCTATTAACAACGAGGTCAATGAGACAGAAGAAATTACCCAGAAATATATATATATATGCACTGGTGGGATACAACCATTTTGGGAAATTGCCAATCTGTCAAGCTATATATATACCTACCCTATGACCCACTCCTAGATATATACTCAAGAGAAATGTAAGCAAAGGTACACACACATGCACAAGCCTTGTACAAGAATGCTCTTAACATCTTTATTCATAACATCCCCAAACTGGAAACATTGCAAATGTCTAACAAAAGCAGAATGTATAAACAAACTACAATATATACTAAATTGTATAGACACAAAATAGTGGATTAAATAGATTATTAATTAGTATTAGAATCACTGGAAAAAAATAATTTAGCATCTTACCTCATAGTTTTTACTAAAATTCAATTGAACTAAAGTGGTAAATGTAAAAAATAGAAATCATCCCCCAAAATGAAGGTCACTGGGAATTAGATGTCAGCAAGGAGGGAAGTGAAGAATCAACAAAGTAGAAAATCAACACATCTACATACAAACAGACATTTTTATACATCTGTATATCAAAAAGAAAAATTGAAAAGGGAAATCACCAGCAGAAAAATTTCAGCAAATCTGATAATCACAGTGTTACTGTCCACAATGTATAAGGTGTTCTTACAATCAATCAGACCATGTTAATAGCTCAAAAGACAATTGGAGGAAAACTTGAGCATTTCTCAAATGAAGCACACATGAAAAAATGTCCATATTCTCCAGTAATCAAGATGCCATGGGTTTATTTCTGCCTTCCAAACAGGGAAAGGCTTTTCAAATTAAATACAATACTCACTATTATGGAGGATGTGGTAAATGTTGAAGATGTGCGACTGTATGGTTTGTACAACCTTTCTGAAATGCATTTTGTCAATTTCCAGTAAGAGTTTTTAAAGTGTGTGTGCTGCTTTGCCTAGTAACCTCTTCTGGGAATCTATGCTAAGGAAAATATCATAAATGCAACTTTATATATATAAAAAGGTATTCATTGTATAATTACTTTTTAAAAATTTTAAAGAAGTCTTGAGTCCAACAACAAATGATTAGATAATGAAATACAGTGCACTATTACATAGCTACTAAAAAACATTTTAAAATAGCGTTTTAAAACAAAAGGAAATGCTTGCAATATTATGTTAAGCAAAATAAATGGGAGATCCAAATCGAATAATTCCAATGATACACCTAATCTTGCAAAAAACATTGGAAAGAAATATACCAAAATATTGAATAGTGGCTATCTCAAGACCAGGAGGTTGTGATTTTTATTTTCTTATTTATCCTTTTGTTTTTAGATTGTCTATTCAGGCCGAGTCTGATTTTTGTAATGAGAAAACTAAAAATATCAAAAATCTACATCTCTCATCAACCAGCCAATGTTGAAGATGTTGCTGGTAAAAGCTTCACTCCCCCAGCAAGCTAGTGGATCATGGTGCAACTCTCTTCTTGGGAGAATAACTGACTTTCCCAGGAGTGGGAGAGAAATGAGGGTGTTACCAGGGAGGCAGGTTAATTTAAGGCTCTCCAGAAAAAGGTACCATCTGTGAGGCAAATCCCATAAAAGATCTAGAGTGTGTGGCAGATCATGAATTTAAGTATCAAGTAACCCATAGATGCACATTAATGAATCTGGTAGGGGCAGGGTGAAGAGGAGGGGAAGGAAGAGACCAATTGGCAGGCAGGCTTTACCTTCAGCCCTCTTCCCCTCTCACTGCATGCTTTCTCATGAGGTGATCTCTCTTACAGGCAGAAGCAGCTCTGTTTCTTCCCTCCCTTTCTCTCTTCCTCATTTATTGAGCAGGTACTATATATCAGAACCCGATAGTGTGTGAACAGACTAGTCTGCACCCCCATGGAACTGATATTCCAGATGGGGAATTGGGCAATAAAATAGTAATTGCATAATTATTCTCTTAACTATACGTGTGATCTATGCAATAAAAACTAGTACTTACAGGGTATATCAGTTGGGTACAAGAGACACTTAACAATACAGAAGAATATTTGCCTCCCAAGTAAAGGCAGTCTGGATATAAGCAATCCAGGACTGGTATGGTAGCTCCAATGTCACAAGGGAGCCAGGCTCCTCATCTTTTTGATCCACCATCACAGCATGAGTGGTTTCCATCTTCAAGATTATCTCCTGGTCCAAAATAACTGCTGGAGCTCCAGCCATCATATTCACATTGCAGGCTAAAAGAAAGAGGAACAATATCAAGGCAAAGGTTCCTCTCCCAGCTAAGTCAGCTTCCTTTTGATCATATCTCACTGGGCAAATTCAGTCATACCTAACTGCAAAAGTTTGTTGTGAATAAATAAAATTGTTGCCTTGAATAAAATTTACTTGTAAACTGATTATAAACCAACTAATGTTGACTGAGCATCTGTACTGTGTCTGGTACTTCATAAAACAACCCTGCAAAGCAAGTATCATCAATGCCATTTAACAGATGAGAAAAGTAAGCTTCAGTAGGTTTAAAGAACTTGCTTAAAGATCATATAACCAGTTCATGATGGAGCTGGCCCCCTAAAGCCAATGCTTTTTCCACTATATTTCACTGCCTTTCCACCAGCAACTAAAAAATGAAGTGAGAAGAAAGTTCCTCAGATTTGTCATTGGCTATATTTAAGGAAAGGCCACTCCTTTCCTTGGCGTGTTTTGTTCACTGCTCTATTCCCAAAGCCTAGAACAGTGCCTAGGAAATAGCAGACATCCAATAAATATGTGTTGAATGTATGACTGTAAAGAGTATTTCCACAACCCCTGAATATGCCCTGTACCCCTTTACAGTCAATCCCACCCCTCGAAAGTAGCCACTATTCTGATGCACATCAATCACCATAGATTCATTTTGTCTTTTCTTGAACTTCATATACACAAAATCATACATCTACAACTCTTTGGTGTCTGACTTCTTTTGCTCAACAACTTTTTTTGAGATTTATTTATGTTGTTATGTCTATCAGTAGTTCATTCTTTGTTATGACTGTGTAGTATCCCGTTATTTGTATATACCATAGTTTGTTTAACCATTCTTCTTTTGAAAGACATTTGGAATGTTTCCGGTTAGGAATATTATGAATGAAGATGTTAGAGCATTCTTGTACAAGCCGTGTGTGTGTGTGTGTGCATGTGTGTGTGTGTACCTTCGCTTATATTTCTCTTGAGTGTATATCTAGTAGTGGGTCATAGAGTAGGTATACATTTAGCTTGATAAGCTGCAAACATTTTCCCAAAATGGTTGTATCCTTTTTTCCACCAGCAATGTATGAATGTCAGAAAGAGATTCTTTCACCATGTCTATTACTTCCATATCACAAACCTAATAAGGGCTTTTTAAAGTATTGACTTTTAAATCTACTCAAATAAGAATAATAAAATCTGAAATGAAATTACCTGTCAGGAAATACTCCCAAAAGGCAGGCGATGAGCTACTTAGCATCACCTGACAGGTTCTACTTGAATTTCCCAGGCCAAAAAATGCTTATTAACCTTGGCACAGCTCTCAATTGATGGAGCCACAAAAGATCAATTTCTCTTTCTTCTTCTTCTCTCTGCCTGTAACTCAAACCTCACGATGATGAGGAGAGGGAGGGAGGGCTTGAAATGTGTAACCGTGTGAAGTTCATTCATAACAAGCATTTATTACACACTGTGTGCCCAGCACCTTGCTGGACACAATGGTAAAGAAGAAAGATGTGAAAGATTTCACTCTTGTTCTGGAGCTGCTCACAACCTAGTTGACGGATACGAGATGGCAGCTCTTCCTCGGCCCGCCACGTAAACACTGATGTTCTGGATTCTGCCCTTTGTCCCTTTTGTGTTCTATTCCACATACTCTCTCTGGGTCATCTCATTTGAGGCCATGATTTCAACTACCCACCACGCTTCCATCCCAAATCACTACACTGGTCTGAGCTCACACCCAGGCTCCAGACCCCCGGCTTCCAACTGCTTCCATCCTCAGCTCCCCTCTAATGCTCATAACTTACACGTAATTCATCAGTACATTTTGTTGACTTCTCCTTTCATATACAGCCAGGATCATACTAGTTTTCCCTGGCTTTCTCCTTTATGATCCTTGTCTGCTGTCATCTCTGGTCTGTATGATTGCAATAGCTCTACCAAACCAGTATTGCTATCTTATTGCTCTTGCCTGCTCTTCAGTCATTTCCCTTTCTTTTGGGGATACTGTAGAAACTTGAATTACCTTTGGTGAACATAACCAGCAGGGTTCCAGAAAAAGTTTTATCTGAGGTGAGTTTAAAATGATGGTTATTCACACATGTGTGGGTAGGGGTGAGGGACACAAGAAGGAATGGTGTTATGATGCCCTGAGGCTGCCAACAGAGGGCAGCCATTATCAGCTCCAGGCCAAGAGAAGGGAGACTGTAAAATAACTCAAAGAGAGATCCATATGAAGAGGGACACTTGACAGAAGCCTCAGGAGATGTGTGTAGCCAACCTGCAGTGACCTAGAAGGAGCTGTGGAATAATGCCCTTCCTTCATTCTCCTCTGACCCTCTGATCTTCCAATGTCTTCCATTGGATAAATTTTGTAAGCCAGAAGGTAAGGGACCCATTGAAAGAGTCCATGCAGGTTGGCCTCCTGAGGCACAGATTAGGAAGGAAAGTGTCGAGACTAGCTCTGAAAGGACCAACAGAAAATACGTCGCACAGGAAGCCACCTCTCCCCAATTCTTAGTCTGTGAGATTTGAGAACTGCTACCTCGAGCTCCACAAGAGGGCACATCACCCAAGCCTGGGATGTCAGAATATTCCAAGCCCCTTCTCAAGAGAGCAGTTTAGTGATGTGCAAGTAACCCAAGTGTGACCAGCAAGATGTAGTCCCAGGACTTTTGTTGACAGCATAGAGGAAAGGAAACACTTTCTGTTGGGAAGGATGTGATTTGAAATAGTAAGCAGCCATCTCTTCTGACACCTGATGGGGAGAGGCAGCCTGAGAATGAAAAGTCAACACAAAGGAAAACAGAATAAGGAAATGAAGAACAAAGACTAAATCCTGATGTCTTCGTTTTAAGCCCATGGATCCAGCCATGCCTGAAACCCATTACTTTTCTGTTACATGAATCACTGAATTGCATTTATTGCTTAATCCAGTTTGGTGTATGCAAAAACAGAACAAAAACTTTTGAATAATATTTAATACTTGCCCTGAAGACCAACACAAAGGTGTACCTGTATGTCTCTAAATATGCTGTTGTTATTGAAGAATGCCTTTTCCCATATTGCCCACCTAGAAAACTATTAAAATATCCTCTGAACTTGCAACTCCTTCCCTCAGTTTTCCAGGTAGACCTGTTCTCTTCCTCCTCTGCTTTGTCAGTACTTTGCAAATGCCTCTTTTAGAGCGTGTATAAAATCTTATCACAATTAATTATTTGCTTATCTGTGATCTCCTGACAGGATAGATTTTTGTGGACCTTACTCATAAGAGCCTGGTGCCTAGCACAGGGCCTAATAGTTCAGAGAAACTCTGAGTTAAACAAGGCTAGCCCAGTCTTTTTACTTTAGGACCTCTCCAAGCCATTTCCGCGTTAACATGTATCATGGATTCTCACAGAGGGGTACAGAATGCAGCAGTTTCCAAACTCATGTGACCTAAAAACTCAATTCGTGCCCAAGTTGCTGTGCTAGAGGAATTCAGAGAAGAAAAAAATTACTGAAGTTCTTAGTTCTTGATGAGAGGAAGCAAGAGGGGGTGATGATCCATTGGGCATCTCTCTCTGAGGTAAGGGTCATTCTTTAAACAGTGATTGGGACCATAATCCACCAGTTGCCTTAGTTCAAATATAAGATATTAGATGTATTCTGCACTCTCCAGTCCTTCTCCCACCCTCACACCCCAGGTGCTGAGTAACTGACAGCACTGCCTCCTTGATTCTGACCTTCAGTTTGCTTGCCTCTGAGGGCCTATGGGTGAATGATCAGAGCTGACTTTCTTCCAACTTGCACACTCTTAAAACAAATTCCTTTCCTGTTGTGTGCCTGTTTCCCTCCCCAGGAGCTGAGGGAAAAGACACAGGTTCCCTCCAGAGCTTGGCTCAAATGCCTTGTAAAAAAAAATTTTTTTTTTAATAATAATGCTGTCTCTCAAAGAAAGCCCCAGCCCTACCACTCTTAACTTCGGACAACTCATTCGACAGCTTAGGCTCTTGCTCCTTCTGTTTGTAAGATAAGCCTAACTATAACCCACTGTTCCCTGGGGCTTCTCAATCAAGCAAGACTGCACGAAAAGTATTCCGTAAAGGGACAATAAAGCACTAAAAATGTAAGTTGTATTAATATCGTGCATAAGGTGAAGAGAAGAGAGACGGCAAGAGAGGAGCCGGAGGCAGTATCTCAGCATGGTTAAGAGCTCAGGATATGGAGGCGCACACCCCACTGCTTTGAGCTCCTCTCCCTACTAGCTGCCTCTCCTAGGGCAATTAAGCACAGTGAAGCCCACATCTATGCAAAGATCAAAATAATATCCGGTTCGCTGGTTACCCTGAGGTTAAACGAGGTAAAGCTCTTAAAGCACGCTGCGCACCGCACAGTAGAGTAACTGGCCCTCTGTAAGTCTTCAAGATACTCCTACTAGTTTTGTGACCGACTTATGGCGCCGGCGGGAAAAGGAGATAAACTACTACTGGCCACGGCGAGAGGCGAGAAGGTCGCCAAGAGCGTTGGGGTACCTTAAACCCCGCTCCCGCATGACAGCGCCAGCGCCCCACCCGCGGGGAACGACAAATCCGCCCCGGCGCCCCTGAGTGCGCGCGCGCGAAGCCCGACGCACGCGCGAGGGCGGGGCCGCTTCCTGCCCACCCGGGAGCCGCTCGCCCCCGCGGGGCCGCCGACCTGGGCGCCTGCGCGGCGCGCGCAGTGGGGAGTGGGGGGCGGGGCGGGACAGCGCGGGGGCGCGCGCCTCGGGCGTGCACACGACGCCGGCTGCCGACTTGGCCCAGACGCCGCTCCCGCGGACGTTGAGGGCGTGGCGCCCCGGCTACAGGCAGTCCGAGCCGCGCCGACTCTGCCCGGCTGCCGCCCTCGGCTTCTCCGCCTGCCTGCTCCCGGGTCTGACCTTCCGACCTCTCACCCTCTCGCCTTCCTGCAGCGGCCGAGCGCACAGGTGAGTCCCCTTCGCGGGTGCGGCCGGCGCCCGGCTTCTCCCACCAGGGTTGGGGGGCGCGAGGTGCAAAAACCTAAAAAAAAAGAAACGGTCCGCAGGTGCCCGGGACGGTGGGCGCCCCAGGCCCCGAGACGCTGGAGGTGCTGCCGCGTCCTGCCTCGGGCGTGCAGCCCCTCTCGCGCCCGGCAGCTTCTCTCCAACTCTGTCTGGGGTGGTGTCTTGGAAAACAAAATCAAGGAAATTGTGCTCTCCTCTGCACCCTCAGTTTTCTCCCAAAAACTCTTTGACTTTTTGAAAAGCTGACAGACCCAACCTGCTCCTGAAGGCAAAAAAGGTGCAGTGGGTAAAACAGGCACCGCCGCAAGTTGGAAGCCCCTCTTTCTTTCGCCTCCCCTCCCCCATGATGCACGGATAACCGTCGCATTACTTATTCGCCAACTTCTTGAAACTTGTCTGTCTGCTTCCATCTGCTGCCTGGACCGGTAGAGCAATAGTGACCTGTTTGCAGGTTGCGTCGTTCCAACCTCAGCGCTAAATCTGATCATCTCCTTCGGGGATTAGGAGTTGGTTTAGGGAGCAGCAGTTCAGGTAATAGGTTTCAGATACAAACTAGGGTTATTTAAAGTGATGCTTTAGTGTAATGCTCAAAGCCGAACTATTTGCTCCCATGATTGAAAATTAGCTAGCACACTGCATTGATTTGAACATTCCATAGACACTGCGTTTCAGAAGAAGTCGCTGATGTACTATTTGGTAAAAGAAGCAACTGGCTTATTTGTAGCTGTGACTACATATGATTTAAAACTATTTTAAGACAATTTCATTAGCTGTGCTTCAGTCCCTTAAATTAAAAACAAAACAAAAACACACTTTGAGACCCAAGATACAGATGTTTGTGCACCACACAACTTGTTTCTTTTTGTCGGGGAGTTTATATTGGTATTCTAGAAACGGACTTGTAGTGCAGGAATCCAGTAAAAGGCCTGAAAATTAAGGGTCCCTTCTATGGCCATAAACTTTACATTTTCAGCCTTTTTCTTCTAAGCTTGGAAAGTGCTTTTAGGGAAAACTAGATTTTTCCCACTATTGAATTGTAGCATCTGTAAAGCTTTTAAACATGAGGGTGTTAAGGATTACAAATGAGAGCAAATTTTGTATACGGTGCTAGAGGATTTGTTTTTCGAAAGACTTAAGCAAAACGTGTTGAAAAAATAGTGTGATTTGGAAATCCGTTAGGCTGAAGCCTGTGAAATAATGGAAACTCTAAAGTTCAATGCCGTTTGTTATTTAGACCCCAGAAACCCACAGAAAGTGGAAGTTAGGCTGTCAAACTCCACTTTTCCCCTAGAATATAGAGGTTACATTGAGGGACGATGAATATACAATGAAACAAACGGCATCAGTCTTTCATATATCTCTGCTTCAATTATTCTTTAAAACCTATTATTTTTGTATGTTCTGGACAGTGGGTTTTGTTTGTTTCAGTTCTCTCTCACGCAAAAAAGTAACACAGTTGCTGGTGGAACAGGAACCTCAATAATTATAGCAGGACCATGTCTAGATGATCTGCGAAAAGAGGGCATAGGTCATTGTAACATAACAAAATACAAAAACCTAATTTTCATCCATTTTTCTTTACCAAATTTTTTTTTACCACAGCTACTAAAAAGTAGTAACATTTTACCTGTAAGTGGTAAATGAGGAGGGAGTAGAAGGTAGAGACTTCCACAATAGCCATTCAGAACACCCACATTGACAGTCCTGAGAGTTTTTTAAAAAAGAAATTGAGTCTAAATTTATCATTTAGAAGTTTTTAAAAGGAATGTAGTAGTTCAGCATCTGTATTTTCCTTATTTTATATATGAAAGAACAAATGTAAAGCAAAAGCCAGGTGACATTTCCAAGGATATCCAGCAGGGCATTTGTAGAGTGGAAATGGGGGACTTGTTTGCTTTCATTTTTCAGTATTGTTCAGTAGCATTTTGAACACATCAAAAAATAATGAAGTGCATCTACCTGAGGCATTTTAAATGTTCACCAAGTTAAGAAGCGTTCTATTTAAAAAAAAATCCTGGAGGAGGAGGAATGTGCCTTTTCCTCTTCAGAACTTAAAACGCCAAGTCCAATCAATGTGCTTGACATTTGCCTCGATAGATTACTTTTGTGAGGAGGCTTGTAGCAGAGCATATAGTCTTGCTACTTGGAGTTTTACACTCATTTCATGTTTCCACAAAGAAACAATTTGCCAGAAGCCAGCCACAGCTATAGTTGCGCTGATAGGATGCTAAACAGTGATTTGCGAGGCCCTCTGCTTACAGACGCTGGAGGATATTGATTCAGCACTTTCTGTTGAGCCAATCAATATCTCCTTGGGTTAGTAAACTGACAGACAGCTTAGTCTTGTAATAGTTGGAATGCCACAGAGCTGGCAACAGCTCTGGTAATAAAATAGAAACCATGTGCTCTTGTAGGGTTTTTTTTTTTTCTTTTCCTTAATAAAACCAAGCTACTTTTTAAGTACCAGCTGAGTTACCTTTTAAGATGATTTCTTTACAGATATTTTAGGATTGTCATTTCCCCTGGCTGACTTTGATCATCTCTATCCTTCGGTTCACATCTAATTGCACTGATGATGTCGAGAAAATTATGAAATCGTTGACAATGTTGACTTAAACTATATCCCAATAAAACCCTCATGGCTTGCCTTTAGCAAGACAACCATCATCTGAAAGATAATGTCTGTAATACTGTGTGCACTGAATTACAACATAAAATTCTGTGAGGCTCACAGAAAGGGCACCATGGCCTTTTTGCAGCTAGCTCTCTGTTTTTAAATCTGTAAATGTTTTCATACTGGAGCCACATTACTGCTGGTGATGGCTCTGGAGCTGTTTTTACTGATAGGTCTGTAACTGAACGATTTTCTTGAAATGATAATGTTGGTTTTATTTTTGTGGCCTTTTTTTTTCTATTAAGGTATCATTGATAAACACTCCTATGAAGGTTTTTCACATGAAAAACATTGTGGTTACTACAGTCACCCATGTTATCAAGTCCCCCCCTACCCCATTGAAGTCACTGTCCATCAGCATAGTAAGATGCAACAGAGTCACTACTTGTCTTCTCTGTTCTACACTGCCTTCCCTGTGACCCCGCACACACACTATGTGTGCCAGTCATAATGCCCTTCAATCCCCTTCTCCCTCCCTCCTCACCTACCCTCCCCTACCCCTTCCCTTTGGTAGGCTAGTTCCTTCTTGGAGTCTGTGAGTCTGCTCCTGTTTTGTTCCTTCAGTTTTGCTTCATTGTTATACCCCACAAATGAGGGAAATCATCTGTTACTTGTCTTTCTCCACCTGGCTTATTTCACTGAGCATAATACTCTCTAGCTCCATCCATGTTGTTGCAAATGGTAGGATATGTTTTCTTCTTATGGCTGAATAATATTCCATTGTTTATATGTACCACATCTTCTTTATCCTGTAGTCTTTTTGTTACTTGGCATTAGATCACTTGGGTGTGGATTTTTCTCATTTTATTGTTTTATTATCAGTTCCATTGGTGGTTCTGATGTTATTGGGGTCCTTTCAACCCAAAAACGCATTGACATAGATTATGCCTATGTGAAAATAATACTGAGCCCTGACTGTATGTAAAACATTATTCTGAGCACTTCACATGTATTCTCTGAATTAATCCCTCTAATTATATCCTTTATTTGATAAGGATTATTATCCCCATTTTATGGGGAGGCAAAGTAATTTACCTAAAATTAGAGTACTGGCAGAGCCAGAGGCTAAGTCTAGTAAGATCTGATTATGGAGCCTGGATCTTCCTGGGATATACTTAAAGCCTTTTCAGACTTATTTGCAGTTACTGTGATGTTTCATCAATCCATCCATTTAATGTATATCAAATATGTAGTAATGTATAAGTGAAGAAAATGTTAACAATGCTATAAGATACTATAATACTGTAAGTGTAGCAATACTGTAATACTAAAAAATATAATCTTGGGACAAAAGGCCCAAGGGACAAATAATTTAACAAATAATCTAAAAAATGAAGATAAAATAGCTATAAAGGACATTACTGAATACAGGACAAAGTTTGAATATGGACTCTGCCGTGGATAAAAGTATTAACTCAATGTTAAGTTTCCTGGTTTTGATAATGGTACCATGGATTATGTAAAAAAATGATCTTGTTTTTGCACACTGAAGTATTTGGGGATAAGGGGGCACATTCACCTTACTCTCAGTTGTTCAGGGAAAAAATTGTATGTATAACAATAGAATGATTTTTTAAGTGGGCAAAAATGTAAGTGATTGGGTAACTGGGTAAAGAGTATGCAGGAATTCTTTGTACTGTTCTTACAACTTTTCTGTTTGAAATTATATCAAAAGAAAAAGTTACCCAAAAATGAAGGTAGAAAACAGGAAATGAAGGTGTAACATTCTAAGAATTTTTTTTTTTTTAAGTCAGGTGAAGGATTATTTCCTATGCTCTGATTTTTTTTTTTCCTCTCTTTTTTCTTTTTAGGGGTTGGAGGAAGGAACATGAAACAAACAAATCTTATCAAAAATAGCTTGACTTTCTCAAATTTTAAAATCTAGCCATTCAGAGCTCCCCAACTCTCAACCTCCAAAAGTCCAGGCAAGGTATTTTAATGGGTTAAGGGTGGAGGAAGATTAAAAACATTAGTACCTCTTTGAGAGAAGATACAAAGACAATCCACTTTTATCAAATACTGAAAGTTTAATTGGGTTGGTTATATCATTTCCCTGCCTAGACACTTTCAGTGGCGTGCTGATATTGACTATCTTTTTATTATTAAGGTATCATTGATACACACTCTTATGAAGGTTTCACATGAAAAACATTGTGGTTAACTACATTCACCATATTATCAAGTCCCCACCATACCCCATTGCAGTCACTGTCCATCAGTGTAGTAAGATGCCACAGAGTCCCTATTTGTCTTCTCTGTGCTGCACTGTTACATTGACTGTCTTTTATGTCCGAACTCCGTAACCCTTCTTTCAAGGCGACCTGGCCCACAGCTGCCCTTTTAGCTTTGTCTTGTGACACTCCTACCAAATATAGTACCCTCTCTCCACTCCAGATCACATGGTCTTTGTGCATGCTGATCTTTTTATCTTCTTCCTTTGTCCATGAACTGATGGCTTTGCTTGGAATGCACCACATTCTCTTCCTGCTGAAATTCTGTTCATCTTATGAGTCTCACCATAACCTCCTTTGGGAAACTGTCTCTGATCTCAGGCAGAATTAAATTTTCCTTTGTGCTGCCACGTCAGTGGGATAAATAATGCTATCGACTTTCAGTCAACCATCCTTACTAAGCATTTATCATGAGTTAAAACTATGCCAGAGACTGGGGTTTCAAAGGCATTCATGGTCTGGTAGCTAGGAGTGATTTGTAAACATAATCATCAGGTAAGTATGTAACAGAGAAATGAACAAAGTGCTGTGAGAGCTATGACTTCTGCCTGACAAGTTGATCTTAAAGATTACAGTGAAAGCCACAGAGATACCATTTCCCTTGATAGATTCTGGACCTGAGTACCACCTTTCGAATAAGCCCACCCACCATCACAGAGACACCTAGGTGTCATCTTACCTAGGCTCCAAGCATCCTCCAGAGGGCACGTCAGCAAGCCACAAGCCCACCTTTCCCCTGACCCCTCCCCTCAAAGAGCCCGCCAAAAACCCTGACCATAAAAAGCCTCTTGACCTGTTAGAGATTCTCCTTCCTTTGTTCTGCCGGCCAGGACAGAGGGGGCCCTCTCAGGTTCAGCAGTAAACCTGCTTGGACGGTTGAGTTTGCATTCCCCTCTTTCCAGTTCATCCCCTGCCCAGGTCCCTTTCCAAATTGGAGGTTTCCAGCCCAATAATCTAATTAAAGGAGTATATGTAACTTTTAAACAGTTGTAGTACCTGTGGGCTACCCAGGTAGATATATTCAGTAAAAAAGCTGAAAATACAAGGCTAGAACTCGGGAGAGAGAGTTGAGTCTAGGTATGTAAATCATAAAGATGAGTGATTTTCAGTGTGCAGGAAGGACATAGGGGCAGATCAGAATCTCTTGGGGCCATGTACTTTTTCCCACCCACCCATCTGATTCATTGACGGAAATTCTGTTCTTGCTTCCCCCTCAAGTTGGGTGACATCCTTCCCGACTTACAAGTCCTCGTATGAAACAAGAGGCAGTATTGGTACATGCATGTTGTATGTGTGTGAACCATAGGGAAGCAGGAAACAAAGTTGGAAAGTGCTGGTAGTTAAGTAGTTAAATGCTTGGGTGTGGCTAAAACCACCCAGGAAGAATCAGATGAGGAAGAAGATGGAGATGAACCCTCAAAAAAGATGAAGTTGTAAAGGGTAAGAGGAGCTGGAGACAAAGACAGTTGGTGAGGAAGGGCGGAGACCCAGAAGGCAGGGCACAGAGTTCCCAGGGTGGGTGGGTGGGAGGCAGGTCTCCTGTGGCAGAGATAGGCTGAGGCCTGAAATCAGGTTCTAATTTGAGGAAATCTGTGCTGGCCGCCACGAGGGCGGTTTCAGCCAAAAGACAGTGGCAGCTGCCCTGAATTCAGGAGTGACAGCAGTTGAGGTGTCTGCCCCAAGTACAGTTTACCCTTTCCAAGAGGCTGGTAGGGAAGGTGGAGGGAGAGACAGACACAGAGATTGAGGTTTTCTTTTGTTTAAGATTGGGGCAGATGTAAGTGGGGAATCTTGAACAAGTCTGGCCGCTGAGGGAAAGGCGCCGAGGGACAAGGGAAATTGAAAGTGTAGGAGCCAGTGAATGGAGCAAGATCCGTTATTAGTGACCAGCATCTTTGCTAATGAATTCTTGCTTTGGTGAGCCCTCCTTGAGAATAGGAATCATGTCTTATTCATCTTATATCCATAATAATGCCTGGCAACACAATAGCCATTTAGAAAATATTTATAAAAACGAGTAAAGATTTTACTTTTTAGAATTAGTCTTTCCTAATTGAGGTAGTAGAATAATGGGAAAAATACTATTTTTATCCTATAATGACCATTCTGTAATATATTCCAAATAAGCAATATATTTGCAGTCTTGTGTTCTTTAAAATAAAAGGGAAAATCACAAATTAGGCAATATTGAGGTAGTAATAATCCTGATGACTTAATTTTTTTGTGCCTGACAGGCATTTCTTAAAATCCATTTTCAATATCTTGAAATGTGTTATGTTCATGGCATTTTGCTTGGTGGGTCGGGGTGCAGGTCTGCAAGGAGACAGACATATACAGAAATAGTCTGAGTAAGACTTTGTTACATTACCTAACAGAGGGACACTCAGCAACTTGCCTTAGGGTTTAAGTTACTGATTTTTAAACATTCAGAGAAGGGATGTCTTGTAGGTTGTCATCTTTGTCCGATTTTGCCCACTGTAAGTATTTCTAATATTAACAAAGACTGATTCTAATGTAGAACTCTTGGTTCTGTGTAGCTCAGTTTGTTGAGAGTATATTTCAGAAAAAACACACTGGTTAAGAAAGGTAAAGTTGGCTCATCACAGACCATATTTCAGGATGCAGATGGTGAGGGAATCCGTGTGGGTTTTATTCTGCTGTGCCAGCTTCAATGTTGTAGACCTAAAACCCAAAACAAATATGTGAAGGCAGTCCTCGTTTACAAATTTCCTTCCTACTGCTTGTAAACTAGTGTACATATTGTTATTACCTCATTTTTATACTTTTTTCCTCCCAATTTCAGTAGAAAACTTTTTGCATTTTCTGGTAATATGTCATTGCCAGTGAAATATGTTATGTAAAATGTGCTAAGCAAATCAAATTAGTATATGTAGAACTGGTTTATGAAGACTATAATAGGTTGATTTAAAGCCTGATTTATTTTTCCGAAATAAAATCACTTCATTTGATGAATTGCTGTCTTGAGAATTGATTGGAACATTATTTGGCCTTCAAAGTCTTATCTCTGTGTTGTTCTCTTTTTTCAGCAGTAGATGCCTGGTAGACCTCTTTGAACTTTGGACACAGAAAAGACCTGCTTATAGGTGATAATGCTAAAGGACACTATGAAATCTTGGAATGATAGCCAGTCAGATCTCTGTAGCAGTGACCAAGAGGAGGAAGAGATGATTTTTGGTGAAAATGAAGATGATTTGGAAGAGATGATGGATTTAAGTGATCTGCCTACCTCACTTTTTGCTTGCAGTGTCCATGAAGCAGTGTTTGAGGTGCAAGAGCAGAAGGTAGGTGTATGTCCTGTCATTACCTGCGTAAATGTGTGTGGATTCAAGGAAAGAGAGCAGATTGCTGCCCGTTTGCTAAGTTTGTTACTGGTCCATGACAAGAGCGGAAAGCGTGCATCAACCTTTAGACATCACTGAAGCATTTTTGTGGTATTTTTTAACAGTATTGGTCTATAGCAAATAGGAAATATTTAAAAACCGGTCCTTCCCCATAGATATTTTGAAAAGTATTACTAGTTTGTAATGAACTCTGTATCAAGTCTTACTAAAAGTCCATTTGTTCTTTCATTCATTCATTCATTCATTTTCAGAGCCTGTAGCTAAAGAGAAGGTAGTGATTTTTAGCCTGGCTTCCTATTACTTGGGAGCAAATTCACAAAAGAAGGAATTATTTGGAGCATTTTCCTGGGACTAATTACATAATTAGGACCATTTATGATTTCAGTGTAACAGAATTATTAATATTTCTTATATTACTTTCTATAGTTTGGGGAAAAAAACTATTGAGTTTATTTTTTAAAAGCTGCTTTCCTTTTGTTCATTTATTATTTACCTGGAAAGAGAGATTTTTGTGTTTTTTTTTTTCCATCATGACCTCACAAAAGCGTATAGGTCTTAGGCCTACAAAAATAAAATATTTCTGCCAATGGTGTAAATTTTGCATGTTTGAGACTTGAAAATATTATCACCAGCCCTTTACTTTTCTATGTACTTCAAGTATTTCCTTTCAGTAACTTTCTTGAAACAGAATTTGATTGAGTTTGATTCAGTACATACTTGAGTGCCTCTAATGTGTAAGCTACCATGCCAGTTGCTTCAGGGAATAAAGCAGGAATTTAAAAAGCTTCTGCCTCAGTTTACAGTCCTGCAGTGGACATAATAAGCAATTTGATATGAGATGAAATGCTAGTGCCGTTAGAGGCACCTTAAAGTACATTGAGGTATCAGAGGAGAGAGGATTGCAGCCAACTGCATTAAAAGATCTTATGGGGAGATGGCTCTGGGGAAGAGCTGGGCAAGTTGGGCAGGAGCTTAGCAGGGGACGGGAAAGGCGGTTATGGCCAGACGGAAGAGAATGAGCAGAAGAGCTGCATCAGGACAGTGTGGATCATTGAGGTTATAGCAGGCAGTTTTGTATTGCTGGTGCATAGGTGAGATATAGTCAAAGTCAAGAGAAATCAAACTAGAAAGGTGAGTTTGGGGCACCTTGCAAAGCTCAAGGCCCTTGCCCTTCTGTGTAAATAGTCTTCTGAACAAAGAAGTGACCCTGAGATTTGCACATAGGAAGATAACTGACAACATGGGAAGGGCTGAGCAGGGGAAGGAGAGCCAGAAGCAGGGAACCAGTTAGGATGCCTTTGCAGAAACCCTGCCTTGAGATGCTGAAGACCTGGAAGTGGAGTAAGAGAAAGTGATGACAGCCACCAATTTTGTATCTTTTGGGTTTATTTTCCTTTACAAATGCTATTTTCCACATTCAGTCATCATGTAGAAATTTTGAAATCATACTTCCTATTTCTCATACTTTTTAAGAGCTCTGTGGTTTTTCATATAATACATATTTATATTAACCTTGTTGTTTGTTATTGTGAGAAACCAAATGTATCACTAGTTTATCTTAAAATTATATTCATAAGGACTCTTCTAAGAAACCTCACAATCTTATCTGTCCCAACGTTTTTTTTTAATGTAGCAGGATGTTTTTTAAGTTGCCGAAGTGGCAAATTCTTGTTGGTTTTCATTTTAAAAACCATTTGGAGTTGTAGCTGACCTAACTTTACACTGGAAATCATATCAGCAGAAATTCTAGTAGCAGTTCTGTGGACTTCACGTTATATACAATTCTTAGTCATAGTAAATTTTATATATAAGCCTTAATGGTAATATCTGAAACTGCAAAATATAAAATGCTCATATAGTAAAATTATATGTGGCTCACCAATTAAATATAAAGTGAGAGAATCAAATGTTTCCTTTATATTTTCATTCTCACTACCAGTGTCTTAATTTGCATTAATTTCTCCTGAAATAACCTATTTATGCAGGTCATCCATGTATGTGGGAAAAACAAAAACCATTTATGATAAGCAGAATAACTTTGATTGCAGTTAAATGCTTTATTTTTAAGAATTTCAAGAATTTTTGTTTTTTTCCTAACTCGGAAGGTTTTTGTCTTTATAACCTTATAGTTGTTGGAATGAGCTTTTACCGTCTTCTGAATTATATATGAAATTACACCTTGTCATGTAAAGGTCAATCTTCATTCTAGATTGCTAGATTTTGGCTCTTCAGTATCATCAGTGTTTCTTGAAATTAGTATGTGTGAGGCAGGGGAGAAAAAGTAAAGAATATAATAAGCCATAAGAAAAATAAACTGAGGAAAAAGGCTTATCTTTTAATTTCTATAGCAGCATGGTTGTTAGGCTTTATGCATGTGCTCTGAGCAGTAGCTCTATCAGGAGCCCTGCAGATGTGGTACCCAGTTTTTCAATTACAGATTTGGAGTTGTCCAAGTGTGATTTTATTTCCTTTCTTGTTTTTAACCCCACTTTTTCATTTCTTAAAATACAGAAAAATTAAAGCAGGCTTTTGATTTGTTTTTGTTTTTTTGTTTTTTTCTTATTATGTTTTGACCCCCTTTGTCCATTTTTTCCATCTCCCACCCTTGCTTCTGGCAACCATCAGTCTGTTCTCTGTATCTGTGCATTTGGTTTTGTTTGTTTATTTTTTTTACGATTCCACATTATAATTGTGAGCATATGTCTGACTTAGTTCACTGAGCATAATACTGTCAAGGTCCACCCATGTTATTGCAAATTGCAAGATTTTGTACTTTTTAATGGCTGAGTAATATTCCATTGTGTGTGTATATGCCACAATTTCTTTATTCATTTATCCACCAATGGACACATAGGTTATTTCCATATTTTGGGAATTGTAAATAATGCTGTAATGACATGAGTGCATATATCTTTTCAAGTTAGTGTTTTCATTTTCTTCAAATAAATACCCAGAAGTGGAATTCCTGAATTATATGATAGCTCTATTTTTAATTTTTTGAGGAACCTCCATACCATTTGCATGATGGCTGCACCAATTTACATTCTCTCCAATAGTGCATGAGGGTTCCCTTTTCTCCACATCTTCACCAACACTTGTTATTTCTTTTCTTTTTGATAATAGCCATTCTAACAGGTGTGAATTGATATCTTCGTTTTGGTTTTGATTTGCATTTCCCTGATCATTGATGTTGAGCATCTTTTCATGTATCTGTTGGCCATGTCTTTTGAAATGTCATTCAGATTTTCTGCCCATTTTCTAATTGAGTAGTTTGTTATTTTTGCTATTGAGTTTTGCTCTAGAATTTTATGAGTTCTTTATATATTTTGGATATTGGCCACTGATCAGGTATATAATTTGCAAGTATTTTCTTCCATTCAGTATGTCGCCTGTTCATTTGTTAATGTTTTCCTTTGCTGTACAGAAGCTTTTTTAGTTTGATGTTCCCACTTGTTTATTTTTGCTTTGTTGCTTTTGCTTTTGTTTCAGATTCAGAAAATTATTGCCAAGACCTATGTCAAAGAGCTTAACATGTATGTTTTCTTCTAGGAGTTTTATGATTTCACATCTGACATTCAAATCTTTAGTCCATTTTGAGTTCATCTTTGTGTATGGTGTAAGGTAGTGGTCCAATTTCATTCTTTTGCATTTGGCTGTCCAGTTTTCTTAACACCTTTATTGAAGACACTGTCCCTTCCCCCGTATATATATGCTTGGCTCCTTTGTCATTAATTAATTGAACATATGTGCATGGGTTTATTTGTGTTCCATTAATCTTTGTTTCTGTTTTTATGCCAATACCATACTGTTTTAGTTACTATAACTTTGTAATTATAGTTTGAAATTGAGGTGTATGATGCCTCCAGCTTTGGACTTCTTTGTCAAGATTGCTTTGGGTATTTGGGGATTTTGTGGTCCCATGCAAATTTTAGGATTGTTCATTCTAGTTCTGTGAAAAATGCCATCAGAATTTTGATAGGATTGCATTGAATCTGTAGATGGCTTTGAGTAGTATGGACATTTTTACAATATTGATTCTTTCAGTCTGTGAGCACAGAATACCTATCCATTTATTTGTGTCTTCTTCAATTTCTTTCATTAATGTCTTGTAGTTTTCAATATACAGAACTTTCACCTGCCCGGTTAAATGTATTCCTAGGTATTTTATTCTTCTGATGCAAGTTTAAATGGGATTGTTTTCATAATTTCTATTTCTGATAATTCATTATTAGTGCACAGAAATGCAATAGATTTTTGTGTATTGATTTTCTGTCCTGCAACTTTATTGAATTCATTTAGTAATTTCAACAGTTTTTTGATGGATTTTTCAGGGTTTTCTATATATATATATGTCATCTTCAAATAGTGACAGCTTTACTTCTTTTTCCAATTTGGATGACTTGCTGCTTTTTCTTGCCTAATTATTCTGGGTAGGATTTCTATACTATGTTGAATATAAGTGGTGAGACTGGGTATCCTTATCTTTTTCTTGATATAAGAGGAAAGAACTTTCAGCATTTCACTGCTGGATATGTTAGCTGTAGGTTTTCATTTATGGCCTTTTTTATGTTGAGGTATGTCCTGTACCTCCATACCTACTTTGCTGAGAATGTTTATCATAAATAGATGTTGAATATTTTCAGATTCTTTTTCTGCATCTATTGAGATAATCATATAATTTTTATCCCTCATTTTGTAAATGTGTAGCACATTGACTTGCAGATGTTAAACCATCCTTGCATCACTGGAATAAACAAATCTCATTTGATCATGGTGTATGATACTTTTAATTATTGTTGACATCAGTTTGATAACACTCTGCTGAGAATATTTCCATCTGTGTTCATTAGAGATATACTGTAATTTTCTTTCCTTCTGGTATCCTTGTCTGGTTTTTTGTATCAGGGTAGTTCTGGCCTTATAAAATGAGTTAGGAAGACTACCCTTATCTTCTGTTTTTTTGGAAAGAGTTTGAGAAGGATTGGTATTAATTCTTCTTTGAATGTTTGTTAGAATTCACCAGTGAGGCTCTCTGGTCCTCGACTTGAATTTGTTGGAAGGCTTTTGATTATTGATTCAATCTCCTTACTAGTAATCAGCCTGTTCAGACTTTCTGTTTCAGCATGATTCAGTCTTGGTAGATTATATGTTTCTAGAAATGTATCCATTTCTTCTAAGTTGTCCAATTTCTTAACATATAATTGTACTAGTTTCTTATGATACCTTGTATTTCTGTGGTATTGGTTATAAATCTCTTTAATTTCTGATTTGATTTATTTGAGTCCTCTCTCCTTCTTTCTTGGTGAGTCTAACTAAAGTCTTGTCAATTTATCTTTTCAAAGAACCAGCTATTAGTTTCAATGATCTTCTCTGTTGTCTTTTTAGTCTCTATTTCATTTATTTCTGCTCTCATCTTTGTTACTTCCTTCCCTCTGCTAGCCTTGGGCTTTGTTCCTTTTCTTATTCCTTGAGGTGTACAATTAGGTTGTTTGAAACTTTTCTTGTTTCTTGAGGCATTTATCCCTAGGACCTTTCCTTTTAAAACTGCTTTTGCTGCATCCCATAGATTTTGGTATGTTCTATTTCTGTTTTTGTATGTCTCAATATATTTTTATTGATTTTTAAATTTCTTCTTTGATCCATTGGTTGTTCAGTAACATGTTGTTTAATTGTCACATATTTGTGGACTTTCCAGTTTTCTTTGTGTAATTAATATCTAGTTAAATACCATTGTGGTCAGCAAAGATGCTTTGTGTGATTTCTGTTCTCTTACAGTTATTAAGACTTGTTTTGTAGTCTCAAATATGATCTGATCTGTCCTGGAAAATGTTCCACGTGCCCTTGAGAAGAATGTGTATTCTGTTGCCTTTGGATAGAATTTTCTGTATATATGTTAAGCCCTTTTGATCTAGCATGTTGTTTAAGGCTGATTTGAACACGAGAGGTTTTCAAAATATAATTTAAGCTTTTATAATTTTAAAAAATGAGACTGTTTCTTTTTTCTGCTTTATGTATGTGTGTCTGAGGGATCTCAGTAAAAGTTAATGCAAAATAATATCCTAGACAGGACTGACTTCAAAAAAATGCATGCAACTTTTGGATTATAGTCCCTTAACAAAGTATTGCTCTTTGTTTATAAAACTGTTTCTATTGACCTCCTCACCATCTGACATTTGATTTTTTTTAGTTTTCTTTCAAGTGATGATGGTTGGGCTATATTAAGACATCTGTCCTTGCTTCCCTGCTCCTGCTTCTTATCAGGGATACTCAGCATCAAATAGAGTTTCCAGTACTAGATAACACTTGTTAAGCGTTTGTTGAAGGAATGGATTCTGTAAGATGATTGTTGAGGATTAGTGATGCAGTGCCATGATGAAGAAACAGAATTATAAGCTGAGTGGGATTAAATAGTACAGAGAAGATATAATGTGCAGTTATGATCTCAGATACACTGGCCCAAATTCTCTGGTGGTCTGTGTAACCATATGCATGATAAACATTTGTTCTACACTCTCCATTTAAAGAATGAAAATTTTATTTTAAGAAAAGTAAATGATACTGGAAGTTAATTGAATACACCGATTCTCTGATTTTCAGACCAAATCAATTATTGGGTTTTCTGACATAACCTTTAATCCAGAAGAAGTAAATCCTTTAAGGAAAGTGATTTTCTTTAAATCTGGGAATTGAATAAGGGATCAAAGGAAGAATGTTTCTGTTATAATGAACTATGTTTTAAAAGTATCTGGTACGTGGTACTTCAGTATATATTTATTTAATTGAATCTATAGGGCCATTCTGGCCAAAAATTAGTAAAATTTAGTTAATTTTAAGACTATGTTAAATATTGGAGAATTATAGAAGTCTAGAGCTAGAGGAAATCCTAGTCAAGTCTCTTTAATGCATCAGACTCAGTAATAGAGCTCACTTCATAGCCCGTTTTTCACTTGTACACTAAAAACTACAAAACGATGCTGAAAGAAATTCAAGAAGACTTCTCATGTCCTGGGACTGGAAGATTTACTGTTAAGATGTCAATACTACTAAAAGCAATCTATAGAATCAGTGCAATCCTTATTAAAATCCCAATGATGTTTCTTGCAACAATAGAAAAACTCACCCTAAAATTCACTGGAATCTCAAGAGACCCCAAATAGTCAAAACAATCTTGAAAAAGAATAAAGTTGTATGACTCACACTTCCTGATTAATTTCAAAGATAGAGTCATCAAAACAGTGTGGTATTTATATGTTAATTATAAATATTTTTAAAAGCCAATATGGTACTGGCATAAAGGCCAACATATTGACCAATGGAATAGAACAGACAGTCCAGAAATGAACCCTTGCAAATATGGTCAGGTGATTTCAACAAGGATGCCAAGACCATTCAATGGGGAAAGGACAGTCTCTTCAACCATGGTGCCAGGAAAACTGGATATCCACCAACAAAAGAATGAAGTTGGCCCCTTATCTTATATAAAACTAATCAAAATTAATCAGAGACCTAAAAGTAAGTTCTTAGACTATAAAACCCTTAGAAAACACAGAGGGAGAGCTTCTTGATTTGGATTTGGCAATAATTTCTTGGATATGATACCAGAAGCACAGGCAACAATTGGAAAGGATATATTGCACTTCATCAAAATTAAAAATGTGTGCATGAAAGATCACTATCAACAGAGTGAAAAGGCAACCTAGAGAATGGGAGAAAATATTTTTAAGTAATATATCTAACAAGGGATATATCCAGAATATATAAAGAATTCCTAAAACTCAACAACAAAACCAACCCAAGTGAAAAATAGGCAGAGGACTTGAATAGACATTTCTTCAAAGAAGATATATGAATAAATGGCCAATAAGCATATGAAAAGATGCTCAGTAGCACCAGTATTTAGAGAAATACAAATCAAAATTGCAGTGAGATACCACCTCACATTCATTGGGATGGCTGTTATAAAACAGAAAAAAGGATGTAGAGAAATTGAACCTTTGTGCATTGCTGGTGGGAATGTAAAATGGTACAGCCGCTGTGGAAAACAGCAAAGTTACCAAAAAACTTAAGCATAGAATTGCTATATGATCCAGGAATTCTGCTTCAGGGTACACACAAAAGAATGAAAGCATAAACTCAAGCAGATTTTTGTACACCAATATTCATAACAGCATTGTTCACAAGAGCCAAAAGTGGACAGTGGATAAATGAATAAACAAAATGTATATACAAACAATGGAATATTATTCAGCCTTAAAAGTGAATGAAATTCTTACACATGTTACAGTATGGATGAACTTTGGAAAACGTTATGCTAAGTGAAATAAACCAGTCACAAAAAGACAAATGCTGTATGATTCTACTTACATGAGATACGTGGAGTAGTCAGAGACAGAAAGAAGCCTTTCTGGCTACTTGGTGATGGTTGCCTGGGGTTGGAGGGAGGGGAGAATGGAGACTTAATGGGTAGAGAGTTTCAGTTGGAAATGGTGAAGAAGTTTTGGAGACGCACAACACTGTGAATACATTTAATTGCCAGTGAATTGAGCCCTTAAAAGTGGTTAAAATGGTAAATTTGTGTTTCACGTATTTTACAATAAAAAGATATAAAAAGTAACTCATTTTTCTTGAGTTCAGAATTCTTTGTAATAGGCTTTTATAGATATGTAATATATGTACACAGAAGTATATATGTACACATACATATGTGTGTGTGTGTGTAATACATGTAATTTATTGGACACCTCTTTTGCCCCACTTTACATCCTCTTAGCCCTTCTTTTCACTCCAGCTCTTGCTAGAGCACCCAGCTGTGTGCACATAGAACCTAATAGCAGCCGGCCTCTGCTGCACTGTGGATATTTTGTGTTGTCCCAGCATTTCTCTGCTGCCTACATGAAGTTGCTCAGCCATACTAATGTGTGTGCAGACATGGAAGCGTGAGGGAGTTGACATCCTACACACATTTTGTTAGATTTATTCTTAAGTATTTCATGGTGCTACTCTAAAGAGCAATTTTAGGGCGACCCTTGACCAGTAGGACCCTTGACCAAAGCCAGGGAGTAAGTCCCCTCTCTTCAACACTCAAGCTGACAATTCTGAGGCTTATTCTTTCTGGCTCCTCAGAGGGCTCCTAGCAGAATCCAGCCCCAGTTGGCCACAGAGATGACTAGCTTTATAATGTGGCGGGATGGAGGACTGGCTTTCTCTCCTTTCCCGTTTTGCTGTCCCCACTCTTGTCCTATGGGGTTACTTCTGGAAACAAGCTCCCTGTGTGTGCCTCTCTGCCTTGGCCTCTGCTTTCCCAAAGAGCCCAGATAAGACACAAATGAGTAACTTCCAAGTGTGGTTTTTCCTCTTGGGAGGAGGCAGGCACTTAAAAGAAGGGTAATTTTTAGGTTGTGCAGGAAGGTTAAAGACTAATAAAAAGAAAACCCATGTGCCTACTCAATTTAGCAAATAGAGTTTTACTAATACAAATGAACCTCCTGCGTCTCCTCCCAGAGATAACTATTATTCCAGATTCAGTGTTTGTTATTTCCCATGCAGTTTTAACTTTTTATTAAATTTAACTATATGAAATTGCTGTATTTGTAGGTCAAAATGGTCAAATATTGGCCTTTCTTCTGGTTCAACCTAATACTGTGTGTATGTATATACACTGTTTTAACTTCTTTCTCTATTTGTGGTTGACATGATTATCTGTTTAGAGAGAAATCTACATAAAATCTGTTAGAACTAACTAATGAGTGAGTTTAGAGAGGTCAAATTACAGGGTCAAATACAGAATCAACTGTATGTCTATATACTAGTAATATAAACACTTGGAAATCGAAATGTAAAAAAATTGCTCTTTAGAGTAGCACCATGAAATACTTAAGAATAAATCTAACAAAATGTGTATAGGATCTGTACACTGAAACCTAAAACACTAAGGAAATACATAGTATTTTACATTGTATATAAATGGCATAATAGTATAAGTTCTAATTATTTTGGCTTGACACCGTATATGTAAGATTAATGCATGTTGAAATATATGTTCAGTTTCACTTGCTATATAGTATCCTACTTTACAAATATACTATAATTTACCCGTTCTTATGTTGGACATTCAAGTTATTTCTGATATGTTGCTATCCAACAGTGATACTGTAAATGTTCTGTACATGTCCTATAGGTGGGGGGAGCATGGGGGCAAAGGAAGCAGGCAGGGCATATAACCAGGACTGTTGTTTCTGGCTTGTAAGGCTGCACTTCTTCATTCTTAGCAGACTGGTCAATAGTCTCTAAAGTTGCTGTACTTGTTTGCATTCTTACCAGTCCTGTACAAGAGAGTTAGCATTGCTCCACAGCATCATCAATACATTGTATTTTCAGATTTAAAGTATTTGCCAGTCTGGTCATTAACATTTTTGCTATCTTTTCATGTATTTCTGGATAAACTATAGATGAACGCTTCTCAAATTTATTGCTTTGTGGAGGACCAGTTTTTCCTCCAGATTATCACAGATGGATGCTTTTGTAAAAATGCAATAAGAATGTCACAGCAATGTAAACTTGCTAAAACCTTTCTAGACCCTTTCTCTTGATTTCTGTCCTGAACCTTGGACTGGTAGCAGTGTTCATGGACTAAATAAGCATTGGGCTCTCAGTCCACACTACAGTACACATATCATTTAGGGATTGTCACGTATCTTACAAGATTTTGAAATTAAAAAGCCTCAGTTACCTCTGTTACATTTGTAGTTTCCATGGTGAATATTTTGTCTCAACAACAAGAGTTGAAAAGAATTGTAGATCATTTCATATCCTAATTATCAGCAATATTAAGATATCACTGAATAATAAGGCTAGTTGTCATGTTCTTAGAGATCATTGGTTTACAGATTCCACCCACATTCTATCTTGATTCATATATGCAGGAAGTGTTTATCAAGCCTTGTACTAGCCACAGTTACAAGTTCCAGGGAGACTGTGGTGAACAGGATGAGCACCAGCCCTCAAAGGACAAAGGGAGAGAAAGATAGTTTACAGGCAAACAAGCGAAATAATAAGTTCAGATAGTAGCAAGTACTTGGAGAAAACAAAATAGTAGAGGGGTAGAAAGTGACTTGATGGGCGTCTGAAGAGCTGAGACCTGCATAATGACAAAGAACCAGGATAATATTTGGTCATCCTTGGGTTCCTATAACTTAACTGAAATTTATCCTAACATAATTTAAATAATTTTACTCTAATGTGTATATGTAGTCAAAATGCCTTATAATTTTTTAATGTTTATCAAAACAAATAATGGCACTTATCTTACACTGAAGCTTTTTTCCCCAATAATCTCAATTTCAGTTGGGAAAGATCTGCCACTCTGCAAATCAAAGTAGGATTCAGGACTCTTGGGTTCTAAGAAACAGCTAAGTTACCCATGTGTAAGTGTTCCTAATCTCTCCCAAGGAGGGTGCTCCCGTGAATGGGGATGGGGTTCTTCAGGAGTGAGCAAGCTTAGGATAAGTACATGTGTTGCTTCCATGCTTACCTGGCGCAGAGCCCAGCTTTCGCGCCTTGGTGTTCATTAAATATGTGCTGAATAAAAGAATGTGGAGATCATCTACAGGGCCAGGAGACCAACACTCCCCAACATTTTTGTCAAACCCTCATAAATTAATTTCAATAACTGTGTCTTTTCTATTTATTTCCTAATCTGATTTGCATGTCTATTTTTATAAGTTTTGTAGGTCATATTAGGACAGCAGAATGTGTCTGTAATGTGTGTGTGTGTGTGTGTGTGTGTGTATGTTTGTATAAATGAGTAGATTAACAAATAAAATAAGATGTATTGGGAATGGATATCAAAATACTTGTACTGGTTTGTAAGTACAAATAACTCTTTTGTTCCTGAACTGTTTTAAGACTAAGTTGCCAACATTATGACCATTACCTTCAATACTCCAGAGTATTTCCCACAACAAGGGCCTTCTCTTAGGAGAACACACAAAATTTAGGAAATTAACATTGATAACATTATACCCTTCCATCCCTCAGACTCCATTCAAGATGTGCCAGTTGTCCCAATAATGTCCTTTATAGCAAAAAAAAAATCCAGTCTCTATCACACATTGTATATAGTTGTCAGGAGTCTTTAATCTCTTTCAATCTGAAAAAATTCCTGGTCTTCCCTTGGTTTTCATGATGTTCACACTCCGGACGGTTACAGGCCAGTTATCTTGTTATGTGTCCCTTAGTTTGGGTTATCTGACGTTCCCTCAGGATCAGCTTCAGGCCGCGCATCTTCGGCAGGAATATCACAGAAGTGACAGTCTTCTCTTCTCACCGGTCCTATCAGGTGGTACCATCTCGATTTGTCCCATTACTAACGCATTTCACTTTGAACCCTTGATTAGGATGGTGTTTGCGAGGTTTCTCTACTGTCAAGTATTCTTTTCCTCCTTGTAATACATATGCTGTGGGCGGTATTCCCAAATACCTTGTTTTCCCAATAAATTTTTAACATATTCCTGTATTTTCATCAGTAAGATTCTTGGCTTCTTCTATTCATTGGCCGTAATCTGTTGGCTGTCATTATTTTGATGTTCATGTTTGTCCCAGGTTTGGCCAGTGGTTGCCCCTTCAAGGGGGCTTCTGTGTCTTTGACATGTGCCCATCATTCTTTGAGTACTTTTTTAAACATTGTAGCACAAGATACTGCAGAATTCTCTTATACTTTAACTGCCCTAATCATGGAATCAGCCGTCTCCGCAGGGAGCCATCAGTGGAGAGCAATATTTAGGAACCGGGATGACGGGAGTTAGCAGTCTGTGTTCTTGGTGTTTGGGGTGTCTGGGACCGGGACAGTGGGAGTTAGCTGTTTCTGTTCTTTGCTTTTGGGTGTCATGGTGTCTAGGCCTGTCCGTGGGGAGGGGTGCTGTGGTTTACGGCGGGTTTGAGTATCATTGATTAAGTTGTGGTACCTTTCTAACTTGAACATTGAGTAAGTGAGCGGGTGTGGGTGGAGACCCTTCCAGCCCCTGGCTGCCTGAGTGCTGCCCGATGAGCCTAACTCCTGGCAGCACAGGGCAGTCGGGGTTTCCGACTTCCTGCCCCTCCTGAAGTGGCAGACTGTTTCCTGGAGTTTTGAGGCTGGTTGAACCAAACTGCTTGAAAATGGCTCTGCCTTGTGCTCACATGTTCTGTACAAGCACAAGCACAGATCTTTGCCTATGTAGCCATGGAAAACAAGGAAGAAATTTTTATAATCACAAGTACTCCTGAAAGCTAAGGATGTGTTGTTTCAGTTGAGGATGAAAAATAGTCAGTTGAAGCCAGCCTCGCTGTGCTCCCAGCCAGGTCCGTGGCTGCCATGTGCAGGGCTCCGGCCGCGCAGGCTGCCCTCAGCGCTGGTGAGGGCCAGGGCCTACCTCCGTGCTTGTGGTGGCTGCCAGAGCCACCTCGTCCCATCCCTCCTCTTGTGTTCCTCCATGCTTTTTTTTTTTTTTTAATTTTGCAAAACTCTCCTACAATGAAATGTGCAGATCTTCAGTACATGATTTGGTGAGTTTTGACAGTATCTACCCATGGAACCAACACCACAATCAGGAACATTTCCACCCACACCCTAATACCAATCTGTAGTTTACTGTTAAAAATGATTTATCATCAGTTTGACTACTTTTCTTATACATGGGATAGGGGATATTATAGATTTGGGGGAAAAATTGTAGTCCTTAAGAATTTATGTTCCAGTCAGGTAGTGTATGTATTTGTGAACACATTAACCGTTAAAACATAAAAATCAATATCGAATAGATAACATTCCATATTTTCTTGTATTTTAATTCAGTTTCACTCTTCTTTCTGATCTGAAAAGGTGTTGAAGGCACTTTAAAATTTTTTTATGTGTTCTGGTCCTCCCTAGCACATAGGAATTTAGGTCCCAGAACTTTTACAAGTGCTCAAATTGTCAGTTTCTCAGTTCACCATGCCCGGGAGTACGTGTGCTTTTCCCTGCCACTGAAGTCCATCCCTTTGGCTGTTCCAGTTAGCAGTGATAGGGAGGAGAACCAGAGGCCCTTTGCTAAACCACAGGCAGAAACAGAGGCCTGGCCTCCAACATCAGTGACCTGCAGCCTCTGCACTCTGGAGAGAGAGAATTTTCTATTTCAGATTTACAGAAAGACATAGAATGTGAAAAATCTCTTGCCTTAGGATGCCAAAGATAATTCCGCTGCTGACTGGAATGAAGTATCACTTCTTCTCAACAGTGAAATTGTCTCTCCTCCTTAATAAACAGAAGTGGCAGGCGCCCAGGTATCTTTAGACGAAGGGGTGCAGCAAAGTCATTTTTTATAGGTTTTCCCTCAGTGAAATTAATAAAGCTTCTCTGCTTTGGGATGTGGGGGCAAAAGGTAGAATATGGTAGTTCCAGAAAGGTCAAGAAATATACTTAGTTGCCATCCTCCGCTGTTATCTCCTTGAGTCCTACCTTCCTATAACTTTTTCCCCTTCTGCCTTTAATAGTTATATGCTTTTTCCCCAGCTACAGAGAACTCCTCTTGAATTCCAAGAAAGTGGTTGGTTACATGTTGTCCTTACAATATTTTAGGTGCAATTTGTAATGCTGCCTTATTGCATGGGTGATGACAACAGATGAAGGCAGCTTCTGGTCTATACTTTGGAGAAAACTTATATAACAGGAAAAAAAGCCTCAGGGATTGGTTTTTAGGTTGAATTATTTGTGTTTTTCCTATAGGTGTACTGCTAGAGGGGAACCCTGAGTGAACACTGTAAAAGCAGAGTGGTCAGTGACGATCGTGATTTTGTGAGATCTCCATTATATTATCAGAAGTAAACTTGCAACCATCAATCACCCTTTAGCAGGATGGTGTTGATTTTATATCATTAGAGAATTCAGAAACATTTAAAAGTAAACTAGTCCTAAAACAATTTTAAGTAAAGAAAAATAATTGAGTTTTTTGGAATGAACTGTGAGTGGCTTCATGTCCCTAATGCTTGTGACAAGTCATTTTTAGTCCATGGTCATAGGTGACGTCTTTGCCCCTGGCTGCTGTCCTCTCAGTCCTTTCTGTGCTAATGCCAGGCCGACAGGGGCAGCCTCAGGAGCCCACGTGTTGGAATCTGTGGATTCATGGGAGGGCTCGGCTACCACCTACCAGCTTTTATATTTTTCTTCACATAGGACACAGCAGTTCCTCAAATCCTCCACATTAATTATGTTTTCTACAGCACCTCACAGCTCAAAGACACATACTTCTTAAACCATATTTATGCCCCATCATGGGAAAAATGGGTATGAGAGAGGGAAAGACCAACAAAACTTAGGAAAATCTTCCTGAAAGCTCTTGCATCACAGGTACTGGAATTTAGACGAGCGAGCCCCGTATAAGCCATTGCTATTCCCTGCATATTACATTCAGTTACAGTGTATTTCTGTAATGGGAAAAAAATGTTTTAAAAGGAAATAAGAAGTATGTGACTAGCCAGTGGCTGTTTGCAAGATAGCTTGTGTTATTGTCACTATGCAAAATTTATTGTTGTGGGGAAATAGGACTAAATATTTGGTCCTTTTACCCTGGGCAAGGAAAACTGCTTAATAAACAGAATTACAAAATTCTAGCATTTCATAAACCATGCTTAATTAGTTCTTCCTTAGTTTCCATGTTGACTGTGTTCAGTATTGATGTTTCTTAACCATCTTATGTGGGAATTTTAATGTTTATTCTGTATTCAAAATATGTTTAAGCATTTACCAAGAATTAAATGGAATATGATTTCATAAAATCTTAATTCTAATTTTTTTTAAGTGACAAAGCTAGCCATCTTTGAAATGGATGCTGAGGAAACTGTGAATGTGCCTAGAAGTATTAATAATTATTAGTATTTAACACATTTACAGGTTTGTATTTTTTTTTAATGTCATTGATTTTTTTTTGGTATCATTAATATACAATTACATGAGCAACATTGTGGTTACTAGATTCACCCCCATTATCAAGTCCCCACCACATACCCCATTGCAGTCACTATCCGTCAGTGTAGTAAGATCCTATAGAATCACTACTTGTCTTCTCTGTGTTATACTGCCTTTCCCATGCCCCCCCTATATTATGTGTGCTAATCATAATGCCCCTTTTTCCCCTTATCCCTCCATTCCCACCCTTCTTCCCCAGTCCCTTTCCCTTTGGTAACTGTTAGTCCATTCTTGGGTTCTGTGAGTCTGCTGCTGTTTTGTTCCTTCAGTTTTTCTTTGTTCTTATGCTCCACAGATGAGTGAAATCATTTGGTACTTGTCTTTCTCTGCCTGGTTTATTTCACTGAGCATCACACCCTCTAGCTCCATCCATGTTGTTGCAAATGGTAGGATTTGTTTTCTTCTTATGGCTGAATAATATTCCATTGTGTATATGTACCACATCTTCTTTATCCATTCGTCTACTGAAGGACACTTAGGTTGCTTCCATTTCTTGGCTATTGTAAATAGTGCTACAATAAACATAGGGGTGCATCTGTCTTTTTCAAACTGGGCTCCTGCATTCTTAGGGTAAATTCCTAGGAGTGGAATTCCCAGGTCAAATGGTATTTCTATTTTGAGCTTTTTGAGGAACCTCCATACTGCTTTCCACAATGGTTGAACTAATTCACATTCCCACCAGCAGTGTAAGAGGGTTCCCCTTTCTCCACAACTGCACCAACATTTGTTGTTGTTTGTTGTTTGGATGGTGGCCATCCTAACTGGTGTGAGGTGATACCTCATTGTGGTTTTAATTTGCATTTCTCTGATGATTAGTGATGTGGAGCATCTTTTCATGTGTCTGTTGGCCATCTGAATTTATTCTTTGGAGAAGTGTCTGTTTAGATTCTGTGCCCATTTTTTAATTGGATTTAATTTAATTGCTTTTTGTTTGTTGAGGTGTGTTATCTCTTTGTATATTTTAGATGTCAACCCCTTATCAGATATGTCATTTATGAATATATTCTCCCATACTGTAGGATGCCTTTTTGTTCTACTGATGGTGTCCTTTGCTGTACAGAAGCTTTTTAGTTTGATATAGTCCGACTTGTTCATTTTTGCTCTTGTTTCCCTTGCCCAGAAAGAGAAATCAGGAAAACAATTCCATTCACAAGTACATAAAAAAGAATGAAATACCTAGGAATAAACCTAACCAAGGAAGTGAAAGACCTATACCCTAAAAACTACAAGACACTCTTAAGACAAACTAAAGAGGACACTAACAAATGGAAACTCATCCCATGCTCTTGGGTAGAAAGAATTAATATTGTCAAAATGGCCATCCTGCCTAAAGCAATCTACAGATTCAATGCAATTCCTATCAAAATACCAACAGCATTCTTCAACGAACTGGAACAAATAGTTTTAAAATTCATATGGAATCACAGAAGACCCCGAATAGCCAAAGCAATCCTGAGAAGGAAGAATAAAGCAGGGGGGATCTTGCTTCCCAACTTTAAGCTCTACTACAAAGCCATGGTAATCAAGACAATTTGGTACTGGCATAAGAACAGACCCAAAGACCAGTGGAACAAAATAGAGAGTCCAGATATTAACCCAAACATATATGGTCAATTAATATATGGTAAAGGAGCTATGGATATACAATGGGGAAATGACAACCTCTTCAACAGCTGGTGTTGGCAAAATTGGACAGCTACATGTAAAAGAATGAAACTGGTCATTGTCTAATCCCATACACAAAAGTAAATTCCAAATGGATCAAAGATCTGAATGTAAATCATGAAACCGTAGGCAAAAATCTCTTGGACATAAACATGAGTGACTTCTTCATGAACATATCTCCATGGGCAAGGGAAACAAAAGCAAAAATGAACAAGTCGGACTATATCAAGCTGAAAGCTTCTGTGCAGCAAAGGACACCATCAATAGAACAAAAAGGCATCCTACAGTATGGGAGAATATATTCATAAATGACATATCTGATAAGGGGTTGACATCTAAAATATACAAAGAGATAACACACCTCAACAAACAAAAAGCAAATAATCCAATCAAAAAATGGGCACAGGATCTAAACAGACACTTCTCCAAAGAATAAATTCAGATGGCCAACAGACACATGAAAAGATGCTCCACATCACTAATCATCAGAGAAATGCAAATTAAAACCACAATGAGGTATCACCTCACACCAGTTAGGATGGCCACCATCCAAACAACAAACAACAACAAATGTTGGTGCAGTTGTGGAGAAAGGGGAACCCTCTTACACTGCTGGTGGGAATGTGAATTAGTTCAACCATTGTGGAAAGCAGTATGGAGGTTCCTCAAAAAGCTCAAAATAGAAATACCATTTGACCTGGGAATTCCACTCCTAGGAATTTACCCTAAGAATGCAGGAGCCCAGTTTGAAAAAGACAGATGCACCCCTATGTTTATTGTAGCACTATTTACAATAGCCAAGAAATGGAAGCAACCTAAGTGTCCTTCAGTAGATGAATGGATAAAGAAGATGTGGTACATATACACAATGGAATATTAATTCAGCCATAAGAAGAAAACAAATCCTACCATTTGCAACAACATGGATGGAGCTAGAGGGTGTGATGCTCAGTGAAATAAACCAGGCGGAGAAAGACAAGTACCAAATGATTTCACTCATCTGTGGAGTATAAGAACAAAGAAAAACTGAAGGAACAAAACAGCAGCAGACTCACAGAACCCAAGAATGGACTAACAGTTACCAAAGGGAAATGGACTGGGGAGTATGGGAGGGAAGGGAGGGATAAGGGGGAAAAAAGCGGGGGGCATTACTATTAGCAGACATAACGGGGAGGATTGTACAACACAGAGAAGACAAGTAGTGATTCTATAGCATCTTACACTGATGGACAGTGACTGTAATGAGGTATGTGAGGGGGACTTGGTAATGGTGGGAGTCTAGTAAACATAATGTTCCTCATGTAATTGTAGATTAATGATACCAAAATTAAAAAAATAAAAAGTATATACTTAAATCATGAGTAAACCTTTAGGGATACAAATCAATATTATAAAACTAAAGAAAGGCATGGGAATGATAAGCACAAAATTCCAGAAATGGTTACTTTGAAGGATGAAGGGAATGGGGTGGGGAAAAAAAACTCTGGCATATAATTGGGCATGTTTGTATCATTTTATTATACTTTACAATACTTTACATTATTTTATAATTTGAATGTGTACAATATTTAAAACTTAATTACTTTTACAGTAAGTGCAAATTGCAGAATTTAGCATATGAATAACAGGATGCTTGTTCTTGTGTATGTGCAAGAAAAGAAGGCTTTTTTTTTTTTTTTGCTGCTCATCACATTTATTTATTTATTTATTTTTATTGAAGGGTAGTTGACACACAGTATTACATTAGTTTCAGGTGTACAACACAGTCATTCAACATTTATATACACGATAATTCTAGGTACCAGCTATCACCATACCAAGTTGTTACAATATTTTGACTATATTCCTTATGCTATACATTACATCCCAGTTACTTATTTATTTTACAATTGGAAGTGCGTGTATATATATATATATATATTTTGTGTGTGTGAGGGCATCTCTCATATTTATTGATCAAATGGTTGTTGACAACAATAAAATTCTGTATAGGGGGGTCAGTGCTCAATGCACAATCATTAATCCACCCCAAGCCTAATTTTCGTCAGTCTCCAATCTTTTGAAGCTTAATGAACAAGTTCTTACATGGAGAACAAATTCTTACATAGTGAATAAGTTACATGGTGAACAGTACAAGGGCAGTCATCACAGAATCTTTCGGTTTTGCTCATGCATTATGAACTATAAACAGTTCAAATATGAATATTCATTTGATTTTTATACTTGATTTATATGTGGATACCACATTTCTCTCTTTATTATTATTATTTTTAATAAAATGCTGAAGTGGTAGGTAGATACAAGATAAAGGCAGAAAACATAGTTTAGTGTTGTAAGAGAGCAAATGTAGATGATCAGGTGTGTGCCTGTAGACTATGTGTTAATCCAAGCTAGACCAGGGCAATAAAACATCCACGTATGCAGAAGATTTCTCTCAGAACGGGGGGGGGAGGTTCTAAGCCTCACCTCTGTTGATCCCCATTTTCTCACCTGATGGCCCCCCTGGGACTGTGCCTGTCTTAGGTTGTTCCTCCCTTGAGGAATCTTACCCGTCTCTGGCTAACCAGTCATCTTCCGGGGCCATACAGGGAAATGTAAAGTTGATCAGTGAGAGAGAAGCCTTATTGTTTGAAAAGGTTAGGTTTTTACTTCTTTGCATATTTGTGCCCTGTGGCTTCTATGCCCAGTATTTGTCTTGAGGTGTCTTTACCCCTTGGAAGAATTATGATACTCGGTAAATTCGATATATGGCACGAATTCTATTTAAGGGTTGTAATTAGGAAGGAAGAAGAAAAGCTATAGAAGTAGCAGGTGGAAGAAAACCTGGGGAGATTGATTATTTCTTTGACATATCTTCTTGTAGAGTAACTTCAGCATGTATAGTTTTTAAACTACTAAGTAAATTGCGTACACACATTAACATAATAGGAGTACAGTTACGTAACCAAAGCATACCTGTAATTACCAGCCATCTCCAGTGAAACCAAGAAAACCAGTTAGGCACCTTAGGCATTTGTGAAAACTTATCTATGATATGGTGGGTAATGTCCAACTGAACTTGAACAGTCTGAGAGAATTCAGATAAATTAAAACAACCCATTCCTGGGGACTGTTCACATCCCATATGTTCTTTTAACAGTAAATAGTCTGTAGTTGTAAGATTTTGGAGTGCTACAATTTGCACTTCTCCTAATTCTTGTTTGAGTTCCAACAGTATAGATCCAGTCAAATTTGTTGTTTTACTGTATGCACAGGCCAGCTTAGATATCTCCTTCCTCATTCCCATGGCAAGTCCAGGAACTGGTGGGATGAGTGCATCTACAGCTGTAGCAGTGCGTGGATCATTGTTGGGGTTTTTTGATGATCATCTTCTGGCATGAGTCTTCCAGAGAGTGCAGATGTTGGAAGTTCTTTTTCATATCGTATCTTAGTTCATTTTCAGGGTAGCCCAATTAGGCTTTGATCCTCTGTATAAACACAAACAGACCCTTTGACTATACTCTTATATGCAAGAAGGCTTTTTTTTGAAAACAGGCTGATTGTAATGATTACTTATGTTGTATGATTTAAAGTTCCTTTTGTTAAAGATTTTTCTTTTTTTTCCCATTCTCTCTGCCCTGCTGCTCCTCAATTTATAGGAGAGATTTGAAGCACTTTTTTCCATCTATGATGATCAGGTCACATTTCAGTTGTTTAAAAGCTTTAGAAGAGTCAGAATAAATTTCAGCAAACCTGAAGCAGCAGCAAGAGCTCGAATAGAACTCCACGAAACGGACTTCAGTGGCAAGAAGCTGAAGCTGTATTTTGCGCAGGTACTTTACTGGGCAAAGGACACTGTTCTCTAAACTTGTTTTCTCCATCTAAAAATATTAGTTCTCCGTTTTCTATGTCATTATATCAGGCCTTCGAAATGAACAGGCCCAATCAGCAAACAATATAAAAATATTTTTCCTTTATTTTATAGATAAATATATTTACTAAGCATATTTACCTTCTTTGTTTTGCTTAGACTAATAGCTAAAGGAATTCAATTTTCTGGCAGCTTTTCTCAACTGGGGTTCCATGAGGATGAAGCCCTAACATCTTAGGGTCAGTGGATTTACTTTTCTCCTGTGCATCTGGAATGGCACTCATGGTGTAATGCCCTTGGGAGAATTGAGAACCAGTCTCAGGAATCCTCTCTGTGTTGCAATTCATATGAGACACCCATTGAAAGTGGCTGCCAGCCTAAAGGGTGACCAGGGCGGTGGTGGCATAGCACTGTACAGAAAGGCTGTCTTAGACTTTGAATTTGCAGAGGATCCTGTGGGTTACCAAGAATTGGCTATACTTAAACACTCTAATCCTACACTGATGTGACTCTAAGAAACCAGTTTCTTCTCAGAAGGACTGGTGAGATAAAGGCATTCGATCTCTACTCCTGTAATAAGGAGATTTTTTATTTTCGTCCAAGTATTTTTTCTTGGTCCTAGCTTTCAAATTAGAAGAAAGGTTCATTGTCAGGTAAATGAAGGATATCTGGACATTCTTGGTGATGTTGATCGAGATGGAGACAGTATAACCTAATCTCTTCTAAAATTGGAATTTTGCGCTTGTTACCATTCATTGTTTGTTCATCTGTTCATCAATTTCTTTCTTACTCATCTCATATTTATTGAGCTGCATGGGTGTGGGCTCCGTGCTGTGCTCAGTGTTCAGTCGTGAACCAGAGACCTAACACAGCTGCTCGGCGAAGTAAACTGTTGAAGAGAAATTTTTAATTTTCTCCAAAGAGATGTAACAGTTAAGTAAGGATGAAAATAAAAAAGTAGCCCAGACCCAGACTGGTTTGAGTGTCTCCCTCCTGCAGGTACAGACGTCCAGTGAGACACGCGACAGATCGTACTTACTGCCACCCCAGCCGGCCAAGCAGTTCCTCATCTCCCCTCCAGCCTCTCCTCCTGGCGGGTGGAAACAGGGTGAAGATGCAGTGCCTGTTATAAACTATGATTTACTCCGTGCTGTTTCCAAACTGGGACCAGGTAACAAACTTCTGTCTGCCCTATTTTTCTCCCAAGAAACTTTGTCTTAAAGACCCTAGTCAGCAGTCTGGGTGGATTCCAGCCACCTGGTGGCCCCATGATCAGAGTGGAAGATAAAGTCACACAAGCCCAGGTCCAAATTCTAGCGTTTGACGACTTTGTTATCTTGGGCATGTTACTTAGCTTCACTTTTCTGGGCCTCTGCTGTCTCATCTAAAATAGGGACCATCATAGCTACCCTTCAGTGTGGTTACAAGGATGAAATGCTACATACAGGATAATAAATGCAACCACAGTTTTTACTGATACACTTTCTACTCATACATGACAGGCCATTAGTGAATATTAGTGAATACTTCTCCTCCAGCCCATCAAAGTGCCAGACAGCCTCTACATTGAAGAGTATTTGAAGGAATTGGATACATCCCTTCCGAATTCTTCTTTTTATTTTTTGTTTCTTTCCTTCTCTTCAATTTCTCTAACTTGCTCATCCTTTTAAAATAATATAAGAAATTGGTGCCTACCTAAAATAATGGTGTGTCTCTCATGGGGAATACAAGAGGCATTTTGAGGGGAAGTGGCGCGGTGGTGTTTGTAGACATTAAAGCTGCAAGCTCCCGTACTAAGAGATTGCCTGTGCGGCCTGGGACCTTCCAGAGTTCTCCCAGGCGGAAACTGAGACCATTATGAAGCTAAGCAGACTCACTTGTATTATTCATAGAACAGTAATTACTAGCATTTGCATTTTCACTCCCAAGACCTCAGTACTCCTCACCCGCTCATTTCTTGAAACAGCAAAACTTCCTAAGAACTTTAAAGTGTCAAATCCCTAATGCCAAAACAAGATAAAGTACTCTGACATAGGACTTAATGATTTAAAAACCAGTACTCAGCAACTAAAACAGAAGTAAACCAAGAAGTTTCAAGACTCAAAACACTTCTTTTTGCTGTTTACCCCCGCCAGGAGAGAAATATGAACTTCACGCAGGAACTGAGTCGACACCCAGCGTGGTGGTTCACGTCTGTGAAAGTGAAACTGAAGAGGAAGAAGAAACAAAAAACCCCAAGCAGAAAATTACCCAGACGAGGCGCCCCGAACCTCCGAACACAGCACGGAGGGAGCCCCAGGCCTTCGACTGTGCACTGTGAGGCCTGCAGGTGGGGTTCGGGTGGGGGGCGAGGCGGCTGCCCTGGAGGCTTCAGGAACAGAGCTGCAGACCGCTCCCACAGGTGCACTGCTGCTAAGAGCACAGGTGAGGCCCGGAATGAATGCATGCAGTGGTTCCCCAAGCCTGCACTGCCGACGTGGAAGTATAGAGTAGCGGTTGGTTTTCCCTGTTCAAAAATGTACTAGTACTCTGAACATCACTTTAAATTAAAGAATTAGCGCCCAACATATGGCAGCACTTGACCATTTTTAAGCAGTAGCAAATTAGGGAAAAAGCTTCCTCCAGCAATGCTAATTTCCTTGATTCCTTATAGCATGGGGTACCCTGAGTCTAAAACTAGTTTCTTGAATACAGTACCATTTTGATGAATTTAAGAATAGTCTTATAATTTTAATAATCTACTGTGGGTATTTTTGTAATGGTATAATAGCTTACCTGTTGATCCAAGGTTATTATTCATAATACATGACTTTTTATTTTGCACAAAAAGGAGCCTGACATATAGAATAATTTGTAGAAAATCATTTTTCTCGAGGAATTCTTTCTTCAGCTTTGGGGGGGAAAACGTCAAGTTCACTTTGACCCTCAGAATCAAGTGGCACAACCTCCTCCCTGTTACCCTTACTTGGAAGTCAGAGGACAGCGAGGCACAGGCCCCTGTTGGGAATGTGTCATCCCTCCCAGGGAAAGAACTGCTACTTCGGAAGCGGACATATCCCCAGTAAGCTTGATTGACTGATGATGACCTCAGGTAGTTACTGTGATCTGCCGTTTGTGACTATGTTCTAGCCCGTCACACATGAAGCTGTCTTCAGCCACCAGTTGAGTTCGTCTCTGTAATACATATTTGTGTATGTCATTCATAGGCTTTACATTGGGAAAGGTAATGGTAAGATTTTCTGAAGGCCATTTTTTCATTGTCCATTGAAACATTTTTCAGTTTGCTTGGAAAGAAAAGTCACACATTCTTTTGCCATGAATCAGGGGGAGACGGGGGATGTAGAAATGATGTAGTTAGTCAGACTTGCTTTTTGGTGAACTTTTTTACCCTGGCTTACAGATGACATTTTTCTCCTTAAACAGAATTATTTGTGTTTCAGAGTGTATAGTTGAACTCTCTAAAGCAGAAGCAAGCATCTCTGTGGTCTATTCAGACTTGCAGTTCCTTTTATAGGGTCTCCTAAGAATGCTTTGCTTTTGGTCAGGTGGCTCTACTGATTGTCTACTCACTCTGCTGTTCTCTTGTGTAGCAAATGTCTGGAGCTCCCTGGTTTTTATGTGAAGGGGTTACACATAGGAGTTGGGACTATTAAGCCAATGTGGCTGCCACTACAAATAAAAAAAACTGCAGAATTCAGGTCATGATGTCTGTACATTTTTGGTAACATGTTTTTGTGGTTTAGATGTTCTTATTATGTAGAACTTATTTCTGAGGAATTAAACTATATTATTGCAAAAGAAGTTTCCTGTATTTTTCTTGCCCTCAAACACTCAAAGATGGTAAATTCTTCTGTTTGTATATATTTACCACTGCTGGGTCTCATTGTAAATTCAGTTGAAATATGTGATTTCGTAAGAAATTTGTTGAATTCAGACCATCATTTGGCTTTGTAACTAATAGCCACTTAATAGCATTTTGCCGGGTTTTAATTTGATCTGGTTATACTACTTCATAATTTCAGAATGGACCCTGTAAGTCAGGAAATGTATGTATTTTCAACAGTTGGGATCTTTTAATCTCCTTTTAGGTAATATTTCTTCACTATAATTTTCTAAGTGGTCAAAATCCATGATGATCTATTTAGCTTGGCTTTCATTCTCTATGTTCCAATCAAAGAATATTCTATCCCTAACATATAAAACTTTTTTAAAAAGTCAAGAAGTGCAAATTATCCGGATTTTTCTTGTGGTTTTTTTTTTTAGTGTATTGAATAAGTTGAAGAAAACTTAAGCCAAAATTAAATTTATATTAATTATTATAACCTTTTCTGAATGGAAAACATTAATGTTTTCATTCTTTCTAGTATAATATTTCCGTGAAGTGAACTCTAAAAGAAAAACTACCGCCCATTATTTTTTTAATACTGTGAGATCAGACAGCATCTCAACAATGTTGCGGTCTCTGTCCTCTTTTGGCTATTTTATATCCAGTTCATGTGACCAGCTTGTAAGGGATGAATCTTGTGTATCTTTTTCTTTAAGTTCCTTTTCGTACATTATCCACATTTTCTTTTTGTAATTGAATTATACCTTAGATTTAACTCTGACAGCATAGTAGCCGTGTTTTCTTTAGAAATCATAAATAAATCCAATTATTTAGGGAATTGTGAGGAAAGAAAATGATGCTTTTGCTTTGTGGTAGGAAAAACCATTTGTGAAGGATAAAAAAATTGTAAGACTTAATAAGGACAGTTGACAGAACCAGGGATGCACTGGGTCTTAATGTTCTAGGTCCTGTGGCCCTACCTACCTGATGGAACCACAAATAAATCCATTTAAAAATAAGTGGCCTAGTGTGAGCGGTATGTACTAGTTTAAGGTGTTAAGAGGCAGAAATGTTAACAGTTCCCTCGCCTTGGAGAGCTGGAAATCAGGTGGAATGCAGACTAGGCTTTGCGCCATCTGCTTCTTCAAAACTTTATACACCAAAACCTATCAGTGGTTAAGAGCCAAATAAAAGCTACTAGGAACTTTTAGGTTCAACATAAAGGTTTAAATAGAACCTGGTGGTTTATGGGATGTTTGAATCAGAGAGACACCAGGAGACAGAGATTCCAGAGCAGTGCTTGCGTTCTTCACAGTCATTTTTGTTCCCCGTTCACATTAATTCCATCTTCTTTAAATGTTGCAAAAGTGAAAATTTTTGATTTTCTCAAAACTCTCAAAGAGCTGAAGGCAACTGAAAATGCTACAGTCTAACCCTCAGGTCTGTCAGATCAGGAAACTGCCACAACGTGTCTTGTTTTGAAGCCCACAGACAGGCAGCCAGAGGCTAGTATTGGCATTCCCACCTCCCGGGCTAGTCTTTTTCTACTTTTTCTTGCACAGGCCTCTTACAGACACTCAGAGTCAGTGTATCCCTGTCATAGGAAAACAGACACAAAAAAGGAAGGGAAAAATTATTTTTTCCCTGATGGGACACAGTGAATGAGAAACATATCTGATGAAGGCAGTGACTTATCACTTTAATTAGTCAATTTGATGTTTCATGCTTTGTGTTTCTGTTACCATGTTTTTATGGTCTTTTATAGACCAGGCCTTCATTTGTAACAGGGAAAATCTCAAACATAATTAATGGAGAATGTATGAAATGCTTTGGTGCCTCAGGTTCACTGCTGGCATCTCCTCTCTCCAGAGTACCTCTCACCTGTCACACAGGGCACTCGGTCTGTCTTCCCTTTCCTGCGCACTGTGCCCCTTTTTGCATATCTTCATTTACATCTTTCCATACAAAAGGAAAAAAATTACTAGTGTCACAATATAAAGGAACAAAAGACTTGGAGAAATAGTTGCCTCCTACCCAGGGAGGTTAAGTCTATCATTGTAGAAATTTGCTTTTTAAAAAGCTAAATAAATTTAAAGAGTAAGATTTAGGAACCTTGTCCAACAATTTGATAAATATGCATTTGTTGTTTAAACTCCCTTGGAGTGTGGGTCAGGTCATCTTCGTTAGAATGCTGTTGTTTTCTTTAACCATGAATCAGGAGAAAAATGTTAATAGCTTGGAGAGTGTTTTTATTACCAAATATATAACCAACAAAGCAACTGAAAATGGCAACAACTGCTAGGTTCACTGACCGAAATGATTATAAAAGCAGTCATGTGCAAAGTAGAAGTTTCAAGCCAAGGTTAAGAATATGTTGCGCTGAGTCAAAGTGTCTATGCATTTAACAAAAGTATAAAGACCTTTGACTAAATGAGATAATGTGGTCGAGCTTATAAACCTACCTTTGCATTTGAAACAAAATCACATCTTGCAAACTCTTTTGCAGTTCCCACACAGCTTTGACTGAATGTTCGTTCTTGTCATAATGGAAGATTTGTATCTATGCAGATAATACGTGTTTTTCTGTACTATTTTCTGTTGAGTCCCCAGTCTTCCTAACTCAAACTGGGGGCTGAGCAGTAAAGGTGGCTAATCCCATTATTGTGCTATACTCTTCCCACAGCTTCTCAACCCAAAGTGGGGGCCCCAGGGAGCATTGATCTATGTTTCTGCTGTATTGTACATATCCTCCAAGCTTAAGTGTCGTGATCTTGTGTTATATTTGGGGGCATGTTACCTTTCTGATACTGTACACTGTAGTGAATATTCATTGTACTTCAGAAAAGCTGGTCTGTGGTTCATATACACATATCCCGTATTTTCGTGTGCTAGAAGTGACGGTCCATAGTGTGTGGCAGTTGGATTTTTGTCAACATTGGCTATCCTGTCTTGTGAGGACATTTAAACATTCCTTGTCCCATCAAGGTGACAAAAGCAAAATGTACTGTTTGGGGAATCTTTGTGATTACTTGTAACAAATTTTGTTTTTAAAACTAATAAAAATGTTCATTTTTTAAAATCAAGCCATTGAATTGAGTTTTTTTTGTGTAGTATTTTCAATAAGAATTACTTATCTTTAGGTAATAACACGAAAAAAATAGAAAAATGACGTATGTCCCTTCTGTTAATTAGATTCCAGTTGAACACTGATGCTGACTATGCCAGAGTTAAAGGTGGTACCCCACTGCCCACTCTGGAAACAAACTGGTTTGAGCTCTTCACCCTGGTTTACTCTTCAGTTAAAAATGATTCATTCCTGGTAAAGGCTTATGTTCTGTCTTGGTTTAAAAAAAAAAATCTCTGAATGCAAATATTGCAGCTAGAAATGATGGTAGAGGTTATCTAGTGCAGTGATTTTTTAAAAATATATGCTTACTTTTAAGTCGTCGAACTCTGCTCTTTGTTCAAATGTAATCTTTACAGATTACCAGAAAAAAAAAGTAGTGAACAGAACTCCTTTGGAAGGGGGTGAGGGAGAAGTGGGCAATGCCTCTCGGGGCATTGACTTGAAAACGTGCATGTGGGGCCGGAAGGGGTTGGGGAGTGGAGGCTGTTGAAATGCCTGTGCTCCGAACTGTGTGAGCTCTCAGAATAGGTGGCATTGCCACATTCACACATCTGGATGGTAGCTGGCCTGGGACTGGAACCTAAATTTCTTTCTTCTGTCCCAGGTCTACCACATACCACTACTGTGTTACTGAAGTCTTAAATTTTTCAGAAGAAAACATATTAGGATTCAAAGGTTCTTAAAATTGTCAGTATTTTTGTTTGTTTTAATAAAACAAGCAGAGTACCTGGGGACAGTTCCACTCTGACGGAGGCTTTTCTGAGCCCTATTCTGTGGGGCCGCCTCCAGGTGGAGCCGGACTTCCAGGTTACTGGGGCCTGGCACCCCTTACACTCTGCGTTGATTTGTTGGGCATAATGGTCTTAAGAGAAGATTTTACTTGAGCTGAGGATTCCTTCGTCAACACAGCAAGTAGGAAAACTACTGCAAATAATGTAAGGATAAAACAATTCTTTAAAATGCAGGATAGAAAATACAAGAACCAAATTTAAGTAATTTACCTCATAAAAATAGACTGATTTAAAAGTTACATTCAGTACTGTGTGTAGTAGAATCCTGTTATCATCAAAAAACATGTTAAAACAGCAGGACTGAGCAGTAACTCACTGCCTTCACTGAATACGTCAGAATATGGTCCTAATCTAGGAGACAGGATTAAAATTCTTATACACATAAGAAAAATCTCAAATCTTGCCAAACCTTCCCTTTGTCTTCTGAGATATAGAAGGTGTAAATTTGTAGATTAGGTATTTAAATACGGTGCTTCAAACTACGTGTTATTTGGGACAATTCGTGGTTGAAATGTTTGGAATGTAAACGGTTTCTATATTGTAATGCTTCTAGGAACTTGTCTTTGCACTTTCCGAGTCTCCAAGAGGATATACTGTGTTTATCAAATTTAATAAACTATGAGCCCTTTTCCTAGAAGGGTTTCATTGCACTGGTGTTTGAGGAACATTGAGAGAAATGTTCTGATTTAAGGATAGGTTTGTGATTTAAATTCCTTTATTAATTTCTTTAACGCAAGAATATTACTACATTAGGGCATGGAAGGAACTTTTCTGGTTTAATCAATGGGAAAATCAAGTTGTTAAAACTTCGAATCTATGAGAAAGCTCAGCAAAGTTGCCAAATACAAGAATAACTTAGAAAAATCCAGTAGCATTTCCTTACGCCATCAGTGACCACAATTGAAGCAATAAGATAATACTGATAACTACAACAAAACATTGGTGTAAAACAAACTCTCAAACTCTAAAAGGACATGGATAATTATGTAAGTACATGCTCTTAAGTGGGATTATATTTTAGGTATATCAGATTTTTCTCAAATTATAAATTCAAAATCTGTCAAAATTCTAGCTGTGTCTTTTATAATAAACTCATTAAACTTATTCTAAAATTCATGGAAGAATAAAGAAAATAGTTTAGATAGTCTTATAAAGAAAAAAGAGGACTTTTCCCATTAAATATTAAGACAACCTACAAAGTCAAATGAGATGGATGCAAGAATAAACAAACTAAAGAAAACGAATAGAGACCAATCCATGTCTATATGAAAATTGAATCCAGTGCCATCATAAATGGAGAAAGGCTATGCTGTTGAGCAGATGGTGTTGGGGAAACTGACTTGGCATATGTAGGAAAATAAAAATTGGTTCCCCATCAAACACCTCATACAGAAATGGACTCCAGATAGATTAAAGACCAACATACAGAATATAAAATTGTGAAGTTAATAGACTGAATTGTAGGAGAATACCATTGTGACCTAGAGGCAGGGGAAGACTTCATAAAATTTTAAAAGCATAGCTATAAGGTAAATGTAATTTGATTACATTGAAATTAATAATTTAGGTTCAATGAAGAATGCCAAGGACATGTTGACAGACAAGCAGGAGAAGATATTTGCCATCCTAGCATGGGATATATAACTATAACATGCAAGGAAATTTTACAGATCAAAAGGAAAAACAGCCCAAGAGGAAAATGGGCTAACCGGTATGAACAGCAATTGACAGAAAAGGAGAATTGAACCTACAAGAGACACTCAAACCCAGATTGGGTTCTCAAAAATGTGGAAAGCAAATAATGTCAACTATAACTGGAGGATGGGGACATAGGAATCCTGAGATATTACAGGTGGGAGTGTAGACTGGCTGAATTATTCTGACTGGACCTCCATTACTTATTTCCTTAATAACTTGAGTCATCTCCCAGATTATTTAGTTATCTCCCAGAAATGTCTAACAGCTGCTGGAAGGTCTAGACTGGAGATCTGTCTCCTTTGCAAGTGAGAAGCAGCCCTTGGGCATTGATTTACCAGTGCCACCTGCTAATTCCAGGTGCACTGATGAGTTCCACTGTGAAAGGGCACAGAGCTGCCCTCCTATTCAGCTCTGGTCTCTAATTTTCCTTAACCTTCCACATAAGAATGGAACACCTTACATTTGTTTTACTGAAGAGAGATTTACTAATTGTTCATACTGGAGAAAATGAACCATTAAAATTAATGGCTTAATAAAAATCCATTAAGGAGTACATAGTTATCTGCTGCTGCCTAACAAATTACCCCCAAATTTAACAGCTTAAAACAGCAAACATTTATCCCACAGTTCCCGAGTCAGGAATGGGGAACGGCTCAGGGGGCTCAGGTCTCCCAGAAGGGTGCACTGGGTCGCCAGCGTGGGCCGCAGTCCCCTGAAGAGCCTGGGGCATCTGCGTCCCCGGCTGTAGGCGGGAAGTTCAGGTCCTCTCCACAAGGCTACCGCCTAAGCCTGCTCCCGGGACATGGAAGCTGGCTTTCCTCAGAGCAAGAGGTCAGAGATCCCAAGATGGAGTCTGTGTAACCTAATCTCGGAAGTGACATGCCATCGCTTCTGCCATCTGCTCTTGGTCACACAGAGCAACCCTGGTGCAATGTGAGGAGGCAAAGGGGGATCCAACAGTCCTAGAGGGAACCGCATAGCACTAAATGCCTCTCTTCAGAGTTTATTAGAACTTGCCCTTCGTCTCTCGGCTCTCCTTATCTTTACCTCTCTTTGAGTGTCTGCCTCATTCCCTCCTGGTGCACAAAAGCCTTCCCCTCAGGGACAACACGGCAGCCAACGCTCATGTGGACGGAAGGCTTCTTTCCAGATTTCCATCCCAGGGGAGGATTCTCACTGGCCAGGCTGGGTCGCAGGTCCATCCCTGTGACCTGCGGGCAAGGACTCTACCTCAGAAAGGGGAGCCCGAGAGGGGCAGACAACAATACAGCCGCTGTCGGTGCAGCAATACGGGGATGAACTGTATAAAGCCCAAAAGGTGAGAGCATTTTAGGGATTGGTGAATTGGTCAGACTTCTGCCATGTAACAAATAAGCCTTGCTTTTATCCGGTCTTCATTTTTCACCATCCAACTTTGATTCCCGGCAAGATATGAGAAGTAAATTTTAAGTGTGTCTTCTAAATGTAGCCCAAACAACTTGCGGTCTAGAGGTTTCTGACGCAGATCTCCCGTGGTATTAACCACCAAACGTCTTCATGATCCTGATGTTGAGTTCATTCTTCCATATTACGCTGAGACACGCGCCATACAAATGATGTTCTGAGTAAGAATATTATTTTATCACTACTCTCAATTTTTGGTAAGGTGAACCACTTTATATTATGGTTTCATGGTATCACATATATTTAAACACTTAAAGATCCAGGGAAAGAAAGAACACAACTTGTTTTTTATTCAGATTTTCTGACCTTATAAAATTTTATTCTCCTACTGTGTCCTCCATTCGTTTTTCTTGTGAAGTTTCATTCACAAGGTTGTAAAACCATCACCAGTATCTAATTCTGGAACATTTTTATCACCTCCAGAAGAAAGCCTGTACACATAAATACAGATCTTCCTCAACTCACATTGGAGTTACATCCTTATAAGCCCATCTTTAGGTTGAAAATGCATTTAATACACTAATGCTACCGCACATCATAGCCAAGCCCAGCCCACCTTAACGTGCTCAGGACACACACATTAGCCTACGGTTGTGCAAAATCATCTAACACAAAGCCAACTTTATAATAAATGCTGACTAAACCATGTAATTTATTGAACACTGTACTGAAAGTGAAAAACAGAACGGTACTATGCGAACAGAATAGTATCTGTTATTTACCCTCTTCATCGCGCGGCTGACTGGAAGCTGGGCTCCCTGCTAGGCATCAGCAGAGAGTATCTATGGAATATTGCTTTCCCGGGAAAAGATCAAAATTCAAAGTACGGTTTCTACTGAATGCGTATCACTCCCACATCATCATAAAGTTGAAACATCTTAAGTTGAACCATCTTAAGTCAGGACTGCAGTCCTTCCCCTTTCTCTCCACCCCGCCGGCCCTGGACCACCACTACTCTACTTTCTGCCTCTATAGGTTTTCCATTTCTTAAAAATTAAATCACATGCTATGTGGCCTTTTGTGTCTGGCTTCTCAGCCTGTTTTCAAGGTTCCTCCATGTTGTAGAATGGATCCTTCATTCCTGTTTGTGGCTGGAAAGATTCCATTGTGTAGCTATACCGCATTTTGTTTATTCATTCATCAGTTGATGGGTTTGGAATGTTCCCCCTTTTTGCTTGTTATCTGTGATGCTGCCACGGACATTATGCAGTTTTTGTGTGGACATGGAAGATACATACCTAAGAGTAGAAGTGCTTGGTCAGTGGTATACCTCTAGCTTTTACGTTTTGAGGAACTGCCAGACTGTCTCCCCAAGCAGCTGCTCCATTCGACATTCACACCAGCAGAGGAGGAGGGTTCCAATATTCCCACATCTTCACCAGCACTCATTATTATGTCCTTTTCATTTTAGCCATCCTAGTGGGCATGATGTGCCATCTCATGGTGGTTTTGAATTGCGTTTCCCTGATGACTAATAATGCTGCGCACCTTTTCATGTGCTTATTGGCTATTAGTATTATCCTCTTTGGAGAAATGTCACTTCAGCTCTGTAATGGGTTGAATAGCATCCTCACAAAATTCATCTCCTACTGGGACCTTGTACATGACCTTATTTAGAAATAGGATCTTTGTGGATGTAATTAAGTGAACGTGAGTTCATCCTGGATTAGAGCGGGCCCTGAATCCAATCTGAGGCTCATTCATCCATTCATACAACAAGCATCCATTGGGTGCCTTCTCGATACCTGGCAAAGGCATTGGCTCTGCCCTTGAGCATGTGGGGAAACCAGACTTACAAATACTTCACCATCACAGAGTCAGTTACTGCCACAGACTGAATGTTTGTGAACCCCAACTCCCGAAATTCATATGCTGAAATCCTAACCCCTAATGTAATAGTATTAGCAGGTGAGGCCTGTGGGGGTGATTCGGTCAACCCCGTGAATGGGGTTAGTGTCCCAGCGCTAACTCCTTAGTCCCCGCCACTGTGTGAGGGTCCGTCTGTGAGCTGCAAGTTAGTCCTCACCAGGCACTAAATCGGCTGGCACCTTGATCTTGGACTTCCAGCCTCAGTTCCCTCTGTCAGTCGTATTTTGTTACAGCAGCCCAAACAATGATTTACTCTCCCCTTCCTACATTCTTTTACTAAAACAAATGCATCAAATTCAGCATTCGGCTTTATAGCTGGCATAGTTATCTTAACAGGCTTTCTTTTTTTTAGAGCAGTTTTAGGTTTATAGAAAAAAATGAGCAGAAAGTACTAAGTTTCCATATATTCCCTCACCCCTCCCTGTTTCCCCTATTATTTTTTCTTGCTCCTGCCCCCTCCCTTGTTATTAGCACCTTTTAAAGGCATTTTATGTGCATTGTAAAAAAAAATTGATAGATATAAACAAAAAGATGACCTATAATTCCCCCTATTCAAACATAACTATTAAAAATATTTCAATGTATAGTCCTCCGATCTTCTCTCTGTGTGTAAATATAGCTTGTTTCTTTTATAAAAAGGAAATCATACCCTACGCATTATTTTATGATCTAAAACTTTTAGGGAAAAACACAAAAAGCACAATAAAAGTAGCCTTAGATTACAAAATAATATGTAGAGTATAATTTCATTTATTAAAGATTCCTAATCTGTTACAGGAATTTTTTTTAAAGGTTTGTCAACCGTAAGAAGCCTGACCTTAAGCAAAACAAAATTATCTTAAGTTACCCATTACCAGGACCAAAATACAAAATGTCTTTTTTTTCCTGGATAAGAACGTCCTCCAAACATTGGTACTGACTTGTTCTTTTCACCTTTAGTCGCAGCCTGACTCCATTAGCTGCTACTCCCCTGCTGTGGCCCGTGGGGCAGCCACGGAAAACAGGATGCACGGAACCTGACCAGGCTGAAGGACAGTCTGGTTAATTTAAGTCTTGCTTCAAGAAAAGCAAGATATTTAGCCATTGTATATTTTCTGATTATATTTTGGCCATAAAACAAAAAATGGAGTCAAGAAGTAAAAACACAAGCCAATCTAACAAGAAGTAAAAATACAAACCGATCTAAAATAATTTTCACTGGAGGGTAAGTCTTCAAAGACAGAGTTTTCCTGTGAGCTGCTGAAGACAGTAAAAGCACAAGTGGGAATATCACAGTAGGCGATAAAACACACAGAAGAAAACCATAACCTGGTAGAACAGGGGGAGGTCAGGTAAGGAAGCTCAAAACAGAAAAGTATATTAATATTTTTTAAAACATAGTATCCTGATCACCCTGCTTCCTATGTGACCTTGAACATGTGGCTTCGCCTACGTCTCAGTTTCCTGACCTGTACAATGGAGGGTACAACATCTGCCCTGTATCTCAAGATGTTATTACGCTCAAATAAAATCATGTCTGTGCAGAAGTTTTAGAAATTGCAAAGTGCTATACATATATAATTATTTCTTCCAGATACTAAGTCCTTGAAGGCAGTGAACATAGTAATTTTGTGTCTCTCAGAGTACCTGGCTCAGTTCCTTGCCCACTGTACGCTCTCAGTACATGTTTTGTTTTCTTTCTTTTTTTTACAATTAAGGTGTCATTGACATACACTCTTGTGAAGGTTTCACGTGAAAAACATCGTAGTTACTAAATTCATCCATATTATCAAGTCCCCCCCACACCCCACTGAAGTCACTGTCCATCAGCATAGTAAGATGCCAGAGTCACTCACCACTTATCTTCTCTGTCCTGTACTGCCTTCCCTGTGATCCCCCCACACCATGTGTCAGTACATGTTTTCTTAAGTGAATTCACACATGAGGCTAAATGCGTTAACACATGTGTCCCAGAAAACGTAATGTCCAGTCCCCAGACAGTAAGTTTAACAAAAGCCAACCCTGTACATCAGGAAGAACTTTCTAAAAGCAATGTGGTGATTTTCCAAATGACAGTTATTTCTACAGAAATTGTGTTTTATTTTTAGGATTGCTCATTTATTCGACAAACCTGATCATTGTTTTAATTGCCAGAGATTGCCACGGGATCCTGATGGCTGTGTTTATTCCATTTTGTCTTCAAGCAGTTCCAAAGCCCTTGCTGGTCTCCTAAAAGCAACTGAGGTGAGGAATCTGCCTCCTGAGATTTTGTCCAGTATTTCCATCACATTGACACATTATGCATCTTTCATATCTGGAATCCTTTCAGATCATTAACACAGTACAACAAATGCAGAGTAGATGTTCTGCGTATCCAAAACGGAATTCATCACTTTCCCTCTCCCACCTCTTCCTCCTCTAATTCCCAACTGGTTTAGTCATTGCTTCACCTGTTATAGGTTGAATTGCATCCTCCCCAAATTCCTGTGTTAAATTCCTAACCCTCAGTACCTCACAATGTGGACCTAATTTGGAAATAGATTGCAGATGTAAATTATTTCAGATGAGGTCATTAGAGTGAGCCCTAATCCAATGTGACTAGTGTCCTTATAAAGGGAAATCACACACATGCACACACACACGCACACACAGAACATGTGACGATGAAGGCAGAGACTGAGGTGATCTTCCTTCACTTCCAAGATTGCCAGCAAACCAACCAGACTTAGGAGAGACAAGAACCAGTTCTCCCTCACAGCCCTCAGAAGGAACCAAGCCTGCTCACACCTTATTGAGCCTCCAGAACTGGGAGGCAGTACATTTCTATTGTTTAAGCCACCCAGTTGTGGTTCTTTGTTAGAGCAGCCCTAGAAAACTAACATACCTGCACGTCCACACCCTAGGACTTCTGGAAGTCAGTCATTACATTCTCTGTACCAAAATCTTGTCATGTCTGCAGCATCTCTGATGCCTGCAGATACTCCCTGGGCTTAAGGCCCAGTCCCCTCCTAGCCTCCCCTCTGTGCATCTCTCATTCTGCCAACAAACTCACTCTCCTAAATGGCAAGACAGGAAATCACTTTCTTGTATAAATGGCCTCTGCTAGCCCTTTGGCCTCCAAGATAAAGTGCCTGTGTTTCAGCACCCCATTCGAGGTTCCTTGTAAACTGAACTCACTCCATCTCTCATCCTCATCTCATGTGTGATCCTCACCCCAGCCATACTCAACTAGTCAGCCTTGGACACTCCCAGCGCATTCCTAACTCTGTGCACTGCAAACGTGGCCCCTCTATGTAGGATGCCCTCTCCCCTGTGTGCCAAATGCCCTTACCCCTCTTCACTGAGCGAGCTCTTCTCATCTTTAGTTCCCAGCTTAAATGTTGTCCACTCTGAGCAATCTTTCTGGAACCAGTAGATGATAATGTTCTTTGATCGTCAAAGCCTTCCTTGACCCCCCCTTGCAAGTCTAGGTTAGGGCCTCTCCCATTCCATGGGACTGGAGGCCTCTCCCACCAGGCTGTGAGCTCCACTGGAACCAGGATCCTGTTTACCTTGTTATCGCATTTCCATGATGCTTGGCACACTGTCATCACTTGGAATCGGTGAGTGCTGTTGAATTAAATTGTAATTACCTGCTCATAATTCTGGAGTTAAAACTATGTGTCTATTCCTAATGCCTGTACTGTGCCTCATATCACAGACAGCTCTGGATGATGAACGAATGGAAGGATGGCTGGATGCCATGCATATTCTGAGGGTGGGGAGATCACAGATATGAACTCAGCAAGCAAGTCCTCATGAGAGAGAAGGGGTGGGTTGGGCTAGGAGGCAAGAGTGAGCCTGGGTAAGTGGAGACAGAGGAGAGCGCCTGAGCAGAGCTGGAAGACCTGAACAAAGGAGCAAACAGCAGAGCTGCTAAGCGGCCTGGCCTTGGCTTTGTGCAAGATGGGCCTGCAGGCCAGTGATCTGGCAGAAGGGGTGGGATACCCTGCAGCCAGGCAGCGGAGGCAGAGGAGCCCAGGACTTCTGAGGGAGTCCAGAAGGTGTGAAGCTCTCTGAAGGGGGACCATAGGACCCGGGTTTTGGAGTCAGACAGAACCGGGCTCAGGTACTGACTCACTGCTGTGTGACTTAGAGCAGGACTCCTAATCCCGACCTCTGTAAGCCTCTGTTCAACACCTGTAAAATGGGAATTTAAAAACACTTTGCAGTAAGGGTTAGCGGTAACACTTATAAATCACCTAGCAGTGTTCTGGTATCCAATACGCCATAAATAAGTAATACCATCATTATTATGAATATTTGGTGACTGACATGGTGGGAGGGAGAAAATCAGACCAACCTGTTTACATACATACTCTCTGCCTCTCAAGTTAGGAAGAAATGGACTTTCCCTTGAAGGCTTTATATTTCCTTACAGTATAGAAACACTAAGGGTACCGTCAGGGAAAGAACATCTTTGGTTGAAATCTAAACAAAGAGTCCCCAAGTTTTGCAGCAGAGAAGTGAAACTTGAAGGACCCCATTCTTCCCAAAGGCACTTCTAAGAGCGGTTTCTGGCCTCAACATGCCATTCCATGATCAAGTGTATGAAAAGAGCTCCGAAGGATGCTTTGCTTGCTGACTGAGCAGGCTGCATCCCTGCCGTCCAGGCCGCTCTCAATTGCTGTTACTGGTTTCCTGACAGGACTGCCCCACAACAGATTGCCCGCGACGCCATAACACAGTCTTGCTGCTTTGCATTCCAATCATTAGGGGTTCAATTATTAATTTAATTATTGTAATTAAATTGACATTAGTACCTCATTGTTTTCAAAGCATTCTTACCTTCATTATCTCCTTTGACCTTTACTGTCGCCCAGAAGGTCAGCCAGGTGTGTAGTAGTACTATTTAATAGACAAATACGCAGTTGCTAAGTACACTAGAAGTCAAAGGGGTGCTGGGGAAGGAAAGCAGGACACGATGTGCCTGCCTGAGGACAGGTGAGCACATGGGGCGGCGAGGAGGGAGGGACGACATTCTAGGCTTGGAGGAAAAGGGACCCAGGAGGACGAAGTCACATTGCAGGCCGGCCCCCCAGCCCTTCTGATAATGGGTTCATCTCAAAGACAGCAATCCGCTCTGAAAGCAAGCCTGCCAGAGCATTTGAAGAAAGTTCACAGAGGAGACGGACTATGAACAGGAGGGGAAGATCTTAACATGTATCTGAAGAGATCAGGTAGGCAAAAAATAAGCACACATAGTAAAAACTTAAAAAATTAAACAGCTTAGTTCTATATTATATGTAATAGATATAACATATATTACATTATATAATACTATAGTCTAGCATCATTATATGTAATTATGTAATCTATTATATCCAATAGATTATAGGTTCATATGTATATCTTCATATATAGCTTTGTACCCAAAAAAGCATTACAAAGTATGTATTATACATTCTTTTCAAGTATATATTGAACATAATTAAAAATCAAGTATCAGGCCACAAGGAAATTTTCAACAAACTACAAAAAGCAGAAATCCCATAGTCTTAGTTTGTTTGGGCTGCTATTATAAAATACCATAAACTGGGTGACTTGAATCTGTAAAATGTTTAACAGAAATTTATTTCCCAGTTCTGGAGGCTGGGAAGTTCAAGATTAATGTGCCAGCAGACTCAGTGTGTGAGAGCCCTCTTCCTGGGTCATAGATGGCTGTTCTTTCACTGTTTCCTCACATGGCAGAAGGCATGAGGGATCTCACTGGGGGCCCTGTTATAAGGGCCCTAATCTGTTTATGAGGGCCCCACCCTCATGACCTAATCACCTCCCAAAGGCTCCCCCTCCTAATACTATCATATTAGGGATTAAATTTCAACATATAAATTGGGGGGGGCGGGATACAAGCATTCAGTCTATATATGCCACATTCATTGACCATATAGTAATAAAATTAAAAACTAACCATAAAAGGGGAGAAAAACAAATCTAACCACTTGGAAATTCAAAACCTTCCAAATATCTCTTTAGTTGAAGAGGAAAACAAAACTGTTTTTGGAAAACCTTGTTTTTGGAAAGAACAGAGAGGGCTCCCTGTTAAGACAGGTGGGATGTGGCCATCGTGGTATTCAGAGGAAAATGCACACAAACCTCAAGTACATGTATTAGAAACCAAAAAGGACTAAGTCTAAATAAACATTCAATTCAAGAAGCTGGAAAGAAGAACAACAAAATAAACCAGGGCTTGCAGGAGAAGCAGGATTTTGACAAAGCATGGTTGGGAGAAATGGCTTTCTAGGCAGAGGAAACAAAAGCCTAAGGATAGAAAAATACTCAAAATTTTGGGGAGCATGTATAGCTCGTTGAAGGGTTGGGTATGAATAAGTGCACAATCAGAGATAATGCTGGAAAGATGTGCTAAGGCCACACTGAGGCAGGCCCTGAATGCTGACCTAATGAGTTTGTTCTCCGCCCTAAAGTAATGGTGAGCAGGGGATGTGGGAAGGTGGTTCTATCAGCAGTGCACTAAATGGTTTTGGAATTACTTTGATTTTATCCTCTGAATCTGAACTTGATCATTGTAAATTCTTCTGTGCTTTGCTTTTGACAAACAGCAATGGGTGTGGTCCAGAAAACAAGTTTTGGTACATTTGCTGTTTGACCAATATTACATTTGGGGCACTGTCACTGGCTTCTCAAAGGAGCTGCTTTCTTGGGATCCCGGCAGCTGGCCTGTTCTATGGCCACTCGCTTTCTGTCCCAGTGTGTGAAATTATTTTTTTCTGCAACAGACTCTGGTTTCATTGCTCATGGATTTTTACACCTGACCTGTGTAGGAAAGCGCCAGTTGGAAGCCCGAGTTCTAATCTTGATTCCTCCTGGCTCCCCCAGTGACCTTAAACAAGTCCCTTCCCCTCCATGAAGCAAGTCCCTTCCTTCTCTGAAGTGAGAAGAGCTGGACTAGATGACAAAGCCTAAGGAGACCCTAGAAGAATGGCTGACTCTCCCTAAACTCAGTCTGATGGTATTTTAAGGGGGTAGTGGGTAGGGGTGGAGGAGGAGCAGGCCAGAGGATTTGTGTGTTTAAAATTTGGGGAGAAATTGGAATTCAGAAATAGAAAAATTGCCATGCTTACAGTCCCATCTTTACGCATCTTGGCAAGTCATCTGTGGCCCACTTTCTTGTGTTTAAAATGGGGGTAATGATCCTTCCTATCTCACAGGTTAACTATAAGAAAAAAATGACACATCATTTTTCAATAAAACAGGGGAGTAGGGGAGAATAAATGACTCAAGGAGTAAGAAAGCACTTGGCAAGCACAGCTGGTCAGTGTCAGGGATACCCAAACTTGACCTGACCCCCTAATCCCCAGTCTTTCATGATGATAGAGTGAAGGAGCCCCGTGAGCTGTGCAAATGCCACAAAAGCAGGAAACGTTATCATCTGAACCACACAGGCTGCCCGCAGACACGGTTCCCCTGCACTGTGACCACCTCAGTCCACCTTGTAGAGACAGAGAAAAGGACAAAATGCTTGACCCAGTTCTCTAGTTTGCCTCTCCTGGGAGCAGACCCCTGGTGATCCCAGTCTTTCTAGAAAATCCCACAATGTCCAGGCCTGTGAGCAGCCAGGACTCTGTGATCTTTAGCATCCTTGAGTGACTGGGTCATTTCTACCTAATTCCTCTGGGGGCCTGATAAGAAAATCCCAGAATGAAAAGCAGCCGAGTCTTCAACTCTGGGAGCCAAAGACTTTTTTTAACCACTCTACATAGACACAGTTTCCTCTTAATGGAGTGACACTTTTATGTCCGAAGACAGAGCAGATCCAGTCAGTAAGAAGCCACCAGCAACCTTGGGGAGTGGCTCCCCCATGTCTTGGCAGCTCTACCAATCATCATTCCTGGGCACTGCCTGCTGGCTGCTCCCCTGCCCTGTCCACAGCTGGGAAGAAGGGCCAAGGGTCCTAGAAGGCAAATGAGTTCATTTGCAAATCAAACATAGTTTTTAGATCTGCTTAACATTAAGTGCTTTGAGAAAATACAAACTCCAGCCCCTGCCCTCCCAGAGCCTACAATGGGCCAGGACAGACGAAGCTGCAAACAGCTAGCAGCAGTGTCATCTGAATCACAGGCTAGGGTTCTACGGCAGAAGAAGGGGAGCATGACTCTGACTGGGGGTTAGACGCTTCGTGAAAGGATGTGCGGTCTTGAGGGAAGGCCATTTGTGAATGGGAGGGGCAGGAGGACCACAGGGCGCATTTCTCTGGAAGGAATGGCCTGGCTCTGACCCAGACATGGGAGAAGGCAGGGCAGGTTTGAGGAACAGGAGTTGCCCTTGGACTGTGGTGATGGGTGTGGGAAGGGAGGAGTCCAGATAAGGCTGGGAAGGGTGACAGGACCAGAGTGAGGCCCACGCTGGTCTGGGAAAGAGTCAAATAAACAGATGACTAGTGTTAGTGGAGTTGGGGGGACGGAGGGCATGCATCCCCTAAAGTCAGCACCATCTTGATCTCCATACTAGAAAGGCTCTTCCCAGTTCAACCCCTGCCATAATGCTAACCCATAGTGGGTAAACCTGAAAACTCTGTGGCCAGACTACCTGGGCAACCTCGGGCAAATGACATGACCCATCCAAGCCCCAGTTTCTTCATCTGTAAAATACAATAAATATTATATCTACTTTGTAGAACTGTCTAGACAATTAAAAGACTTAGGCATATAACACATACTCCCTAAACATGACCTATGATTCCAATTTTTATTATTCACCCTTTTCTGATGATCCCAGAAGCCATGGCCAAAGACTGCATTTCATCTCTTCTTTTGTAACTATTTCCTGGACATCTACTAAGTTTAGAGAATTGTGCTTGACGTTATGGAGGACACAAAGATGAATGACAGAGAAGTTCACAATCTACTATGAGAGGAAAAATAATATCATATGTCTGTAATATGAAGAAGTATAAGGTAAGTCAAATTTGGCATATAAAAGTACCCTGGGAACTGATATTTGAGCTTGAAGGGTGCAGAATGTTCACAGGCTGCAAAGAACCAAATCAAGATGTTTGCTCCTTCTAGTGCCAAAGCAGTCTGGATGCCCTGTGAAGTGTCCAGTTACAAGGTTGTTTTCATTTGCTAACACCAAAGATTGGGTGGCTTAAACCACAAAAGTGATTTCCTCATGGTTCTGGACCTTAGAGGTCCAAGATCAGAGCTGGTTTCTTCTGAGAGCCTCCCTCCTAGGCTTGTAGATGGCTGTCTTCTTTTTGGGTCTTTCTGGGTCCTAATCTCTTCATATAAGGACACCAATCATATTGGATGAGGGCCCACCCATTGAGTTCATTTTGCTTTAATTACCTCTTGAAAGGCTCTGTCTCCAATTACAGTCACAGGAGGTCCTGTGGATTAGTACTTCAATATATGAATTTGGGCGGGGCACAATTCAGCCCATAACAAATTGAATTTGTAAAGATCAACAGCCTGGTCTTCACCAGGAATAGTCACATTGTTTTTCAGCCCTCAAGTGAGAGAGACACCCTAGCCTGCAGGGATGTGGGAAGAGGGGTGGAGATGCCATGACATCCCTGAGGATGCTCCCAGGACTGAGCGGCACAGTGACACTGGGGCTGGGAGAGGAAAGAGTTCAGGATAAGTGCCAGTCCTTGGGCAAGTCACTCCCTCTCTATGGCCTCAGGCCCCTTATCTGCAATAGGAGGCTGACAACACTGGTCACGCATCAGCATCACCTGGGCAGCTCCTTAAAAAAAAAGAATGTCTGGCCATGCCCCCAGCCACTCTGGTTCTCTACTTCCATGGGACAACCTTGACATTGACTCAACAGAAGAATTTCAAAGCACACAGATGAGTCAAAGGGACAGCTAGAATGAGACCCTCTGGGCTAGAAGACAAGTCACTTTCCTTCCAGCCCCAGGCCATGATTCAAGCCCAGACTTGAATTCTGGATCCCAGGATCAGCACTTTCTCCAGGACTTTAGACTCTCTATTGTAAGGTAAATGAAACCAGACCAGGCAAGCGGCAACAAAGGAGCCTAAAAAAAATTTATTAGTGCAATCCCGGTCGAGGTTCACTGGTCCGCGCACAGGACAGGGAAGTGGCGCCCAGCAGGAGGGGCAACAGGCTTATCAAGGGAGCTGGGAGCGCCTTGAGGGTATGGTGAACAGAACTAATTGGCCGGTGTGGGTGTCGTACTCACCGATGATTGGTCATGCTGGGTTGCTGGGGAGAGTACTATGACGCATGTTCTAGGTGGTACCTGCGGCAAGGGACCTTCCACTGAATCATTTGAGTGACATTCGCCGTTCTCTTCCTTACTTGGCTCGAGTCGGGTTCCTCCAGTGAGACCCGTCCCTTCCTCCGGTACCTCCCATCTTACATTCCAGCCTTTTTGTCATAGGGGGTGCCAGCTCATTCTAGCCACTTCCTGCTGAGGAGGGGCGGCCTGGGGAAGTTACAGCTGGTATGTGGCCGGGGGGTGGTTTGGAGGGAAGGGGCGAGTACTGGTGTAGCAGCATCTGGTTAACTGTAACTCAGGAGATTTCTGCCAGTCGCTGTTGAAAAAATCTGAGGAGACAAGGGGCGAGTTTTAAGGCCTTTTTGGAAAGGCATGCTGCCACTGCCAGTGCTCGGAAGCAAGGTTGCCATCCCTGGGCAGTGGAGTCTATTTGGATAGAAAGGCAACTGGTCAGTATGAGGGCTCCACTGGTTGGACTAGAACTCCAGTTGCTACTCCAGCTTCTTTAGTGAACAGGATGAAAGGCTTGTGAGGATTGGGAAGCATGAAGGGGAGGGGAGGCGAGGAGGGCGCTCCGCAAATTCTCGGAAGCATGAGCTACTGTTGAGGGGGGAAGTGAGGGGCCCAGTGGGGGCTTCTTTGGCTGCAGTATACAGTGGTTTAGCAAGTATAGCAAAGTCGGGGACTCAATGTCTCAAGAAGCCCACCAATCCAAGGAATGACAAAATCTCAGCACCTGAGGTGGGGGCTGGAGTTCCCTGATGGAGGTGGTGTGGTCCACCACGAGAGCTTTGGAGGTGGGGGTGAGGGCCACCCCTAGCTAGGTGACTTGTGGGATGGGGAGTTGAGCTTTGGAGGGGGAGACCCTAAATCTCCATTGTGCCAGGAAGTTAAAGAGGGAGGCCGTGTCTTGGAGGGAGAGTTTTTTTGAAGGGCTGCACAGGAGGAGGTCATCTACATACTGGAGGAGGGTGCTGCACCCAGGGGCATAGAGGGATAGGTCTCTGGCCAATGCTTGGCTAAAACGTGGGGGCTGTCATGGAATCTCTGGGGCAGAACCGTCCATGTTAACTGTTGGGATTGGTGGTTGTCCGGATCCTCCCAAGGCAAAAAGCGGCTGGGAATCAGGATGTAGGGGGATGGTGAAGGCATCTTTAAGGTCTAAGACTGTGAAATGAGTGGTAGTGGGGAGTATCTGAAATAAAAGAGTATATGGGTTAGGGACAACTGGATGTAGTGGCATTATGGCTGAGGTGATTATCTGTAGATCTTGTACCAGTCGATAAGCACCAGATGGTTTTCTGACTGGGAGGAGAGGAGTATTGCAAGGCGAATTGGTGGGAACCAGGAGATCCTGGGCGAGAAGCTGACTGACAATGGGCTGAAGACCCTTGCGGTGGGTGTGTGAAATAGGAAACTGAGGCTGAGAAGGGAAGCAGGAGGGGTCCTTGAGACAAATGAGGACTGGGGTGTGGTGTCTGGCCACTTCTGGAGTGGAAGTGTCCCAGACCACTGGGTCTACCTTCTCAGGGGAAACAGGGAAGTTGGACGAGGGCTCAGGGGAGGAGACAGCCTGGGCGAGGGCGAGGACCAGACTTGGAGGGGCTCAGTGTGAGGAGAGGCAGATAGATGCCCCAAGCTTATATGGGAGGTCCCTTCCTAGCAAGGGGGCTGGACATGATGGAATGACTAAAAATGAATGAGTGAAGGGGTGGCTTTTGAAGAGGCGGGACACTGGGCCTGTTTCTAGAGGTTTAGAGGGGGTCCCAGAGACTCCCGCAACCAAGACCTGGGAAGGATATAAAGGCCCGTGGAAGGAGGGTAAAACAGAATAGGTAGCCCCTGTGTCCACCAAAAGGGAGATGGACTTACCCGCTACCCGTAGTGTAGCCCTGGGCTTGGCAAGGGTGATCGGGGTGCTCGAGTCTAGGTGGCTTCAGTCGTCCAGGAGATACAGGAGTTCTGAGGAGGGGCCCATTGGGGGAGCCGGCCCCCACGAAACCCTGTTGCCAGAGGATGGCTTGTCCCAAGGGGGCACTCCGACTTCCAGTGACCCTTCTGTCTGCAGACAGGGCAGGGCCGAGTCAGTGGCCTGGGGTTGGGGCAATGTTTTGCCCAGTGGCCATCTTGGCTACACTTGAAGCAGGTTCCCAGAGGCATGCGGGTCTCAGATTGTTTCCTGAGGCGGGAGCCCCGAGGCCCCTGTTGTGCCAGCTGCAGGGCAGTGACCAGGGTTTGGGTTTGAAGGGCCACCTTCTGTTTTAGCCTCTGGACCCAAACAGCCTCGGCTTCCTCCTCTCTGGCATTATAAACTTTAAAGGCCATTTTTACCAGGTCTCAGAGGAGTCTGGGGGCCCTCTTCCGCCTTTTTTAGTTTATGCTGGATGTCTGGGTGGACTGGGTGATAAAATGGGTAGCTAGGACCGTGGACCCCGGCGGTGAGGAAGGCTCTCAACAGGTGTGGAGTATAAGAGCCTCTGTTAAGCAATTAAGGAAAGAGGCTGGGTTTTCATTAGGCTCTTGAGTGACCTCCCTCAGTTTGTCATAGTTGACAATTTTTTGAGCTGCCTTATCCATACCTGTAATAAGACAGCAGACCATCTGATCCCTCTTAGTCCTACCTGTGACATTATCCTGATAGTTCCATTGTGGGTCTTCAGCAGGCACTGCTATGGCCCCGACCGGTAGAGATTGGTCAGAGTTATGTACCTGGTTGGCGTAGTCTTGAGCTGCTGAGGTGACATGATCGTGCTCCTCAGGGGTGAGAGTGGAGGTTAGAATTACGTGGAGGTTGTGCTATGTGAGTTCATATCCTTGAGTGAGGTACCAAAACTCCTTGGTATAGGCAGTTGGATTGGCAGAGTATGAGCCCAGGCATTTTTTTATCTGAGACAGGTCTCCCAGGGTGAAGGGGACATGTACTCGATCCAATCCCTCAGCGCCAGCCACTTCCCTAAGGGGGGTCAATAATTGGGCCCGGGATCTAGTGACCGGAGGGCTGGCCCAGTTAGGAGGCGGCTTGGGGATATAAGATGGCAGTGGGTGGGGGTAGGAAGCAATGTAGAAGGACAAGATGGCAGTGGGGTGTGGGTAGGAAGCAATGTAGGAGAAGGACAAGATGGCGGTGGGGCATGGGTAGGAAGCAATGTAAAAGAACAAGATGGCGGTGGGGAGTGGGTAGGAAGTGATGTAGGAGAAGGACAAGATGGCGGTTGGGTGGGGGTGGAAAGCGATGTAGGAGGACAAGATAGTGGTGGGGCGGGGGTAGGAAGCGATGTAGGAGGACAAGATGGTGGTGGGGAGTGGGTAGGAAGCGATGTAGGAGGACAAGATGGCGGTGGTATGGGGGTAGGAAGCGATGTAGGAGGACAAGATGGCGGTTGGGTGGGGGTGGAAAGCGATGTAGGAGGACAAGATAGTGGTGGGGCGGGGGTAGGAAGCGATGTAGGAGGACAAGATGGCGGTGGTATGGGGGTAGGAAGCGATGTAGGAGGACAAGATGGCGGTGGGGCGTGGGTAGGAAGCGATGTAGGAGGACAAGATGGCGGTGGGGAGTGGGTAGGAAGCGATGTAGGAGGACAAGATGGCGGTGGGGCGTGGGTAGGAAGCGATGTAGGAGGACAAGATGGCGGTGCTGATGGAAGAGGGAGCTATAACGTGGGTGGTGGGGGTAAGGCTGGAAATAAAGGCCTTAGATGTGACGTAAGTAGGACCAGAGGCAGTGGTTGTGTCCCCGTGGTGGGACCAGCCCCGTGGCGGGAACAGAGGCAGGTGGGGGAAGGGAATTGACTGAACTTGGTGGGACTGAAGTGGAAGACAAGGGAAGAATTAAAGATGGCGGTTTGTGTGGGGTAGCCAGGTAGGGGAGAGGTGAGATGGGAGATGACACAGGGGTAGGCACAGAAGAGGCCTAAACGGAAGAGGCTTGGGCACCAGAGGCCGAATAAGGAGGGTGTTGGGAAGGTCCAGACAGTTGAGAAGGAGTCGGGAGAAACGGGGAAGGAGGGGTAAGAGCTGGAGCGGGGAGGCCAAGGTCTTCTGGGGGATCTGTAAAGGAAGATTCCAGCGCAGTGAGAGGTTGGGGGCTTGGCCAGGAGGACCTGCGCTGAGGAACACTTATCACAGAGGTCTGGGCGGGAGCGCAATGCCCAAAAGGCCTGGACATAGGGAACCTTGGACCGTTACCCAGTCCGGTAATAGTTGCTGAGATCAGTGAGGAGGCCGAAATCAAAAGTTCCCTGGGGGGTGCGGGGGGCAGGGAGACTGGTTATCCAGAGGATATTGGGGCCAGGCCCGGGAACAAAGGAAGATCAGTTTCCGTTCACGGATATCCTCGGATAAGCCCAGAGTAGTGAGATGGGAAGTAAGACACATGAGTGGGGTCTGTGCCTCAGGTTTGAGTGCTGGCTTCCCAAGACTATCTCCTCCGTCCCCGGGTCCCGAAACGAGTAGGTCTAGCATCCCGGATCCACTCTGGTTAGGGACGGGAAAAACAGGTCTGGCGATCCAGAGATAGGGACGTCTCCACTATATCGGAGCTAAATAGGCACAGGCCAGAGGGGCATCCGGACATGGCCGCGATTTTGGACCATGCACCCCGTGGAGGGTAGGAGGAGGGAGCAGGGAAGACTAGGGTCTCACCAAGTTGTCTGAGGCCCTGGGATCAGGTCTGTTCTGGAGAGAGGTCCTGGGTCGGGAGAGGAGGGTGGAGCCCGCTGGGGCCCCACACCCGGGTTTCGGCACTAAATGTAAAGTAAACGAAGACCAGGCAAGCAGCAAGAAAGGAGCCAAAAAAAAATTATTAGCACAATCCCGGGCGAGGTTCACTGGTGCAAGCACAGGCCAGGGAAGTTGCGCCCAGCAGGAGGGACGACAGGCTTCAAGGGAGCTTGGAGCGCCTTGAGGGTATGGTGAACAAAACTAATTGGCTGGTGTGGGTGTCGTACTCACCGATGATTGGTCATGCTGGGTTGCTGGGGTGAGAGTACTACGTGTGTTCTAGGCAGGACCTGCGGCTAGGGACCTTCCATTGAATCATTTGAGTGACATTCGCCGTTCTCTTCCTTACTTGGCTCGAGTCGGGTTCCTCCAGTGAGACCCGTCCCTTCCTCCAGTACCTCCGGTCTTATATCTATAAATGCTTTCATTTAACAAGATGCCCATTTACAATATTATAATTACTTTGTATATTTGCACAGCCCATTACTGTTTGACAAAGTAATTTTATGGGCATTTAACTCATTCAGCCTTCATTACAACCCTTTAGGGTGGCCGGTGGGCAGATAGTACCATTCCACGGCCCCTTCATTTTTCTCCTGAGCACTTAACCACCCTTCAAACATGCCGTATCATTGGCATTTTTATTTTTGTTTTCCCCCACAGAAGAATGTAAACTTCATCAGGGCAGGAATTGTTGACTCCTATTTGCTGCTGGCACACAGAAGGCACTCAGAAAATACTGGCGGAATGAATGTTTCAGGGAAGAATGAACTAAAGCCCAGAGAGGTTAGATCTGCCTGAGGCCACACAGCAAGTAAACGTAGTAGCTGTTGAACCTGGTCTCCTCGCAGTGTGTATTCTTTCACTCTCTTTGCTCTCTCTCCGGGTTTCCTAGGGCGACTGGTATTAGAGTGGACCCAGAAGGTACCAGGGGAGGGGCAATACCTGAGATAGCCGCAGATGGGCTAAACTGCCACCAGAAAGTTCTCCTGGGATCCTAGAGATAAAACCACACTTTTGTTGCCAAAATGAGGAAGAGCTGCTTCTGCTGATGGCAGAAGGGTTTAGCTTAATTTACAGCCTCTTCTTTTCATCCTAGGAACAGAAGTTTTTCTCTTGTAATTTACTGCACATGAATTGTGCTAAGGCTCTGAAACACGGGGATTCCTAAAAATGAGGAAGCTGCCGGGAAATTACCTGGGCTGGCTGGTTTTTAAAGGGGCAGTCACGATTATCAAATTTACCACCCAGCTGGAAGAGGTCTCAGAGACCGAACAGTCCAACCTGTCACTTTACAGATGAAGAACAGGCCCAGAGAGATTGGGTGGCTTGCTGGAGTGAGATACCTGGCTCAGCCCCTGTCACTCTCTTCTTTCTCCACCCTCCGTCACTCAGATGTTCCCAGAGGTGAAATGGGAATTAACCCAAATGCAGGACAACAGCTACTGGGAACAGGTGCCCAGCTCCTCTGGATCTTCTTAACCTTAAAGATAAAACAGCTGTTTTACCGGCAAAATGGATTTATTCAGGAATAGCAGAGAATTGTACTTCAAGACATGCAAGCTACTGTAAAAGCACGGGAAAGTCTGGAAAACAGAGGACTGGCTCTTTTATCGAGGAAAAGTAGAGTCTATTAATAACAAAAAATCTGTTGGAGTAAACTGAGAGTTCAATGTGTAGTAGCTTTTCATTGGCTGAGCTATGGCAACCTCTCATTGGCTGGGCTGTTGCCAGGCAAGGAAAAAATCTTTCTCCTGCTGGGGTAGTAAAGGATAGGCTTCTTCCTATAGGGAAAGCAAGGTATGTCCCTTCCTGTTGGGGTCTGAAATTGACCAGGACTGGTAGAACATGAAAGCTCCTCCTTCTTGCCTCCGGACCCCATTTCAAAGGAGGTTTCCTTTATTCAGGTTCAGTCTCACCCGTGGCTACCACACAGTGTACGTTTGGGGAATAGCCATGCAAAAAATCACAGTAGATAACTAAGAACTACGACTTATGAGTCTCTTGGCCTTTGCTGCTTTCTCCACCCACTTGAGAGGCAAGGAATTGATTTAAAAAATCAACTGGCTAACTATGTTTGCTTCCTCTTTTTTTTTTTTCTTTGTACTGGATTAATCAGTGTGGACTTGGATTTCTCTGGATTTGTGGTTCTCTGTGCTTTGTCTTTCCCCTGAAATTGCATTCTAATCCTACATGACATTTGTGTGGTTTCCCCAGCGACCGTCTGAAAAGCCATAAACAGCTTTGAGGGAAGAAGTGAGAGACTGCACAATCCTGACCAGGAGATAAAACCCAGGTGCTCAAAGGCTAGTTCATAGCAACACCCTCTTAACTAGGGAAGGAAAACTCACTGTATTTGAGTATTTTCCATGCTAAAAGGGCAGTTATTTATATTTTAAGTTTCTCAGAACCTAAGAATCCATAGGGTATATCTAAAACAGAGGTGGTTTGTTGGATAATTTTATAGGCAATTTTCACTGACTTATATAACTGCTTCATATATTATCTTTACAGGAAAAGGAACATGGAAAATCACACTTTATTGATATTTCTCTGAACTCCTTTCACATCTTAAACAGTATATGGACACACATTTTATATAGTTGTTAGAATTAGCACATACCCTTTTCATTTCCTATTTATATACTCTTACAGAAAAACACACTCTGTTTGAGAATAGGTGTCTCCCATATTCTCAATACCCTGCTTCACTTCTGATACTTCTGATCACCAAATGCATGTGTTGGGAGGGAGGGGGTTCCCACACCCAGCAATTCTGTAACACCAGCTGGGTATCCTATAATCTAACTCAATTCTAACACTATTTACCAGGAGTTAGCATCACACCCCACAAGTTAAGGGTTCAGTCCCACAAAATTATCTCCCCCTCTCAATTAGACTCCAGTTGAAAGTCCAAGTTGTTACCTCTGCTTCTGAAAGAACAGTATAAATCAAGAGTCCCATGACCCCCTCCTCGGGTTCAATGAATTGCTAGAGCAGCTCACAGATCACAGAACTCAGGAAAGGAGTTTACTTACTAGATTACCATTTTATTACAAGGGATATTAAGGAAACAAATGAACAGCCAGATGAGGACATACATAGGGTGAGGTCCAGAAGGGTCGTGAGCACGTAAGTGTCTGTCCCCATGGAGTTTGGGGTGTGCCACCCTCCTAGGACGTGGAGGCATTCCTGTTCACCAGCCTGGAAGCTCTGCAAACCCCACCCTTTTTTGGGGGTTTTTATGGAGGCTTCTTTACGTAGGCATGATTAATTAAGTCATTGCCCATTGATGAATGATTCAACCATCAGTGTAGCACTAAAAGTTCCAACCATCATATCACTTGACTGGTTCTGGCAACCCACTTCGATCCTTGGTTAGCCAGAGGCTTAAAAAGATCACTTCATTAACATAAACTCAGGTGTGGTGGAAAGGGGTTTGTTATGAATAAGAGAAGACACCCATTTCGTCTTTATCTCTGCTATTTCAGGAACTAAGGACAAAATCGAAATACTATAACAAAAGATGCTACTATTGCTCTAATCACTTAGGAGATTACAAGGGTTTGGGGAGCTGTGAGCCAGGGACTGTGGACAAAAAGCAAAATAGATAATTTTTATTATAAATTGCAACATCATATATGCACATCTCCATGGATTGGAAATGCCTGAGTTTTTCTGTCTGGTGCCTCTACTGTGAAGCACAATTGACATGGCCATTCTCCATCACTTGAAATTGTGGTCATTTCTAGTTTTTACATGTGTAATATCACTTAATAATCTTGTTCCCTACTGCCTGATGTGGCACCTTTGATGAACTGTTCCTGGTATTAACCTTAAAAATAAAACTTGTCAGTTATTTTACCAGCAAAAATGTCTTCATTTGGGAATAGCAGAGAATTGTAACTGGATACAAGCAAGCTATGGCAAAACCTTAGGCAACTCTAGAGAACAAAGGAGAGGACTGTTCTTTTATAGAGGAAAGGTGGTGTCAAGAGGGGCTGCTATAAACAAATCTGACCTTTCCTTTCAGCCTCCCCGGCCACCTCATTATTCCACACCATCCTCCTCTGGCTCCCTTGTCCCAGCCAGAGCGGTCTACAAAAAACATAGGTCATGTTGTAGCCTTTCTTAAAACCCTACTACCCTGGCTTTCCATGGTCCTTGGAATGGAATCTGAACTCCTCACTCTGACCTGTAAGACCTCATAAGACCCCATCTCTGCCTGTCCACTCTGCCCTCAACCCCCACTCTGGTCAACTGGTCAACCACACTGGCCTATGGGCGTCCCCTCCTTCTGGAATGCTCCCCAGCTCCAGCTCCCGTGCACCTACCTGCTCACTTGTCCATCAGACCTCAGCTCACCTGTCTTCTCCTGGCAGATGGTCCTTACCCTTCCTTTTCTTTCTGAAAACACCTCCGCTTTCCCACCGGTAATGATCAGTGACAGCACGTCATTATTCCCTCATAGGACTTTTCACAGGTTGTCCTTCTCTTGTCTTACCATCTTTTGCGCTCGGGTGTCAGCCGTCCCCAACCCCACAGGAAGGTGAGGTCTACGGGGTGGGGCGGGGCCCCCACTGACTCTGCGCCACTTCAGAGCGTCTGGCCTGTAGTGAACATTCAGGAGGGCGTAATAAATGACTAAACTGAGAGGTGAAACTTACCTCGAGCCTCTCCATGCTTCTGCCTCACTGGGTTTGGCACTTCTGGGCACCTCTTCGCTGGGGAGGCTGGGAAGAGGAGTAGCGCCCTTCCCAAAGCCCTCCCAGAAGGTTTGTGCAAAGTCGTTCTGACAAGGCAGGTGTCCTATGGCCTGGATGGTCCAGGTTAGGGGACAAAGCAGAAGGTGGGGCAGAGCCATGGATGACAGAGAGCTGACACCCACCCAATGTTGCGCAGGGGGACCTGCCCAGAGATGCCAAGGTCCCCTTTGTGTCAGCGTGTCCTCCTCCCCAGCCTCTACCACTTAGCATAATAACTCTCCCATGTATCCCACATCTTACTAGTGTTATCTCATTTTTAATCTCATCATAGCTGCACCAAGGTCAGCATATTATCTTCATCCCGCTGAAAAACTGAGGGCCAGAGAGTTAAAAACTGACTCTATCTTGCAATTAGTAAACAATGGAGTCAGGATAGGAACCTGAGACCACCTGACTGCCGAACCCTGGGGCCCGCCCACAACCCAGTGGGAGCTTCTGGGGGCCTCATGAAGCAGCCCCATCGATCTCTGCTCTCAGGGCCCAAGGAGTCTCTCAGGGCTCTCCTCCCTTCTGCACCACCCCTGCTTCTTGGGCAGGCCCGCCTCTCCCACCACAGGGAAGCTCTCTGAAGCCACGGATTATGTCTCGTCTTTGGTGAAGAAGTAGAATCACAGAATTAGGGCCAATCCTAGTTAATAAACGCCACCTTAGAGTGTCCTATAAAAGCGCAGTGGGCTCGCTCTCAGTTCTCAGCCAGCCTGGGAGGGAGTTGTTAAGGCATTGACAGCATCTCACAGGCAGCCCCCCACTCTCCACCCAGGCCTGTCCCCAAGAGGCCCACAGCCAAACACTTTCTGGAGATAATTTGAAAACAAGGTGAGGAAACCTGGCTGTACTCCTGGTTCTGTCACTAACTTGCTGGGTAACTTTGGGCAACGTTGCTTCCTGGGCCTCAGTTTCCCTGTTTGTAAAAGCAGAGGGGTTGGGAGTCCCCTCTCTAGTATTTCTTCTCTCCGTAAATACCGAGAGGGCCTACTGGGCAGAGGGCTGGGCTCGGGGGGTACAGCGGTAGCAAACAGTTTGATGGGGAGACCTCCCTGACTCTACAGGTCAGAGTTTTTGACACTGGCCAGCTGTCAAACCTCACACGTAACACTTTGTGATGGTCCCCAAACATTTCGATCACATTAGCACAACTCCACTTTAAAGTCACCTACACAAATTCCCTGCAGCTCACACCCAGCTGGTATCTTTGCAAGGCTCCTTCTCAGCCTTTGTCCTCGGAGAAGTCTGACCTTGACGTTGTGGCCCGGTGGACTGAGCACCGCGGGTGCCACAACTGGAATCCCAAAAAGGTCCCAGGAGAGGCGCGAGCACACCACGGGGAGGCGCCGCCACTCCTGTGTCCCGACCCTGGCGCCCCCTGGGCGGCCCCCGAGGCCGGAGCAGACGAGCTCGGCTCCTCCCCGGGATCACCTGCGCCGGGCGGGGCGGGCCGGGGGCGGGATACCCGGGCGGGTCGAGCTCGGGCGGCGGCGGCGGCGCCGGCGGGAGGCCCAGCGGGCGCGGCCGGGGGCAGACTGCTGACGCACGGGGCTCGCCCGAACAGGTAAGAGACGCGGGACGCCCGGGTCTGCGGGGGGCGCAGGCGGCCGGGCTCGGGCTCCGGGGCTCGCTGTCCGCCTGCCGGCTGCGCTCAGCGAAGGAGAGAGCGCCCGGGGGGCGGAGGGGACGGGCTCTCAGTGCCGCCCCACTTGGAAGAAGTGCGGGGGGTCTGCGCGCGAAGGCGGTGGTCAGGGGTGGTGGGAGAGAGGTCAATCTCCCGCTGACCGGTTTGGGGTAGGGGATGGGGCGTTCGTTCGTAAAGGTGTCCGGAGCGCCACACATGCCCAACCCAGCGCAGAGAGGCTCCCTTAGAAGCAGCCTGCATTTGAAGGTTGATACTCCCGGCGTCCAGAAGGCAGGTCGTTTCCTTGGCCCACCCGCCACTGAGCCTCGGGCGGAGAGGCCGAGACTCCCCAAGAGAAGGGATCTGACCCGGCCAGCCAGGAGGTAGAAGGGACTGAACCACCAGGACCTGTATTTGCTTCTTCTGTGAAATGGGTATCTTGATGGGTTGGCCCTGTGCGGAGGCCCCTCCCGGAGACAGATCTTTCATTCAGTGAGATGAGAACCCACACCTGGGGGAGGAACTCAGGGTCGTAGCTCAGATTAGCCAATTCAGTAGCACGTTTGAAGCAGCTCCTGGGTGGCTCACAGGGCAAGCAGCTCAAGGGGAAAGGCACAGGGATGGTTCCAGTTCTGCAGACTGGGTACCCTGGTGGGAGAAGATGGATGTGTCCAGTACAAGGGCTGGCCTCGAGAGACCAAGGTGCTGTCTAGCCTGGGAGGGAGCCCGAGGGTTCCTTGGAGGACGTGGGATTGAGTGGGTCTGTTTAAGAGCCCGTGCTTTGAAGCTAATCAGCCGGGACGTTGGAATTCCTGCCTTGCCCCTTAGCCAAACTGCTAACTTAGCCTTGGGTAGGACCCTCTGTTTCTCTACGGTTCAGTTTAATGTGCTTCTTAAATGAAGCAATTTCTCTGACAGAAAATTCAAATAAAGTGTCTGTATATAAAAGACACCCAATAAATATAAGCTATTAATTTCTACTAGACTGTAGCTCCTTGGGGACAGGGACAATGTGTGTTTGGTTCACCATTGTATCTCCAGTACTAGCATGGTGCTTGACATATAGTAGGTCTCACTACTTATTTGTTGAATGAATGAACGATGAGTAGGTAGGCAACCTTTGGCACAAGGTTTATGTCAACAAATACTAGTCAGTCTAGAGATGGCCAGGTCCAGCTGCGTATGGATATAGGAGAGAGTGGTCTAGGTGGATAGAACAGTGTCAACATAAGCCCCGAGTAACAGATTAGGGGTAATTCCCTCTTATGGGGTATGTCAGGATAACATGATGATGTAACCAGACCGCAGAGGTAGGGAAGGGCACACAAAATCCTGGAATCCTGAATCCCAGCAGCCAGACGGGAGCAGATGGAGCTGGAACTCTAGGTAGATCAAATACCTTTCCCGTGTCCTCTTAAGTGTCCATCCCAAAACTATGGGGTAGGGGCAAGAGGGAGGGGTAAGATACAGCAAAGGGCTGGGTGCCTGATGGGAATGGAAGCTGAAAAGGGGGCTCCTAGGACCCCTTCATGGGAGTGGGGGGCATTCCTCACCTTGTCTGTGCTGGTCTCTGTGTTGATGGTGAGGTAGCCGAAGGGGGCCGCATGGTGCCAAGTGAGACTGCAGGGTGAGTGGTGGGCTGGCACCCAGTGAGCTGGGTTGGAGGAACATCTGCATCTTTGGGGAGATCTGCTGCAGTAGTTGCCTATTTACAGCTCCTCCCCATGGTCAGCGCCTGAACTCCATATCGCTGCTGTGGGTAGTGGCCACTCCTGCCTCAGGCTCCTTCAGGGTGAGCCACTCTAAGCAGTAAGGGGCCTTTTGCTTTTCTGACATCCTCTGAGGCAGCCCTGTTGGGTTTCCATATCTATGGGGTGACCAGGGAGATGTGACAGGCAAAGGTCTGAAGTGGAGGTGAGAGGCTTGGGGGAACCACATCAGTAGGAGACAAGAGGCACTGTACCCCTCAAAGAGCTGAATTCGAACCTTCTCCTTGTAGCACTTTCCATAATTGCTCATAGTCATTTGTTTAATTTGCCATTTGCCCTTGACACAGCAGTCCCCCAGGAACCCCTAGGACTCCAGGAGGAGGGAAGCAGTGTTCCCACGATCCCCACCCTGTTGCTCCTGGGACACAGGGTCAGAGAATGTCAGAGCTACAGGGACCCTTCACAGTAAGAGAGGGCACCCTCCGTTTAAAGCTGAGGGGCCTGGGAATAGGATATGCTCAGTCATGGAGAATTAGGGGAGGCCCCAAGTGCTTCTGTCACTGCAGTGGGCTGTGAAACCTCTGGGGACTGAAAAATAGAGCAATGCTTCCTGTTACTCTCCAGTCTTCCAATAAAATGGAATGGGAAGTTAAAAAGAGAAAGGTAAAGTGGATTTTAAGTTACCTGATAAACCCTTATAATTTTTAAGAAAACCTCATGTGTGATGAAAAGAAAGACCCTAAATTACACATGTTCACTTTATTTGTTTAAAGATATATATTTGACATTGAAGAAAAATATCCAAAATAGGAACCTCTCTCACCTAGTCCAAGTTCCTATTGCTGGTCTGAAGTGCCTATGTTGAGAGGGGCACTTTGCAAGCTGCCGTAGGAAGGTGGCATGTTCCTCCCGGGCGGCTCCAATCCCCTCACATACTGACCCCATCCGGTTCCCATCTCCATCCATCCTGCCTCCTGATGCCTTTCTTGGTCTCTGGCTTCTGGCTTCTGGCATCCCACTCTTTGCTTTGGGATCTGGCAGGAGGGATCCCTTTTTCTTTTCTCTTAACGGAACTCCTTATTAGATATATAGATCCTTGGAAGGTGGGAGGAGGCAGAAAGATAGGGGACTGAGCCAAGGCAAGAGCTGGCCGTGGATTCCCCAGCAGGCTGGGGTGTGGGTCAAGCTGGGGGGTGGGGGGATGCTGGAAACTCCAGCGGTTTGAAATTCCCAGAGGTAGTGGCTGCAGTTCGGCCTAAGGAGGGCAAAGAGGGTGTGCCAATCTCAAAGACAGAGAGGCCTGTTCTTCAGTCAGTTTCCAGGCCCGTTCTGAGGGGCCCTGCCTGGTCGGGACACTCCTGAGCTGTCGGGGCCCTCGGTGGGGGGTGAGGACTGTCAGAAACTCTGGTCCTGCTGGGAGCCTTGAGGAGGTGAAGTGGGCGGGGCTAGAGCACTGGCATCTCAGGTTGCAGTGCAGACCCCAGGACCGGCACACCTTGCTGCCAGGCAGGCAGCCTTGGGCTAAAGTACCAGGGTGAGGATGGGGCGAAGAGCGAGGACTGAGGCCTCTGCTTTGGAGCTGTGGGATCTTGTTCAAGTCACATCACCTCTTTGAGCCTCATTGTCCTAATTTAGTAGACAAGATACTGTCCACAGCAGCCACTTAATAAACACTAGTTTCCCCTTTACAGAAACTTGTCTTGGGACCTGGTGAATCAAGCTTTAGGGCAAACAGCCTAAGAATTTTTCAATTCCTCCCCACTTCACTCTCCATTTGTTCATTCACTCATTCATTCACTCATTCCACTTCTTCAGGGCTAACTGGCCCCAGGCCAGCACTGCAAATTCAGAGGCAGCTCTTCTTGCTGCTGTTGGGCTGGCTCCTGCAGACCACCAGCACAGTTTGGCCTTGCCTGGAAGCTTCCCTGTGTTCCTCCACCCTGGATTCTCTCAAGTCTATTGTGCCATGAAGAGCAATCCTGTAATTTACTCCCCAACTGCTGTACCTATCCCATTACCCTCCACCAGATTTCCTAAGGTTTTAGCCTGCAGGTCACAGATGGAAATTAAGGTTAACCCTGTTTGCTGAGGGCCTGCTAGTGCCCACACAGTGCAAAATGCTCCACATGCCTCAGACCCTTTAACGCCCACAGTATCCCAAGAGGTGCGTGGTCTGATTCCTTGGGTCTGTACTATGCTTTAGAGACCCAAGCAACTCGCTGGTTATCACAGAGACCAGCAGAGGTGCATTCTGACTTCCTGGCACCTAGACCATTTTGCCTTTAAGGGCCCTTTCCTCCATAAAAATATTAAAAATTATATTTATGGCTACATTTGTATATTATAACATTTTCTCCCATCTAAAAGTTCCATTTTTCTTTTGATTTTGAAAGGAAAACATTTTTGTGGGCCCTGGGCATGGGCACCTTGTCACCCGTGCCCAGTGGAGCGATCAGCCCCGTAGCCAAAGGGCCGGGATTCCAGCCCACATCTATTGCTGTGGAAGATGTGACTTCCTCACTGCACTGCCTCTCAGTAATTAAAAAAAAAAAAAAAAAAAAAAGAGGACAAGCAAAGAACTGGGGGAAAGGGACTGGTTAGCTGAAATCTTAACACCTAAATCGTTCTCCCTGGAAAAGGGAACTCAGTTTGCCTGTTACCCCATCCCCTGCCTTGCTCTCCTTGACCTTAACTTTTCTAAGAGCCAAACCCACCCATTCTTCTTTCTGGAGTTCTAGGTGACCCACTAGAACTAGGGCCTTCTCTCCAGTCACAGACCTTAAGGAGACTGGTTGGCCCAAAGGACAGAGGGGATTCATTTATCTTTTAGAAGCAGCTCCAAGTTCCTACCTAATCCCTGGTAACCATATCACTGGCCATAATAATAACAGCAACAATAATTAACATTTTTGAGAGCTCTCAGTGTGCCAGGCCTTATGCTAATTGCTTGGCCTACACTGTCTCCTGAAAGCCTCAGTCACCCAATGGGTGGGTGTCACGGTCATCTCCATTTTGCAGAGGAAGAAACTGAGGCTTAGGAAGACTAAGTGAGTTACCCATGTAGTGGTGCCAGGATTTGCACTTGAGTCTTTTAAGTTTGTTGTCAGAGCATAATCTCCACGATGGCAAGGACTGTTTCCCATGTTCCCCATCACCCAGTGCACCTACAGGCTTTCCACGAGGAATGAATGGATGCTTGACGGACCCCAGAGCCTTACCTCTCAGCCCCTCCACTGTCCTGCTCTTTAGGGAAGCTCCCCTGCTTCAGGTCCTGCCCCTGTAGTGCAGAAATCGCAGCCCCAGCCACGAGGTAGTCTGGGGCAGTCATAGCGCTGATGGGTAGAGGAATTGATCAAAACAGGCTCAGGCATTCACTCTACCATCAACACCCTCAACCCATCCCCAACCTCTGAATCCCCTAAAGGAGTCTACCTCCTGCCAAGGCTGTTTCTCTGGGAACTCAAAGGTGCAGCTGGACTGTCATACAGGCAGAGTGCCAGCTAGAAAGGAGTGGCGAGAGTACCTGTTTGGCTCGCTGCCCTAGGGCTCATCTTTTTCCTCCCCTCGTATGTGCCTTTGGCCCTTCCCCAGGGTGTATTACTAGACAGACAGTTGGTATCCCCAGGGCAACTCGAACTCACCCACCAAAATAATTAGACATGTAAGTACAAGGACTATAAAAGGAAGACAATAAATCAAGCTACATGTGCCATCTAAGGTGGAATTACTGAGGCAGATGGACCAAGATTTTTAAATAGAGCAAGGTAATTATGCTTTAGGATATAAGAAGAAATTCATAAAATATGGCAAGAATGAGAAGTTACAGGAGAGAACCAAGTCGAAACATGAGCTATGAAAAATAAAATTTTAAATAAAGGACACAATAGATGGCCTAAGTATCAGGATGGATACAGTTGAAGAATTAACTGATAAAGAGGAAGATCAGATTGAGAACTGCCTCAAAAGGCAGCAGGAAAAGGTAGAGACCAAAAAAAAAAAAAAAAAACTGAGCAAGATGGAGAAGAGAAGTAGAGTGCCAAAGGGAAAGAAAAATGTAAATGGAGATTGATGAAATAATGGAGATTCAATTCAATGTCCAGAGTTAAAGAAAAGTGAACAAACTCAGATTGCAAGGACTCCTAGAGCGGCCAACCATAGAAATAAGGAAAAAATGTGCACACAGGTGTCAGGGTGAGACGAGACTGCAAAAGACAAAGAGCAGGGAGGAATAACATTCCTTACGAAGGAACGAGAACCGGCCTGACATGATACTTCTCAGTAACAACACTTGAGAAAGGAAGTCGAGGATAACGCTAAGAATTGAAAGAAAAGAACCCTTTCAATCCAGAATTGTAAAGCCAGCCAAACTGTCATTCAAACATGAGGTCATAATAAAAATATTCTTAGGCAAATAAAGCCACAGAAGGTGGAATACACCAAGAAAAACATTGAAAATACTCTCAGAAAAATACTTCATAAAAGAAAAGCCAGAGATGCTGCAATAACTCTGGGAAGTCCGGGTGTTTAAGGCATGTGTCAGTGCAAGAGATGGAAGTACTACTCAGCATTTTAGGTAGGAAACGATTTTATACACCTAATTCCTTAAAAATATTGGCAAACCTGGAGAATCCCAAAATTGCAGAACTGACCAGACTGGGAGCTACAACACCTGCCATAATTAGGAAAGTGGGGCATCAAGGCCACTCTTACTGCTGAATTTAAGGACACCACAGCCATAGCCCAGTGATCCAGGGATCTGGACGCCTCTATGCTGTAACAGTCTGACTTCCAGTGTCCTCACAACACATGTTCACCTGTTCAACAAAGAGAGAGCCAGCCTTGGACTCAGACACTTTGGGAGGTAACACGGTCAAATGAGAATTAAATGGCATTGATCCGCTTCATGTAATTAATTTTGCTACCTTCTATGGATGCCAAGGGACATTGGTTTTCTATTTTCAGAAGTGATAGAAAATTTCTGATCAAATCAACTTACAAATATTTTAAAGGAAAAGTAGGTCCAGGCATCTCAATACAAAGTCATCATGATTGGTGCAATTATTAAAACAGAGGTGGAAAAAGTGACCTGGGCTGGAGGGGACAGTTAGGTCTTGGGATAGAGGCAGCTCTCAGTTGGGGCAAAGCTGGGAAGAGAGCCCTGTAGTGATGTGTAGTTGCATGCTGCTCTGTAACCAACCACTCAAAAAGCTGTGGCTTTAAACAGTATTTTCTGCTACGGTTCTGCAGGTCGACCAGGCTTAGCTGGGAGGTTCTCACTTGGGTAGGTCAGTTTCCATCAGATAGTCAGTCATCTGAGGTCTCAGCTGGCCTGGATGTCCAAGGTGGCTCACTCACAGGGCTGCCTGTTGATGCTACTGTCAGTTGGAAGCACAACTGGGGCTGTCAACCCGAGCGTCTCCCTGTGGCCTCTCCATGTGCCTTGGGCTTCTCACCGTGTGGCAGCTGGGTCCAAAAGGAAGATTCCCAGGAGCAGGCATTCTGAGAGGCAGGAAGCAGAAGCTGCCACTTAAGCGCTGTCCCAGAACTGCCAGTGTCACCACCTGGGCCATATTCTAGTGGCTCTAGCAGACGTAGGGCCACCTAGAACAAGAGAGTGGAGAAATAGACTGCCTCTTGATGGGGGGAAACAGCCAGGTCACACTGCAGGAGAGCATGTCGATGGGAGAGTTTAGGAGAAAGGAAGTGGCTCATTCTACCTGGGGCAGGGAAGGAAGGAGGAGAAAGGTACCCATGGATAAAATAGAAAAGTTCATGGAAGACGTTGGCTGCCAAGATAAAGAAGCAGGGCTTTATTCTGTAACCGGTCAGAAACAATTGATGGTATTGGAACAACGGGAGGCCCGTGCAGAAAGCTAAGATCTTGGCGGCTCTATAATTCTAATTCCTTGTCCAACAAGTGGGTCCCCAGGGAAGAAGGCAGGTGGTTTCTGTTCTTCATGGCAGCATATGCCAGCTCCACAGTGGAGTAAAAAGCACGCTGCCCCTAATCCTTTAAGCATTTGTTAGACAATTATATGCTAGGTGCATGGCCAGGCTAGGCACTGTGGAAGTTAGTCTATGATTCCGATTCCACTGGCCTATCCTGGGAATTCCAGTATTTCTACAGTCACTCCATAGCTTCCAGATGCTCTCTTGGGCCCCTCATGGCCCCTAAATTCTTTGTTCCTACCTGTATCCTGGTTTTTCACTAGAAAAATAGGGTCCAAGTCCAAGCAGCAGAGGAGGCCAGTGTGAGTTGCCTCTGGAACCTGCTTGGAGCTAAGTGAGGAGGCACTGTGACGGCACCGCCGGAGTTTGGGAAGCAGGCCCGAGAGTCAAGTGCACATTCACAGCCAGACCTTTAGCATCTGCTTAAGCCCATCTCTTCCATGCAGCCTGTACATGTGCATACATCATTCATTTATTCACTTAAGTGCCTTCTAAGTAGCAGACCCTGTGCTGAGTGCTGGCAATATGGCTCTGAGGCATATTTTGTCTCAAAAAGGCAGGTTTTGTCCCCCAGCCAGCTCCTAGAATAGAAGGGAAGACACACCTGTCTACTGAGTACACTTCCGTGTGATAAATGCTGTAACCAAGGTACCTGTGAGATGCTGTGAAGATTCTCAGAAGAGACTGACCTACTTGAGATTGGAGGGGAGGCTTCAGGCACGTCTTGGAGGAAAAGGAAACCAACGTTTTAGTGCCCCCTATGCGTCCGGCACTCTGCTGGGGCTTTCAGATGCATTGCTAGATGGCTTGTGCAGGCAGAACCCTTCCACACACAGGTTTATTCAGTAAGGCTAAGTAGTTGGCACTTCCTACTAATGGTTATTATCTCACTGAGCGTCACAACCAGGAATGAGACGGGAGCCACAAAGCCCAATTTATGGAGGAAGAAATGGGCACAGAGAGGTTAAGTCACAAGACCCAGGTGACTCAACTCAGCCAGAACTCAAGTCCAAGTACAACTCTAAAACCAGGACCTCTGTCCGCCCCACCACACTGCCAGTTCCCTGGAAGGGGAGGGAGAAGGGACAAGCCCTGTTGGGAGGAAAACTCAACAGCCAAAGTGCAGAGTGTGCGGGTGCCAAGATGGGGGGTTGGGGAAGCAGGAGAGAGGTGTGAAGGGCCTTGAATGCCAGCCCAGTGTCAGAGAAGCAGGCTCTGTTCTATCCACAGAGAACTGACCAGCAGTTCCACGACTCCCGGCCCAGGTCACTCTCCCGGGAAAACGAATCCCCCGGTGTTCCCGTCCTTTGAGGCAGGGCTGACCTGGAACACGGGCCTCCTGACTCCCTGCCTGGAACTCACTCCTCTCGCAGCTTCCTCCTGGTCACGGCCTCCCTTTCAGGCTGTGCTGTTTGCTCAGGACCTGAGCCCCGGGGCAGAGAGCACAGAAATATCTATTTGTGTCACCGCCAACCCTGCCTCCTGGAGGCCCCCAAGGGCCGCCTCACAGGGAGGTTCAGTTATATAACCCTGAGGAGACACCGCGGGAGGGGAAGGAAATAAATCATAGTTCTTCTTGGACACATTTTGAAACTGGATAGTTCCACATCTTCCTCTCTCATCTTTTGACCTGGGGTCTCCAGGGGTCTTGGTGGTTCTCAATCCATCACTGATTTTAGCCTTCCTTCTGGTGGAATTGTGGGTTTGGGGAGATCTTTCCAGAGGTTGGGGAGGGGTGGGAAATGAGATATATTAAAGGTTGCTTTGTGCCAAACACCACGCCAGGGGCTTTATATTATCTCATTTTACCCAAACAGCGCCCCTATGGGAGAGGTCCTGTGTATTACTTCCATTTTATAGGAAAGGAGTGGAGGGCCAGAGGGGTTAAGTAACTTGCCGACGGGCACCCAGGAGAGCTAGGTCAGTCTGGCTCGGACGCTCCTCGTTTTCAAACCTCTCCCAGGGATTCTTGAGAGAGCAGGGCTGCACTAGCTTCTCCCAGCGGAGGACGTGCCTGCACAGCTGAATCCCAGCACATCCCTCCAGCCTCCTCTCCACCCCGGCCTGCCCTTGACACTCAGCTCCGCTGTTTGGACCCTCACTGCCCCTCTCCTCACGTCCTTCCCTGAGGGTGTTCATCCAACCCCTGACCCCAGGCTTCACTCACTCTGTTCTTTCCAGCTAGCATGCGGCTCCTCTCCTTCCACCTTACAAAATCCCAGTAAAGTAACAGCAACAACAATACTCATTCATTGAGCAGAAGCAGTGGAGTGGCGGACGGCATGAACTCCGGAGCGCTCTGCCTGAGTTCCACCACTTTCACTGGCTGTGACCTCGGGCAAGTTACTCATCCTCTCTGGACCTCAGTTTCTTCTCTGGAAGATGGAGAGAACCCTCAATAGGGTTGTTGTAGATGAAATGAGTTATAAAACTGTACAAATAAAAACTTACCTATAAAGTTTTCAGAGAAATATTTGGCACATAGGGAGCACTCATTAAATGTCTTTTGTTATCATCAAACCCTCAAAATGTGGAGAAGACCCTAAGCCAGATTCCCTGGGTGGTCATCCCACCTCAGTTGTGACCTTCGACAACTTATTTAACTTTCCTGGGCCTCAGTTTTCTCATATAGAAATTTTAAATGGAATACGCTTTCCATTTAGGATAGATGAGACATCCAAATAAACAAAGTACTTAGTAGAGGGCTTGGCACTTAGAACCAAGTAAATGTGAGCTCTTGTTATATTACTGGGACTCAGACTCAGGTCACTCTGCCCCCAGCCTGAGAGTTTAATGAAGTGGTGCCTTTCAAATTTTTCCCTCCAGGCAGCCTGCCCTCTCCCGGGCACGCACCCTCTTCAGCAGCCCCTCCGTCTCCGAGCTCCACAGCATGCATGACCTGTCTTGTGCCTCGGGCTCACATCTGCATCACTGTGGCAGCCACATGTGGGAAAGCACGGGCCAGATGGTTGTGCTTGATCCTTGCTCCATGTACAGGTCAGCCAGCAATCATTGAACACCTACTGCTCATTCACTTACCTAACTGTTCGTCTCATTCAGTAACTATGCGTTCATACCTCCAATGTGCCAAATAGTGTTCGAGGCACTGAGGATTCAAAAGGTGACTAAAAGCAGATACAGCTCCCACACTCATGATGCTCAGAGTCTGGGGTGGAATACAACCATTGATCAAATGGAAGAAGCTAACTACAACCGGTGCGGAGAGAGGAACGTGGTGCCAGGAGAGTACACAGCACAGAGATTTGAAGTGAAGCTTGGGTTAAAGTATCCAAAGTGTCAGTAGATGAGGAAAGAGTTCTCTGGCACATACAGAGGCCCTGTGGCAGGAATAGGAGGGAATGACGGGGCTGAGCTCAGACAGGGAGGAGAAAAGAAGGTCCACAGGATCCAGATCCTGTACAGGCGACTTGTTGACCATTGTAAGTTCTAGTTTGAGTGGGCTTGAAGTTTTCCTAAAGGTCTGCAGCTGTATCATGGAGGATTTCAGCGGCCCAGGGCAGAGACATGGCTGGGCCGACTGGGAAGTTAATGGCAGCATCCAGGGGAGAGAACACTGAAGCCTGGATGTGAGCAGGGATGGGGATGATGATGGAGGTGAATAAGAAGATATGTAAGAAAGGAAGATAAATCTGAAAGGACTTGGTGAGGGTGACAGCCTGGTGGCAGGCAGGCACTTTAGGTTTCTGAGTTTAAAAACTCCATGGATGGCATTGCCATTTCCTGAGTGGGGAACCCTGAAAAAGATCAGATTCTGTGAAATACTGGGCAGGACAAAGACCACGATACCATTTGGGCCTTCAAGGAGGTGACAGTCTAGCTGGGGAAGGCAGACATGTACTGGTAACAATGACCCTACAGTAGCTAATGGAGTAACTGGATGATAATAGCTAGTCAAACGTGGGAACTGAGCCTGGGTAGTCCAGCTGCAGAGCCTCCGTTGTAACACCCTGCATTATACCGATATCATATTCATTTTCTAAATGCCTACCAGATGCCAAGAACTATGCCAGGCACTGGGTGTTGGCTCTGAATGAGAAAGACATTGCCCTGCTCTCGCAGAGCACAGGCCTAGGGATTGGATGGGTCACAGACTAGACAGTTTCAGCTGGTGATTGTTCTGTAAAGACATTTAAAGAGGGTAAGTGAGATAATTTCCGGGGTGGGAGAAAGAGAAAATCTTAGAGTGATGACAAACTGACACAGTAATAAAATTATATACTCACATAATTAGTAGATTAGAGCTCAAGCAGGGATTAGGGGTGGGAGTGACAGGCTTCATGAGGTAGGATTTTTTTTTAATTGAAATATTTGACATGAGTTGTTGAAATGTTTGAAAGTTTGGGTTTTAACATATGCATAGGAGCTCACCAGGCACGCAGGGTTAGCAAGTCATTCTAGAGAGAAGTGTGAGTGAGAAGCAGTGAACATCATGGGATGTGTGCATAAAAGATGCAAACTTTGATATTTCTAAAGTATGGTCTGTAAGTTCCATGTGGGCTCAAATGCCAGGCCTATATAATTTCCTTTTTGTCTCTAGTGTCCACATAGCATATGAATGAATGAATAAATGAATGTATGAAAAAATGAGTGAGTTAGTGTTGGAAGGAGAGACAGCAGAGAGCAGAACAGAGTATAAATCAGTGTTGTTCTGTATAATGTGAGCCACCCATGTATTTAAATTTTCTAGTAGTCACATTAAAAAAGTAAAAAGAAACATTAAGTAAATGTTGGTAATATATTTTATTAGCTCAATATGTCCCAAATATTATCAACCAGTATTAAAAAATTACTAACATATTTTACATTCTTTTATTTTGTACTAAGTCTTTGAGGTCCCACAAATATTTTACACATACAGTTTATCTCAATTCAGACCAGCCACATTTCCAAGACTCAATAACCACATGTGGCCAGTGGCCACGATATCAGACAGCACATGTCTAAAAGCTACCAGGCAGTAAAAGTCCTACTAAATAATTTGGACTTCATTCATCGTAGCTGATGAGAGGCCCCTGAAGGCCTAAGCAGAGGTGAATAGGGTCATATTTATTACTAGAAAGTTCTCTGGGGTGGCTGTGCAGCTGATGGGTTTTGAGATTGGGAAGGCTGTTCACATCCTGTCCACTCCGGGATGGAAGGTCATCTTCAGGGCACACCCTATTCCACTCAGCTGTGCTGTGGTTGGAGTGGAGATGGAGGCCCTGTCCCCAGCTGGGGATCTCCCTCCTTTGGTGAACTTCAGGGCCACGGCCCCTGCCCCACAATCAGCCCCTTCTTCTCTGTGACTCTGAGCTCCTCTCTCCCAAGATGCTCAGTGTCCTGAGCAGGGCACGCTTTGGCTGCGCATAGCATCTGCTGTGGCCTGGGGTAAACAGCCATGGCTCTGGGCAGCTCAGCAAGGAAATGAAGTACCTGTAAGCGTGTTTAGCAACAGCCCTGCCTGGCCAAGCTGCTGGGCCACCTCGGGACACACCAGCAGATGCTCACACTCCGCCTCCACACTCCTGGGTGGCTCACTGCCCCTGGGAGCGTACAGGTGTTCCTAGTGGGCTCAGCGCCCTGGCACACCCCTCACACCCTTTCCTGCCCATTGTATATCCCTTAGACCCCAGACTCACATATGCCTAAAAGTCTGTTCCCTGTTCCCTCCAGCTCTTTAAGAAGGGCGCGGTGGGTGCTGAGAGGCCCCTAGTTTGGGCTCTACCCTGCTCCAGTAGCCCTGTGACTTTGGGTGAGTTACTTGGTCTCTCTGAGCCTCAGTCTCCTTGGGGTGTAAAGCAGAGTGGGGTGTTGATGAGTAACTAAGGTTATGAATGTGAAGCCCCCAGCAGAGTGCTGGGCACAGAGGAGGTGCCCCAAAGGGAGCAGCGATAAATGCTCGGTAAGTGCTCAGTGTCCCTCCGGCCCAGGGCCTCGAGAGCCAGGCGCGGCCACACAGCCGGGTCCCTGGATCCTCGCAGCCTCCACGCCTGGTGGCCCCCCTGGGCCCCATCAGCCCAGGAGACAGGGCTCGCAAAGCATCAAAACTAGGACATTTGGCGGGAACAGGGTCCCTGGGCTCAGTTCTGTGGGGTGTGAGGTGGCAGTGTTCAGACCTCTTGAGTTCCACGGGGCTTCTTCAGAGAGACACTGGGGGCCTTCAACCTTAGGGTGGTACCCGGGACAGGTGGGCACTGAGAGAACCCTGGGTCAATACCAGGGCCGACTGATCCACTCGGTGGAGCAGATACAGAAGATGCAGGACCCACAGTACTTCGAAGGGCCCCTCCCAAAACGTTTGACTTCTTTTACAATCCGGGGGAAAACAACTCTCAAGGCAAGAGAAAAATGTTTCCATTATTTTTTTCACATCAGAGAAAAAAAAATAAGTAGAGCCCGTGAGGATTTATTATGGTGGGGGGCACTGCAGAAGCCGCACTGCGGCCCTTGCCCACCCTTCACACACTGGGATGCACTCAGGGGGCAGGGGGCTTCCTGTCGGTTCTTATTCAATCCTTACAGTCTCGTTTAGATGCGCACATATCTTTTTTTCCCTCAGATGAGGAAAACGAGGCTCCTGGAGGGGGTTTAGAGGTGACCGAGGTGGGATTTGAACTTGGGTCCATCTGAATGCAGATGCTCTTTTTCACTACACTACAGTCTTTGCAAGTTGAGCATTTTATTTAATTTGGTCCTCACAGCGTAAGGGCGGGATAATCACTCCTGTTGTAAAGCTGAGGAGACAGGGGCTGGAAAGGAGAAGGGGGTACCTTGTTCCTGGTCTCTTGGCTAGTCAAGGAGGGAGCCGGGAACTAGCTCCTCCTGAACTGTCTCTGCTGGCCTACTGTCCCCACCCTCCGCCCTCACTGTGGCCACCTCACCCGGGCCACCACCTACTTGTACGGCTCCCCTGCCAGTTCCCCAGCCCATGGAGGGGCCGCTCAGGTCTGTGCAGTGTCCACATCCCAGCACCTAACAAAGCTGAGGGCTGGCACTGCCACCTGGAAGGGTGGGGAGAAGAGAGGCAGCGGGCCAGAGCCAGAGCGGAGGTTTAAATGAAACGGTGGCCCCAGACAAACGCCCCTCTGTATCTCAGGCCCTATTGTGACTGGCAGCGGGCCAGCTCTCACCGCGGGCGGCTTGAACGCTGGGATTGTTTCCCCACCTCCTGTCCTCTCTGCAGTCCAGCGCCTGCCAGGCCCGAGCTTGGGCAGGAAAGGGGAGGGGTGTTCCCTCTGGAATGGAGAGGGTGGGAGGGGAGCAAGAGTTGGGGAGGCTGAGGAGCCATGTCCTGAGCCAAACCAGGAGGCTGGGAAAGTCACAGGAATGAAGGAGCGTGAGAGGGAGGTGACCGGGTCCTGGCCGTGCATTTTGGAGGAGAGCAAACTGAAGTCCAGAAGAACAAGTGATTTGCCCAAGGTCACACAGCAAGTAAGTTAACAGAGGTAACACCCAAACTCAGGACCCCTGACTTCCAACACAGGGTTGTTCCCCCCACATAAGTCCTCTCTGTAGGAGTTTTGGTGGTGACCCTGTTGAGGATGTTGAGAATCAAAGAACGAATGTCACATGTTAAGGTTACAGAGGACTATGTTTGCTAAAATTCCATGTAAAAGTGCAGAAACTTCACACACAGTTTGCCTCCTTAGCTCATTAATTACCAATACTTTGAAAGGAGCCAAACCCTTGGAAAAGGCGGAGGCTGAGGCAGAGAATCAAGGGTGAGACCACTGGAAGGTCAGCGCTGGGGACAGACTCAGATTACTGGGGTTTGTAAGAGGCACTGGCCTTGGTTCTTAAAAACCAGTAATAATAACTAACTACCTAAGAGCACGGAGGTCAGGGCCCCTGTTCCCAGGAGACTGTTGGTGCTCATGTGGGTTTGTTTGTTTTCCCTGCACTCCCACCCATTTTTCCCCCCCTGAAGTTGACAGTTGCCTGGGTCATGATGTACAAAACTCAGTTTCACCTACGTGTTCCTGCTTTTATAGGTGGCAGTTAGAAGTAACCCAGAAACCTCGGCCTATGCTTCTCAGAAATTGAGTTCGGGTACATCGCAGGGTGGGTGGTTAGATGTGGAGCAAAGGGGAAACGCACGGGCCCGGTGGGAGGTCACGTGCCGCTCACCAGCAGCTGCCTTTAGGTTTGGTTTAGTTCTTCTATCATTGTTACTGATCTTACTTTGAATGAATCAAAAAGGAGTTCTTGAAAATGTACCAAATGGACTGACTACCAATGAACCTTCCTCTCCTGTGTGCCCCGGGGAGCCTCGCTGGACCTCAATTTCCTCATTTGTGAGCAGAGGTCTGTGGACTCGGTAGTTCTCAGACTGGGTTTCACAGAATCCTGTGATCACAAGAAGTTGCCTCCTAGAGCTGCCTCAGTGGGTGCGGGGAGGGGTTGAAGAGAAATTAGCAGGGGAAGGGGGTAGGAGGCAGGAGTTTAGATCCTTCGGCCTTTAGAGGAGTTTCATTTTTGCTCATGGGTTCATCCCCCAAACTTGCCAGAAAATCTGTTGATTCCCCTTTTCTCAGCTGGCAGAGTCCCCCCTGCGTGTCCCTCTTCCCCCCAGTCATACTGGGAACCCCCAAGGTTGCTACAGAGCACCAGCCCGGGCACCCCCTGGTCCCCAATCCCAAGCCTTTCTCGTGTTTGTTTTTCCCCTCCACTTTGGGGGGCCTGCCCTCCAGGAGCTTCCCAGGAGAAGGTGCACAGGGTGGGGAGGATGCTTTCTGAAGCCTCGCATGCACGAAAATGTTGTTCTTCTACCCTTAAACTCAATATTTAGTGTGGCCTGCTGTGCATTTCCAGGCTGGAGAGTAGTTTCCCTCAGAGTTTTAGAGGGTCATCTCAGAGCTTTTGGGCTACTGCTGTCAAGTTCTGATTTCATCTGATTATTGATCCATTTATTTATGTTTGGCCTTATTTTTCTTTTAAAATAATCTGTGGACATGTGTGGAATATTCTCTTTGTGCCCCATGTTCTGAAAGGTCATGAGGAGGAGCCCCATAGTGGGTCTTTTTTATTCATTTTCTGAGGATTTCAGAGGTTTCTCTCATTCTGAAAAGTCATGGTCTGCATTTCTGGGAAATTGGCAGATATTCTTTGATCATTTCCTCCCCATGATTTTCTCTTTCTAATCACTTCTAGAATTCTTACTATTAGGACCTCCTGGAGTAATCTCTTTTCAACTACTTTCTTTCCTTCTTTTTGTTCACTGTATGAGACATTTTCCTCAACTATCTTCCAACCCTTCTATTGATTTTAATTTCTTTTGTCCAATTTTTAGTTTCCCAGCACTCTTTCTTGTCCTCAGAATATTCTTTTGTTACATCATCCTGTGCCTGTTTTATAGATGCACTATCTGATCTCTCTGAGGATGCTGAAGTTTTCTCCTGTGCTTGGTATTGTCTCTGTTTGCTTTAAATACCTCCATCTGTTAGTTTGTTTTAGTTGCTATCTGTTCATCGTGTTCGAGGTTTTCACCTCCAAAGGTCTGTTGACGCTTGACTCTCTGTTCCTGTTTAAGACTAAGGCACTGAATATCTCACTGGAAACTGAGAATGGGGGTGGGCTTGTCAGCTAGTGACCCCCCCCCCCCATTGGGCTGATTGGCAGGAGCCTGGTCTTTCACTGGAGGGCCTTGTAAGGTGAATCAGGGTCTGGATTCTGTTCTCTTTGGTTGGCCAGTCTCCTCAGAGTCTCCTCTTGAATTTCTGTCCGGAAGTTAAACCTGTTGCTCAGAGTTCTGGCTGCCTGGGGAGCTAAGGGGACTGGGTGAGCCCCACATACAGGATTTAGACTTTCCCTCCAGCCCATTTTCAGCCAGGAATTAACTTCCTCCTTCCAGCTGTGCTAGCTTTCCCCTGAGTCCCAAGTCAAATGTGCATATGAATCATGCAGGGATCTTGCTAAAAGGCAGATTCTTACCCAGTATGTGGGAATGTAGCCCACGATTCTGCATTCTTAGGAAGGTCCTCAAAGTTGCCAGTGCTGCAGACCCAAGAACCACGTTTGGATGGGCAGGGCCTAGGGCAGAGCCGTCCAGGGGAGCTTTCTGCAGTGGTGGACATGGTCTAGACCTGCGCTGACCCGTACAGGAGCCACAGCCGCAGTGGACATCGAGCACTTGAAATGTGGCCAGTGGGGCTGAGGGCCTAAACTGTTCATTCTATTTCATTTTATTTAATTCTTACTTAAATTCATATGGATACATGTGGCTGTCAGCTTGGCCGTGCAGATCTACTGCCAGGTTCACTCTCTGTAGGGAGAAACTTACCATATTCTGCTGGTTGGAAGAGGCCTGGGGAGAGGGGACAGAAGGGGGCTGGGCTGAGCTGCTCCTCTTACAGCCTTTGATTATCCTCTTTTCAGCCCCACATGGCACCCTGGCTTGTGGTGGCCTCTGTTGCCACCCATTCCTGAGTCTTCCTGGGGTTTCTTGAGTGTGATCCATTTTTACTGGTTCTCCCAGTCGTAGGTTTGGGCCTTGGCCTTTTCCGGCTTGCTAAGTTAGTGCACCGGTCAGCTTTTCCAGCTCTCACACCCAGACTGGCCTGTCTCCTTTCCTTTCCCTTAGGCCTGTGGATTTATACATCTTGATTTCCTTTCCTGACACTCACAGGGGCATTTCAGGAGGAAGCAGAGATGAATACTTGTGTACCATCTGCTATGTTTAACTGAAAGTCCCTACTGCACTTTTAAAAAAATTTTTATTAGGCTGTTATTCATATACACTCTTATGAAGGTTTCACATGAAAAAACAATGTGGCTACTACATTTACCGATATTATCAAGTCCCCACCCATACCCCAATGCAGTCACTGTCCGTCAGTGTAGTAAGAGGCCACAGATTCACTATTTGCCTTCTCTGTGCTACACTGTTTTCCCCGTGAACCCCCACACCACGTGCCTACTGCATTTTCTAAAAGAAAGATTGACCCCATACTTTGTTTCTCACAGGATGAGGCAAACCCAAATGTATTCTTCTTACCTGTAGTTTTCCTGCAGGCCAGAAGATTTGTTGTGCCCAGTTGCCCAGAGAAACCATCGCTAAGTCGCTGCAGACCCTTAGAGCTACTGGAAAAGGCCAAAGGCTCAGCCTATCTGGAGAGAGAAGCTGGCTAGTCTGCTCAGTGGGTTTCTGTTCTGTAAAGGGATTGATGGAAGGGCTTCCTTGTACACCAGGGAGTGGATGTACAAGGCTAAAGGAGGAGGCAGGGAGGAGATTTGGAAAGGAAACATTGGGAATGGCTACCAGTTAACTGGGCAGAGAAATCACATAGATGGGACTGAATTCTGGCTGGCAGGGGCTGGTGTGGTGTGGTTGTTCAGGGCAGATAAACCAAATATGTATTTGAAGTCAGGCTGGAGGTAGGTGCTGAGACTTCCATGAATTCAGCTGGCAAAGTAGGGTGGGAATCGGGCCTGTATGCCCCACCCCACACCTTGCCACAGTGCCTCCAAGACTCTGCTCCTCTCCCTAGAATTCTCACCTACTCCTGGCTGATGCCTGCTGGTGCCTGTCACTCCCTGCACATGTCTGATGTGCCTCCACATCCCCACAGCACTTGGCCTATGGGATATGTCTGTTCAGGCAGGGCAGGGGAGGCAGGAGCAATTGAGTACAAACCTTGGGGTTAGATGAGAGCCTCACTCCTATACATTAGGCTGAATGATGGCCCCATTAATAGCCACATCCTAATCCCCGTAAAACCTGTGTTGATGTTACCTCACATGGCAAGAGGGGTTTTGCAGAAGTGATTAAGTTAAGGATCTTGAGATGGGGAGGTTATCCTGGACTGCTTGGGTGGGACCAATGGAATCAAAGGGGGCCTTATAAGAGGGAGGCAGGGCAGTTAGAAGGAGACGCAGTGATGGAAGCAGAGGTCAAAGGAGGAGAGAGAGAGAGGAAGATGCTACACTGTTAGCTTGAAGATGAGGAGGAGGAAGGGGCCATGGGCCAAGGAATGCAGGTGGCCTGCAGAAGCGAGAAAAGACAAGGAACCAGATGCCCCCTAGAGCCTCTGAAAGGAACACAGCCCTACCGTCACATTGATTTTAGCCCTGTGAGCCTGATTTTAGACTTCCGACCTTTAGAACTGTACAAAAATTAATTTTCATTGTTGTAAGTCACTGAGTTTTGGTAATTTGTCACAGCAGCCATAGGGAACTGCTGCACCACTCTGCCGAGCTACCTAGCCTCTCAGAGCCTCCGTTCCTTCATCTGGAAAATACATGAGACAACATATGAGAAAAAAATATATGTAAGATACTTAGCATGGTAACCAGGTGTAGTAAGCCCTCGACAGATGGGGGCTGTTGTGTTTGTGGTCCTCGTTGTTGTTATTGCTGGTTGTCTGTCTGCAGATTAAGTATGGACAGTATGTTTTTCTTCTTGCCTAGACTTTCTTGAGTAGGAAGGATAGGAAATTCTCAAGAGACAGGCCAGTAGCTCTACTCTAGGAGTCATCAACCAGGGGTGATTTGCCCCCCACAAGACATTTGGAAACTTCTAGAAACATTTTCAGTTGTCACAACTGGGAGACGCTGCAGGTAATGATAGAGGTCAGGGATGCTGCTAAAATTCCTGCCATATACAGAACGGCCCCTACCATGAGGAATTATCTGGTCCAAATGTAACCAGCGCCATGGCTGAGGAACCCCGCCATACTCTGAGGGTTTGTTATACCTCCTGGGCTCAAAATAGCAACAGATAGAAAAATAGTCAGCAGAATTCTGGCATAGCAGGGCCTCTGACTCTTCTCAGAGTATCCCCAGGAACATTGTTTACATCCTGGGAGGCCTGGTAGCCACCGACAGTGTGCAGGTAGGAGATCTGAGTTGGAGACTCAGGTCCTCCACTCACTTGCTGCAAGACTTTAGGCAAGTCACTTAGCCTCTCTGAGCCTCTGTTTCCTGTCAGCAACATGGAGATGGAAAGACCCACCTTGCTGGACTGTTTAAATGGGGAAATGTTTGTGGAAGCACAGTGCCCACCACTTTGTTAGTGTCTCTTTAAATCGTAGTTCCCTTCGCTTCCTGACTGGAATGTCAAGGTGGAATGATTTCCCTCTGACATGTCCACCTGGGGGCATAAACTCTAACCTTGTCCTTCTTCTTCCCCCCGGGGGTCAGCAGGACAACTGGAGATTTACACGGGGGCCCAGGTGGAGTTTGAGGGCTCAGGAGCTGGGCCCTTGGCTTGGGACCAAAGAGCAAGGGGCGAATGGAAGCCACGGATCACATTCCAGCTCCCGGTCAGTCTCAGCCCCGACGCCCACAGGTCTCTTCCTCCTACCGACTCCTGGCACGGCCTGTGCTGCCCTTTTGGTACAAGGCAAAAAACTGCCTTGTGACCACTTTTCCTCTGGGATTTCTATTTATAACTCTTAGTACGAGGAACTTACCAGTATTGCAAGACTTGGGCTGGAAGCTCCATGAGGCACCTTTACAATGTGGGCCACGAAAGTCAGAAACAAAGAAGGTTCAACCCATAATTTGTCAGGGTGGGAAATAGGAATTGATGTGTTGGGCCTAAGACCCAGACTTCCAGATCCACAGACCAGAGCTTTGTCCACAGGACTTTGCCATATTAAGCAGGTACCTCTCTGTTATCATTGCTGGGCTAGGCATGAGGGAGGGATGATCTCCGGTAAATATTGATTAAGGGGAAAATTCTTAAAGAGAAACCATTTCATTTCTCATCGTCCTTGTTTGAGCTGTAGGAACGTCGTCCCCATGGCCGTTCTTTGAGTCCTCTCGGTGCTGTGTACATGTTGGGCACTGGTTGAATGAATGACGGGGGAAATGGACCGAAGAACAGGTGGGAGGATGAATGTGTGTAGTAGATGGGTGGATCTGTGCATAAGTGGATGGGAAGATGAAAGAATGGATAGACAAATAAAATAAGAAATGTACATCTTAATTTCTGGGCACCAATAACAAGGAACACATGTTTGTTATGTGATTGTGTATTGTCCCCAAGTTCAGGGGAGCATGAAGGCCATTCAGACCCCACTGGCAGATGGGGCACCCAACAGGAATGGAGAGTGCAGGAGGTGGCCGTTTAGTGTTCAGGCAGAATTGGGTTACTATGCACCCAACAGAGTGTTTGAAGGTTTCTCGTGAGGGTCCCACATGCAATGCTGTGGCCAGGTCAGAACTGCTCTGCAGAGTTCTCCGTTTGTTCCAGGCTCAGCTGCCCTCCAGCCTGAATTACACATGCTGACTTTCCTCTCTTAACATCCCTTTAGTCAATATCTACAAGGAAGGGTGAGCTCCTGGAAGACACTGGTTGTTGAGTTGAGGTATGAATGGCTGTTCTCCGCAATAAAACCACAGACTGGGAAGAACCCTTAGCGATCATCTCCAAACTAGGCCATTTTATAGATGGGTAAACCAAGGTCCAGAGAGGAGAGAGCACCTTCCCAAGTCACATGGCAAGTGAGTGGCAAAGGGAACACTGGTCTCCCGATTCTCACCCTACATTATGAATCTGTGGTTTGCTCTTCCCCTGCCCACCCTGCAGCCCCTATGGCTTACCAGTCCCATTAGGATTTTTGCCTGCCTAGGGGAGGTTTCACTGTTTTCTCTGTCTCTGCCGTCAGTAGAGAAGAGAAGGTCAAACCTACCAGAAATTCTAGTGAATCCTCTTCAGATCCCCTCCTTGGGATCCCATCTTCATGGTCTGGCTCCCTGACCTTCCTTTTCATACCTGAGTTTGACCAAATGCAGCAAACACGTGACAGGTGGAGAACTGGGAACTCAAGGTCCAAGTAGAGCAGGGGAAACAGACTGAGGACAGAAGGGAAGGAGAAGAGGGGCTAGGAGCTGACACTCACCGCTCACCAGCCATCTGTTAGGCAGTGTACTGGGTTACTATATCTCATTGATTCTCATAACCCAAGGTAGTGGGTGTTATCCCTGTTTTATAATATAAACAATGAGGCCTACAGAAATGTCTCAGCTTATAGAGCTGGTCAGCGGTGAGGCCCAGGTCTAGCTGACCCCAAAGCCCTTGCTGGTTCAAGAGCTCCTAGGTAATATGCTCTGTTAAAACACTATCAGGGGTTCTCAGGAGCCACCCAGGAGGAGTTGAAGTCTCTGTCCTGAGAGCCCCAATCAAGAAGGTCAAGACTAACAGGGATGTGAAGTCCTGCACTCAAATTTAAAAAGACATTCGCACAAGAGTAAAATTGTCACAAACATAAGGCGGCTATTATTGCCTTGTATTTCCATAGCAGTTTACAGGTTAGAAAACTCTTCCACTTACAGATTTTAGGACTTCGGTTGGCCATAAACAAGCATGAGAATAATCTGAAAAAGGTTTGGGGGTATATCAACAGGGTGTGTATAAGCAGTGTGGTGTGACTGCCTGTAAAGCTAATGAGCTATTTGTTTGCTTGATTCCAGCGTGACATAATGACATTTTGTGCACAGCCACTGTGCTAAATGTATTACATGTTTTATCTCATCTAATTCTCATAGCAACCCTATGGAGTTTGTTACTCCTGTTTTACAGATCAGAAGACCAAGAGGTGACACAAGCTGAGCAAGGTCACACAGCTAGTATTCAGCAGAATTCAGTGGAATTCAGGCTTGGGTCTATTAAGTATCAAGACAAATGTCATTCTGGACATTGCAGGCTCCCTCTGGAGTCATGCGTAGTTCGGGTGCTATATTTAAGGAAGTAATTGACACACAAAGAAATGCGGAACCCATGAAGGACACTATCACTCCAAAGATTGTTTCAAGGAACCAAGAGTATTGATCCAAGAGGAAAAAAAATATAATCAGAGAACGTACAATTAACGTTCTCAAGGGCAGAAAGAAGCTCCTCGACTTAGAAACAGGTTGGCTTCATAGGACATTTCCCAGCCCTTTGTTGGCCAACTGCTATCGCCACCTATCGGTGGGAGGTAAAATTGATGTGCTGATTATCAGCTGAACAGTTCATCCAAGTTCGTTTAACCTTTCACACACAGAAGTGCTTTTTAAACGTGACAGATTGTTCTGTGGAAGAGGCAGCAAATACCTTTGTGGGACCAAGGAAGGAGATTTTGATTCCAACATGAAGGTTAATTTTCTGAAAAACATCCCCAAAACTCCAGGGGCTGCTTGGAAGTAGTGAGGTTCATGTCTGCAGAAGAGACCACATCACACAGGAAGCTCACATCTCTCTGATGACTGGCAGAAATCAATCCCATGTTTTCGTGAACTGAAGTCCTTCATGGATTACAGTTGACATTTAAATGGTGGTCTGTCAGGGTTGGTAGTGTCTTTGTTGTCTCATCGAGGGAGGGACTTACAGGCCAGTCCAGACGGAAGGAGGGGCAGAGCAGTTGGGGAGACTGGACAGGTGGGATCTGGCAGCATTTATCCTCCAGCTACGGCTCTTACACTTGACCAAGGGACAGTCAGAGAAGGGTGGCCCAGTGGGTAGATGGTCATGACCCGCTGTCACTTCCCAAAGTGACCTCCCACACAGGGCCATTTGTAAACAACCCAAGAGAACAACAGTTCCTTGTAGATTCTGTAAATGTGATTAAAGCTCTGCTGAAGATAGAGGTTCAGAGTGTGGCCAAGGTCAGGGACCAGTCAGGGTCAGCAGCCTGGGGCAAGGGCTCTGGCTCTCTCTGCTGAGCCCCAGCCTGTGTGTTTCCTCATCAAAGCCCTTTCTTGGTTTTTAGGTCCTGGGTGGTCATTTGTGCCTTTTGCATTCAGGGGGAGGCAGTCTAGTGAGGGTTAATGGAGAAGGGGCTGCAGAAGAAGACAGACCCTGCCTTAAATCCTGACATGGCTGCATATTGCCCTCGTGAGCTTAGGTTGATTTCTTCTTCACTGTAAGCCTCAATTTCTCCATCTGTAGAATGGGCACAGGGATTGCACCCTCCTTACTGGGTAGGTAAGAGGATTCAGTGAGACCTCCCCGATAAAGCACTGAGTGCTGTGTCTGACATGTGGTTTATTATGATTATTATTATTAAATTAACCTCTGACAGTGGAAACCAGCCTCACCCTCTTGTGCTCTCCACCCTTCCCAGCGGCCGTGGACCTGGTCATAGGCACATTTGATCCTGAAATCCCCCTGCTGGATGTAACTTGGCTAAAAAGACTCACTGGGCCCCACATATGAAAACACCCACATCCTTGGCCACCAGTGTTCCACCACCCTCCCTCCCGCCTTCTGCAGTGCGGCGAGGAACAGAGATGCAATTGAGAGCTTTTAGGCTTTAGATGAGGCAAGATACCCCCTGAGATTATTCCGCGTTCACTCAGAAGAAGAGTAGCTGGGCTCATCCGAAAGGAAGACTGCACCTGGACCTCGGCGCCCAAGAAGTCACCCTGAGGACCTGCAGAGGAGCCTGCGTCCTGGTGGCCTGGGGTGGCTGCACTACTGGTCAGTCTGGGGGGTGGCGGTGTGCATGCAGTGTGCACATTTCTGTAGTGGCTTGTCATGGACCTCCTGGATGTGAACCAGAGGCAGGCTGTATGAGCACAGGAAGATCGCTTTATACCCCCAGATCTTAGTGTCCTCATTTGAAAGAAGGGGAGCGGAAAACCCATCTTATGTGGCATTTGCTAATTAAATCAAAGCATGGCTAAAAAATACCTGGCACAAGGTCTTGACGTGTGGCAGGTGCTTGGATGGTGGCTTCTGTCACTTTGATGCACGTTTTAACAGCGGATGTGTTCACAGGCACAGTTTAGCTTCTCCAGTGATTATGCTGTGTCTCTCCCACTAAGTGACCCACAATCAGTGGCCACCTATTTGCCTCTCTTTTCTGTTTCAAAAAGGAATTGTGAGAAAATATTACATGTGAACCTTTTCAGTTTGATATTGCTGGGTATAGAGGCAGAGGGTTTACGCAAATGTGTATTAAAACTCTATGTGCAGGGATGGGGAATGGAGGGGAGCAGGACCTCTCCTGGGGAGGCAGTGTGGGGGTGGGGGTTTGGGGAAAGACTTTCACTCCATATTCTCGTAGTTGTTCATACTTGTTTTTATAGAATGAATTTTTTCTTGTTTTATGCTCCAGAGTCTTGAAGGATGTGTTCTGTCTCTAATTTAGTTCAACAAATATTTACTAATACTCACTAAAAAATAAGAGCTGCCATTTATTGAGTGCTGAAAAGCATTTCCATACTTAACCTCTGACCCTCAGCTCTCCTGGGGAAAGCCGCCTCATTTTACACAGAAGCAAACTAAGCTGGGAGAAATTCACATACCCCCTCAAGTACTTCCACTGGCAGAGGGGAGAAGAGCCAGACCTTGATCTGCGGGAAGCAGAAAGATAGGAAAAGAGCCAGAAACAGCCTCTACCTGCACAGGTCCGCCCACGAACATGAAAAGGGAATGGCTAGAGGAAGCCACTGTGGTGCGTGCAGGGGGAGGCTCACTGCAGGGAGCTCTGTGGGGACACAGAACGAACTGACAGACCCTCATTCTGTCTTGGGGGAGGCTTCCTGGGGGTGACTGGCCTGAGTCTTGAAGGATGTGTTCATTCTTGGGGGAGCTGGCCGTGGAGCATGGCCGACCCAGACCTGTTTGAAGGTCGTCCGGAGACAGGAAGCCCATCCATGCAGAAAGGGTGGCCAGTGTGGGGAGGCCAGGCAGAGCCACACAGGGCTCCTCAAGGGAGCCTGAGTCGTGGGAGTCCTGAGGAGCTGGTCTCCGGGAGAAGGGGACAGACAAGAGCTGGGGAGGTGGGGGTTTGGGGCAGGGCCCAGGCTTAAAGGGAAGCAGAGAAAGTGAGGGCAGAGCCCATCACGTGGGTGAACAGGGCTTGGCCTCAAAGGGTTATTCCGAGGCTGAGGCCCCAGTTGGGGTGGAGGCAGGCCACAGCCCCAGAGCCCCCAGCCTGGGTGCAGATGAGGGGTGCTGACCCCTGTTCCCATCAGGGGCTGGGAGAGTGGGGAAGCTGCAGCCCAGAACTGGGCACTCAGGAGAGGCCCAGGTGGGAACCTGGGGAGGCCAAAGCCTGGGGCAGGCAGTCCAGAGACAGGAATGACAGGGGAGGGTGGGGTGGTCCTTCATCAGGACAGATGGCGGAGGTTGGTGTGAGATGCTGAGAGGCTGGAAATAGAGGGTGGGAACAGCCAGCGAAGGGCTCTCACTGCCAGATACAGGGCACTAGGGAGATGATTGTTTGAACCTAAGAATGCGGTGATCAAGCCTACAGTCTCAGTCTCTCTCGCTTTTACTAGAATGTGAACTTCTGGGGGCAAGAAGGATTTTGTCTTGTATTTCCCTAGTGTGTTCCTGGCACCCAGCATAGCCAGTTACTTGGTAGATGCTCAGTTTATATTTGCTTAATAAATAGGTAGGACCACAATGTTTATGGATATATATACAATATTTATGGGTATATACATACCCATAAAACATAGCAAACGTTTTAAAACTTTGATGAAAAGAATAGGCAGTAATATCCAAGGTAGTGGCGGGAGGAGGGGGGAAATGGAATTGAAATAGGATAGAAAGGGACTTCAGTGGAGTCTGACTTCTTTTTTTGAACAAAGAAGAACTGAAGGAAATATGATTGTAGCCATTTGTTCTATCTGAGTGGTGGGTACATGGGTTCTTATAGCCTTCATAATTAAAAAAAGATTTCTTGCTATGAAAAAGAAAAATTTGTGCACAAACATTTTTTTAAATGTATAGAATGTCTCTTATATGAGGCTTTACGGCTTCTTAGGGATACAGGTAGGCCTGGATTGCTCTTCTCTTGGTGGAGGGGCTGCCTGGGCCCTACACTGCCAGCAGTGACAGGAAAAGTGCCTCTCCAAAGTAGAGAAGCAAAGCCTGATTTGTTTCCCTTCTTTTCCTGATGCCCATAGTTCAGAGCAATTATTTATAATACCCTTTTGCTTAGAATATAATTCTTGCAGGGGGATCTTAACACTTGTTTCTAGTGGTGTGACATCATATTAACTGCATACCTTCTGGCTCCATCCTCAAGCATAAAATCATAGGATTGTGAATTTTGATTCCTGTGGGTGTCAGGGAAAGAAGATATACTGAACAGTCAGAGAATACACGTGAATCCCAACTCCACATCTTCCAGGCTGTGTAACATTGCTCGAGTCACTCAACCACCCTGAGCCTCAGTTTGCTCAAAAGCAAAATATGATGATTGAGAGGATTAAAGGAACGGATGTAGTGTGCAAAGGCACCCACAGCAGAGCCTGGCGAGTGGCAGAGATGTTCAAAATGCATGGGCTCTTCCCATGGGAGTTTATGCAACCCGAACTTTGTTGTCTCTCCTCTCCTCCCCAACCATGCCCATCCTTCAAGACCCATTCAGACTTATACCCTGCCTTGAAATCATTCTTCACAACCCAGAGGCTCATGTCAGTGACTAGTTAATAATCAGTTAATTTCTTCATCTGCTTTTTTTTTTTTTTTTTTACTCCTTAGATTGTAAACCTTTAAAAGCAGGAATACCATTTCAGCACTATTGCGGGGTGGTAAGAAGCCCACTAACATGGGAGGTGGACACCCTGGGTCAAGTTCTAGGTACTTGGGGCCCCATGCAGCTTTGGGAGCTTCAGTTTCATCAGTAAAATGGCTATAATAACCTTTCCTTTCCAGGAGATCAATTATATATCAATAGATAGTCTGTGTGAAATACAGGAGGAATTTAATAAATGTCGTTGAATGATTTTGAACTGCTTTGAAAAATGAAGTTCTTTACAAATGTTAGACATCATTTTTAGTTCCCCATGGCATTAGCAAAAGGCCTTATAGTTACTTGCTGCTAAGAGAAACTGTATTCTCTTAATATTAAATATTCTCCCGTCATCCAGATGAAAACCAAAGGAGGCATCAGCCAGGGGTTATAATACAGCTTACTCTGGCTTTAAACAAAATGTCACTTTCATTCTCCCCAGGAGCAAGATGACCACCGCCACCCCATTGGGGGGTACTACCTTCTTTTCATTGAACGCGACCACCAGAGAAGAAGACTTTCTGTACAAAAGTAAGATCGACTTGGCTTGGTGGCCAGGGGAGGGATGGTGGGACACGTACATGGTCAGCTCCTGGTAGAGAGGTCAGGAGCATGGGCTCTGGGGACAGCCCACCTGGGTCTTGGTCCCAGTTCCCCCATGTGCCATCCGTGTGGCCCTGAGGACATGACATCCCTGCTCTGCACCTGTTTCTTCAGCTAGGAGATGGGGACATACATGAGCTGCCACAGAAGGTCGGTGTGAGGACTAAAAGAGATGATCCACGTGAAGAGCTTAGACTAGCCTCAGTGCACACCAGGTACCTCATGAGTGGTAGTGTTGTCATTACACCTGCTATGATTAGTTTCATTAGGGGGTCGGAGTCTAGAGGGCAATGGAAATTTGAATCTCTTGTAGATGTCCCTGAAACCTTGAAATGTAGCTGCTTCCAAACTATTTTTGCAAGGCAAAAACATCCCGTCAATTTACAAGGGAGTTAATGACTGTAGGCAGGAAGAGTTAGTCCTGGGGAGATGTTTGCCAGGAATAAGGGATCCCCAGAAGGAAAAATTTGAGAAAGCCTTCAACTCTTCAGAAAGCCAATTGATTGTGTCAGAGGCAGTCTGGTCCATTTAGGTTATTTCAGCAGACTCGGTACATACTGCTGCAAATGGACCAGGCCTCCTGACACATGCGGAGCATTGCCCAGTGATAAACAGCTCCAGGCTGTGGTGCTGGCAGGAAGCTGGATTAATGGCAGGTGTGTCTCTTCCGTGGAGACCCAGAAATGGTGGCTCTTGGGAGAGGGTCCCACGTTTGAGCCTGCTCCTTGCTGGGTGGGGAGACCCGCAGAGACCTGATGAGGTATGACTCCAAACAGCTCTGAGGGGAAATGCAGGGGAAATGGAATCATGGTCAGCAAGATGGGAATAATAACTATTTTTATTTGGCTAACAGTAGTGGTTCTCAGCTAGGTGATTTTGCCCCGTAGATAGGACTACCAGATTGAGCAAATAAAAATACAGGACATCCAGCTGAATTCAAGATATTTGAATTCAAGATAAACAATGAATGATTTTTTTCATATAAGGATGTGCCATGAAGTATTTGAGATATACTGAAAAAATATATTCACTGTTTGTCAGAAATTCTAATTGAAATGGATATCCTGCATTTTATCTGGTGGCCCTGCCACCAGGGGACACTTGGCAATCTCTGGAGACATTTTTGGTTGTCACAAGGTGGGGAGGATAAGCAGTGGTCCTGGCATCTGGTGAGTGGAGGCCAGGGATTCCCAGGGCAGCTTCCCTCAATGAAGAATTGTCCAGACGAGGCTGAAAAACCCTGAACTAAAGTGTCATCAGGGGACTCTCAGGAAGGAAAAGAGAACAAGTTGCTCCAGGATGGGTTTCCTCCTCCTTTTTTTTCTTCCAGTCCTTCTTCCTATGAATATTTGCACATAGTTCTTTTTTTTTTTAAGTAAACCTTTTATGAAAGCATTCCATTCATTCTGAAAAGTACATAGGTGCACGGCTGGATGAATTTTCAAAAAGTAAATACACCTGTGTGACCAGCCCCAAATCAAGAAACAGACCACCACCGGTATCCCAGAAGTCCCTGCGCCTCTTGCCAGCACTGTCCCTCACACACCCAAGGGAAGCTGCTCTTCTGACTTCCTACTACCAGAGATTAATTCCATCTGGTTTTACACTTGATATAAATAGAATCATACCATTTATAGTCTTTTGCATCCAGCTTCTTTTACTCAACATTGTATTTATATGCACATTAAAAAAATTTTTATTAAGGCATGATTGATATACACTCTTATGAAGGTTTCACATAAAAAAACAATGTGGTTACTACATTTACCCATATTATTAAGTCCCCACCCATACCCCAATGCAGTCACTGTCCATCAGTGCAGCAAGATATATGCACATATTCTAATGGCTGCAACACAATGTACGTATGAATATGTGAGTGCACATATATTCTATTTTTTACACATCAATTATAGTATAATATTTCATGCACTATACCTTATTGAACCATTCCCATATTTAGAATGAATAGTGGTTATAATAAATACTTTCATTCATAAGGCTTTTTCTGTATTTAAGATTATTCTGTAAAATAAATTCCCCAGAAACAAATAGACTAGTTTATAAAGTGTCAATTCTAACGAGGATGTTTACCTTGAATCTAAAATTAGACTGGGACATTGGGACTGGGAGCTGATATTAATCTTAGATCTGTGATATTAAGCACAAGAACATAGTATTGTTTTTGATAGGTGTTAGCACCAGTGTGTTTTTATGATGGGATTCCAGTTGGATAGTGTAAAATGGAAAACATCAGTATCCTCAATAGGGAGTTGAACAAATATGGCACATAGAAATGATGGAGTACTATACAGCCATGAAAAATCATGAAGAAACTGTAATTACATAGAAAGATGAATAGGATATTGTTATACAACAGCATATGGAACATGATTCCACTTCTATCAAGTGCCTATTTTTTCATATTTATGACTATTTCCTTAAGATGGATTTTCAAATGCAGCATTAATAAATTATTCAGAAAAAGACTGATAAAGATTGATAAACATTTAATATGAATATATGCGCATACATGACCACTTTGGTGAAGGTATATATGTGTAGATACTCAGTGCTTCCTGGAGCAATGAGGTCTTTAGCTTCCTCTCCCTTTTTTTTTTGCTTGTATTTATATTTTCAAAATTAACTACAAAAACCACATTACTTTGGTATTATTTAAAAAAAGGAACCATGTTTTGCTTGCCTCCTTCACAAAAGAAGTTTGAAGCTGAGTAAGGGCTAATAAGAACAGGACCTAAGACAGAATTTTGGCAGGTGGTGTGCTCAGGACATGGCCTCCCACAGGCCCCTCTGGGGAAGAGGTGCCCTGCCAGTCTGGACGTGTCTCTGTCCTGGGGTCAGAAGTGAATGTCCCACGTCATTGCATTCTCTCTTCCTGTTGACCTAGTGAGGATGTAAGGGGCCACCATAGGGGTCCCCTCCCAGTCTGAATACTGCTTTGCATTTCAGTGTGCACAGTGGCCATCTCCGCCCCCCTCCTGCTCTAGGTTCTGGAGCCATCGTTGCTGCCATTGTGGTGGTTGTCATCCTCATCTTCACTGTGGTTCTGATCCTGCTGAAGATGTACAACAGGTACGGGATACCCTGGGCTTTGGATGGCCTGGTCCCTTCAATGATGTCAGAACGAATGGGAACTAACATTTGTGGGTGTCTCTCACATGCCCAGCAGTATCCCAAGTCCATCATCAAACGTTCTAACCCTTTTTGATCATCTCTTCTGCTGTTGGAATTTCACAGTGACTAAATATTTTTGTACTTGGAGAAATATATTTTAAATATAAAAAATAAAGATAATGACAACAATAAGGGCCTTGAGCACTGCAGTAAACACTTGTATGTCATTTACATATAATAGAGGAATGTTTTGATCCTTTCTCTTATTTGGGGGGGAGGCAGCTCTCAGAAGAAATCTAATTGGAAGAATTCAGCAGAAATGTATATGATTAAAAGTGCTGCCCAGAGTTTCTGAGCAATGCAGAATTTTTTAGCCAGAGCCTTCCATGCTGATTAAAAGTATCTCCTGTCAAGCAACACAGTAGCCACGGGTCTGACTCCTTATGCCTGAGCATGAGTAAAAACCAAAACATCAAACCCCCACTCACCCTCTTGTAAATGATTAAACAAAACCTTCCGATTCAGCATTTGATCCTTTTCTCTTGGCGAGCCCTCTGCTAGGTTGTATTGAGCAGAGCACATAACTATTTAGGTGACAAATACTGGGGTGCACATAACCCCAACTGTGCTTTCTGGGACCAAATAAGAGGAAATAAAATAATATAATTGGATCACATAAAGAATAAATGTTATAAAAAATAAACACAGCTTATGTGTTAGCACCTGTAAGTCATGCCTTTGCTAGAAGGTTATTCTGTTCAGGGAAGAAATCAAAATAAAAAGACTATCAATAAAACCGAATCATAGAGGACTTGGAAGCCATTAACAAAAAAAGATACAATAGAAATGTATTTATTGATGAGGAAAGCTGGTGATAATATATTGTCAAAGGTCACAAAATAATACGTACATTGTGATCATACACATGGGTTACACACATACACACCCAAGGAAGTTTCAAATGATGCACAGCAAGGTGTTAACGCCAGTGTGTCTGTGTGATGGCGTTCTAGTTCGTTTGTTGGTTGGTTGACTTCTGCAGGGTGAGGGGATGTGCTGCTCTATTTTTGAGGGGAGTAAACGCACTGTTTTTATAATAATACTATTGATAAAGGTAGCTTCCATATATTGGTCTCTTATGTGCCATGCATAGTTCTAAGCTCCTCACAAGTATTAACTCATTTAATCCTCACAAAACCCCCCCAGGTGGGTACTTCTGTATTCCCAATCTTATAGGTGTGAAACGGGCACAAGGAGATTAAGGAGAATGGACAAGATTCCTCAGCCCTCATTGCCAGCGCTGGGATTCAAACCCGGTCCATCTTGTTTCAAAGAAAATATTCCCGCCACTCTGTGTAACAGTCATAATAATAATAAGAGCATTTAATTTTAAACATTTAAACATTTAATTTTTAAAAAATCTTTGGAATATTACAGTTTGGGTCTATCCCAAACCAGGAAGCAGCATCAAATTCCAATGTTTACCCTCCATTCCTCTCAGTCATTGCTGGAGCTCTGAACCCCTTTTCCAGATTGTAATTTGAATGGAGGCTCCACTGTTTGCAATGATCCTTCAGCTGGGGATTGAGAGACCTGAGTTCAGTTTTTGGTCTGTCAAAAAGCAGACAAGTCATTTAATCTCTCTCTCTCTCTCTGCCTCGGTCTTGTCATCCTTAAAATGGAAAGGTCTCAAAGTCTGATAATGTGCCAAGGTTACATGGAGAATGCCCTTGTTTTCAGGAGTGCTTAGGGGTGAAGCGGCAGGATGTCTGCAGCCTACAGATGGTTCATAATTTCTAAAAAACACTGTGTAAATGGGGAGAGAGAAAGAGAAAGAAAGCAAATGAGGCAAATTGTTATCAATCAGTGAATCGTTCTGTGAAGGGTACTTGGGTATTTGTACTATTCACACAACATTTCTGAGGACTTGAAATTTTTATAAATGGTGATAGGTCGACAAGACAAAATTTCTTATCGACATTAGAATTAATGATTGTTGTTAGTTATTGAATATTATAGTATATGAAATGCAAGATAAGATACACGTTTAAGTATATTCTCTTCTCAGCTATGTAGAAAGTTCTTAAATATTTCTGGCATCAAACAGCAAGCTGAGGCTGCAGAATGTAACTCACACTACAGCTTTAAACAGAAGAAATGTAACATGTTTTTAATATACTCACCTATCTGACATTTGACCCATTCATTAATAGGAAAAAAAGAAAATTAAATATCTAATCCAGGTTGAACAAAAACTGAAGGGTCAGACTAGCTGATATCTAAGGAACTTTCCAGGTGTAACATTCCATGATTGACAATTAAACAGCGTAATTTAACTTTGATCTACATTAATCTCCTAGCGGGACACACAATCACAGGGCCCATTCCCCAAGGGATACGAGGCAGAAGACTCAGCCATGCATGCATATCTCATTACAGGAAAATGAGGACAAGGCGGGAGCTGGAGCCCAAGGGCCCCAAGCCAGCCTCCCCTTCTGCCCTGGGCCCGAACAGCACCACCAGTCAACATCCAGCCACAGTGACCTTCAGCCCTGTTGACATCCACGTGGAGACTCGGTGACCCCCACCCTGGTGCTGTGATGGCCACTGTCCAAAGAGCCTTCTCCAGCCAAGACCAAGAAGCACATTTGTCCTCTGGCAGCTTTACTTTGAGTCCTTTCTGGTCAAGTCCACAGGGGCATCTCTTATGCAATCTGGTGCTTCAGGCAACCCCCAGCCCCATCATGCCCTGCTCCACTCCAGCAACGCCCATCTCCCTGCTGCCAACCTTCCAAAACACTGTGGAACATTTTTTGGTCATCTGAGGTAGACCCAAGTTGGGAACCCACTGATGGGGGGTTGGCTCCCTCCTCACAAACATGATAGCTAGACAGACAGACGGATGGACAGGTACCCAGGAATCTTCTAGTCAGCAGTCGGACATGTTTCTAAGAATGTTACAATAGAGTCTGCTTCTGGGGTCATGCCAGAGTAAGAGCCATATCCACAGTATCTGAGAACAAAATATTTGATTCCACAATCAGGCTCAAGGGAACTAACTTGGACAAACTGAGCAGAAAACCAACTTTCTAGCTTGTTCATTTGTAACTTGTTCCAGTAGTAGATGAGCCCTCACTAGCTCATAATGACTGGTCAGCACATTTTTCCCTTTTTAAGAAAAGTTCTGGGAAAAATTGAATTCTTCTCGAAAGGTTTCTACTTTATTAGTGAAGAATCAGAGTAGAAGGAATGGGTTGACCTCGAAGAATAGTGGCCTGAAGGGCAAAAGCTTGTTGCAGTGTCCATGAGCCTGGGACGGGCCTGGTGGCCGGTCAGGGCCACTTCCTCCTGCCCTAGGGCTGGATTAACCCTGACTCAGTCTCACTTCTTGGCTCCGCTCTGTGTGCCTTCTGAGCAATCCTCACTCTCCAGGTAGCACTTTACCTCCGAGGACTAGTATTTGAAACAGATCAGATTATGACTCAATTTATATTACCTGTGCCCTTCCTGATCACTTTGTAGAGATTCTGGACATATTCAAAGTACCACATTCACAAAGCATCTCTGTACAGGACTGATCTCTTTGATTCCTTAACCTGGAGAACAATCTGTTGAGAAGGGAAAACATTTTGGAAATAAGACCTGCCTTCCACGCACTACTTCCTGGTCGTGTGGCCTTGGAAAGTGACATAACCTCTCCACATCAGGTTTCCTAACCCTGATGTGGAAATGGTAACATCTGCCTCACTGAGTTACTGTAACAAGTTGAGGACATACTAAGGCAGCTCAGATAGTGCCTTACAAGCAGCAAATACTTGGTAAATGGGAGCCAGCTTTATTATTATGCTATTTCTTCAACTGCAGGATATACATTTGTTCATATTTTAATGCATATGAAATCAGAATATGTCTTAAAATCAATAGGTCCATTACCGTAGTTGTATTTTTTTCCTCTCTCTCTCAAAAAGCTGTTTTGTAATCAATTAATTGTGCATCTTAAAATTGAAGGCATCTTGGAAACAGGTAATAAATCTTTATTCTGTTATAGAGAGAAACATCCTCTGACATTTAACCTCAAATTCTAGAAGTCTCCCCCTCCTGGGGTCAGAAATCCCTTTGTAGGGGATAAATTGAGGATCAGGGAGATAAGACTGACCCGAGGTCACCCAGATCATTTCATCCCACCATAAAAATGCTCACTTGAATTTGTCTGGAGAAATACTGGCAAATCCTTTCTCCCCAGATACCTTTTCTCCCTACTGTGTTTAAATATCCACCAACTACCAGGAACATTGCAAAGTGCTTTCACAGATAAATTATCTCCTAGGATTTATTTTTCCCAATAACCCTGGGAGGTCCTATTTTTCCCATTTGCAGATAGAAATTTCAAACTCAGAAAGACAAAGTACCTGTCCAATGTCCTACAGTTAGTAATTTGCAAAGGTAAGACTCAAACCCAGATCCCTTTGACTCACTCCAGAGTCCGTCTTTTTGTTGCTTCACACTCTTCCTTAACATCCTGGCTCAAAGAACATGTTTTTGTTTTTGTTTTTTTGTGGGTGAACAAGGCTTGTCTGTGTGTCTGAGTGGAGGTAAGAGGTCTAGCTTCTAAACCAAAAGTGGGAGCAAAGCCACTTTGGTGGCCACCTCTGGGCTTCCATGATTGTAGCCAAAGAAGTCTTTCTAAACCTGTCTAAGCTCTAAGAATTCCTGCTTCATTCCCTCCTACACTTACCCCCAAAGAGCAAGGGGTGGGTGGCATCAAACCTGGGCAAAGTCATTTCTTTAAAGACTTAGGCCCCAAATAGATATGTTCCCCAAACCTACTCCGCTTTAAAAAAAATGTTTGGAATGTTCCAGCCCAAAACCAAATTCTTCTACCCCTGGTGGAATCTTCTTGGAATCACTAGAGAAATTGTCCTCTGGTATATGCTCTTTTTCTAAAAGAAAGCTCAGGAATGGAGGAAAGCATGGGTAGGTAGAGAGGCATAAGGGAGGCAGAGAAAGGGGTTTAAGTGTTGTGTTTTTAACTAATGACGGTAACTCAATAAACATCCTTTAAGGGCTCTTATGTGCAAGCTGAGGTGCTACTAACCACATTACGTCATGGTGGCTGCTCAAGGAGTCCGCAGCCGGCCTCCTGTGGCAGAGACCTGACAGCACGGTTGTGTATTCTGTTTCTGACAGGTGCCTTTCCTAACCGAGCAGATGCTGCCTTGGCCTCTGAATCAATAAAAGATATTAAACACTAAAAGAAAAATCTCTAAAAATAAAAAGGTTTAAATCAAACATTTGTCGAGTTGATTTCAATTAAGTTTAGAGATAACAAATAACCTTTTCTAAAAACTTCCTTTCTTTGACAACGTAAACAGGGTCCTGGGGGAAAGCCGGAGCTGTTTGAAACATTGCTTTCCCGCTTCTGAAAGATGCAGGTAAACGGGGGCTGCCATCACCAGACCTTTTGGTGAGTTAGAAAACTTGTGAACTTGATTAAATATCACAAAGGGGGTCCCATTAAAATTTTTATATTTATATTATATATATATTTTTTATATTTATATATTTTATATTTATATATTTAAATATATAATCCATCCAAAACTGATTTTGGTATGCGTGTGAGGTAGGGGGTCAAGATTCATTTTTTTCCATATAGATAGCCACTTGGCCCGGCCCCATTTTCTGAGAAGACCATCCTTTCCCTGCTTTACTGTAGCGTCAACTTGCTCATGAATCAAGTGACAGAATATGTGCGGTTTGGGTATACATTTTATGTAGATAAGAATTGTGACGAAGACAGGTCACGTGCAGAAAGGAGAGCAAGGGTGAAACTTTGGAGTCAAGGAAGACTATTCAGTTCACTTGTTCTTTCTTATATTAGTAAGTGCATGCCAGGCACTGGAGATAAAATGGTGAGCAAGAAGCGTATGTCTCTGACCTCACAGAACGTATGGTGTAGCAGGAAAGACAACTACAATATAAAACAATTTTTTATAAGGAATTCAGGGTGTTTGATAAGCCTCTTGCTGGGGCACCCAGCTCAGCCCGCAGGTGGGAGGGTAGGGAAGAAGACTCCCCAGGATAAATAATATCTAAACGAAGAGTAAAAGATTGAGCCAGAGGAAGAATGGGAGGAGAGACAGAGCCCTACTGGAGAGAGTAGCTTCAGCTTAGCAGATGTCCAAGCAAGCAGTGGGAGGTGGGTGGGGAAGAAAAGAGAGGCTCCAGTACGAAGGATCTTCAATGCTTGGCTATTTTAAAGGCAATAGGGAGCCACTGAAGGTGCTTGAGTATTGAAGTGACAAGATCAGATCTGTGCTTTAAGGAGATTAATCCTGCTTCAGTGTGCAGAATGGTTTGGAGTGGGAGAGGCTGGAGGCTGGGAGAACAATTTAGAGTCTATTGCAAGAAGTAATAGGCACATCTGTGTATGTGCTCCTTTTTAAATGCCTTTTCTAAATAGCCCTCCAATTGTGAAGTTTTGTTCTTTTCCTTTCTTTAAGTAGCTATTTGTGGGTGTGCAGTAACCCAACAAAAATGTCTCCAGGAATCGTCTCAGGCCCACTGGATGGGAGCGCACAGCAGGGGTATTGTGTCAGCTCTGTAGCCCTTTGTCCCAGGGCATCCCTTCCCTGCGCAGAAAATTTCCTGGCAAAGAAGCAAACTACTGTGGTTCAGCAGATACTACTGTCCTGGACTCTGACAGTCTGGAAGAAGCAGGTAGAAAGAAGACTGACCTTCAGGTCTCCAGTGATGTGAAACCCTCTTCCTGATTACAGCCCTCTATTAGCAGAAAGGGGCCCTTCCCAGCTCAAATTCAATCTCTTGTATGATTTTTACGTGGACCCCCTGATGCTCTTAAGTGGGGCTACAGTGCCTCAGTTGATCTCATAGAAACAAAACAACCAATTTGTTCATTTTTTCCAGCTTTCTAGTTCTTGCCTCAACAGGCACATGGGAGCCAAAGAGATTTTTAAAAAGTTGACATCTCAATGTTCATAACCTTGAAAGGAAGAATCTGAACGGGGCCTTTGCTCCTAATAAAGAACAGGAGAGAAGAGGATTAGTGTTTGTTTTGTTCTGCTCTGTTTGTTTGCTTCTCCGGCCTGCGGGGCCCCCAGCAGGGAGAGTTCCACCATTCTCTTCACATGCCACCCTGTCATCTTGGACCATACAGAGATCCCTCTTATTTTATGTTTTCCACTTCACCCTCAATCCCCATCCTACTTTTCTTCTCCACCAGACACTCCCTTTAATTTATTTAATTCATCTCATATCAAAAACAAGCGAAACCTTTTCGTTGACCACACAGACCTCTTGAGCCCCTGTGCCACCTCTCTGCTTTCCTTGATGGAAAAATTCTTCAAAAGTGCCTTTCAGGGAAAGCCTCGTGAGCAATGTAGGTGGGGACAGCATGGAACGGAGGAGTGGCCCCTAGACATGACAGGGCACGAGTGGAGTAACGCAGACAACCCCTGCCCCCAGCATAGAGCTGAAAGCCAGGGAGAGTCACTCTCTCTGTCCTCTGCTCAGCTCTGTGGCCAGAAGCCGGGGGCCCCACTCAGTGGCCATGGGATCGCTGGCCCAGACAGCACTGGGGCTGCTGGCCAGACACAGGGGTCACGGTGACCTGCACAAGGCCTTCCACGGCCACAGCCACAGGCACTCAGGAGCAGTTTTCCGCCAAGGGCCGTGGCCACGCTCCTCATCCACGTGAGGATTGCCGTGCTGGCCACTGCCACGACAGCCTTCACCACAGAGGACACGAACACGACCCCAAGCACAGCCATGGAGATGATGGGGGTCTGGGGCTGCGGGCATCAAGCAGGACCTGGACACAGTCACTCCCTGGGCCTGTGCCCTGGGGCCACGGTACTGTCTGCACGGCTCCATTTCTCATCCTCTTCCTTACACACAAGGCTCCCGAGTTCCCCGGCGCTGCTCTCTGCTCCAGATCCCACTTGGGTTTGCCTTGGGTGGGCTCCTTGTAGATGCCTTCCTGCACCTCAACCCTGCTGCCTTGAAACCTCGTTGCCACCACCCTCTGGAGCTCCATGGGGGGCCCTATTCTGTCTGTGGGGCCATGGGTGCTTAGTGGAACCATCCCCTCCTTGGTGGCGGAGAAATTCATGAGACACGTCACAGGAGGACGCGGACACTTCGTGGTCCCACGTGGAAGTCACGGACATGGAAAACAGCAGCAGCCTTCAAAGGAGAAGCAGAGGTCAGAGAAGAGAGAGAAGGAAGCGGGGGATGGGTGAGGACGTGCTGGGAGAGCAGCGGAGGGAGCACGGGGCCTGAAGGTGGGCGGGAGACAGCCGAATCCCGGAGAGGAAGAAGCCCGTCAAAGCTGCGTGTCTGAGGGGACCTGAACCTGGCTGCTGACCTGGCACACAGCCTCACAGATGGTCTGGCCCTGGTGCTTCATGTCAAGGGGATCAAGGGGCTGGCACTCCTGACCGCAGTGACTGTCCTGCAACATGAGCGCCATGAAGTGGGGGCCTTTGCCGTCTTCATCCCGCCTGTGCCCTCCTAACTCAAGGAGGGGCCGCGGGCAGTCAGGAGTAGGTGGTGCCCCTCCAGGCTGGTTCTGCTATTCACTGCCTGCGGCTTTCTCTATGGAGCCGTGACGTCCGGTGTCTGTGTTGCCTGCGTTGCTGAGGGAGGCGTCACCATCGCAGTCACTTCGGGAGGTGCAGGGACTGCTGGCGCTGATTGTCGTGATGATGCTGATTGACCACCTTGAGTGAGAACTGGGGTTAACTGTCCCTACCCGGTGCCAAACCTCTAGCCACCAACCCCTCCAGGTCAAGGGTTCTGGAGGTCAGGGGCCCTGGCCAGGAACACCTGCAAAGGAGTTGTAACCTAGGGAAGTGGTGGCTTTGGCATGAGGGGCATGGAGTTTGGGCCATCTTACAGGGGCTGCTGAGGTGAGAATGAGAGGCCAGGGAGATCAGGCTGTTGAATTTGGGGTCTGAGTGGGCCATGAAGAAGGCTGGAAGCGAGAGGTGATGGCCCCCACCTGTTCTGAGAGGACCAAGCTACCATATACGGGCTAATCTAAGGTCTGCCTCCCTCTGCCATCTGTTGGTGGGGGTTTCAGGGAAGACAGGTCCCTGGACAGAGGGGGAAGCAGAAAGAATAGAAGATAAACATCAATTAAACAGCAACTGTATGTCCTGGTTTGGGAGTGATTGTGGGTGAGGGGAGAGTTGCTAATCTCATGGCCTAATTTTTTTGTTTGTTGCTATTTTTATATCACTGTTTGAATCAAGGGGGAAGGGGTGGTGAGTGGAAATAAGGTCCACAGATATTCCACCCATAAAAAAAGAAGTGCTGCCTCTACCTGCTCTATCCGCTTCTCCTGGTCCTTCTAGAGCCCTCTCCAGCGAGGTTTCCAACCCCATTGCTGAACTGAAGTATCCCCACCAGATTTATTCCAACTTCCACGCTCATCTTGTCTAACTACAGCAGAACTGGGCACAGCCTATCACTCCTTCCTGCTGGGAATACCTCCTTCCTTGGCCTCGAGGACCCTCCCTCTCTTGGTTCTCTTCCAACCTCAGCACCACACACAGGCTTCCCTAATGTTTCCAAAACATCGCAAACACACTCCCACCTCAGGACCTTTGCACCTGCTATTCTCTTGCCTAGAATTCTCTTCTTCCACAGATCTAAAGTCTTGCTCTTCCTCCTAAAGCAGACCTCAGCTCAAAGGTCACCTTATCAGAGAGGACTTCCATGGCTGTCCTTTATAAACAGCAAATCCCCTCATCAACAATCTCCATGTTGCATTCCTCATTTATTTTTCCTTATTATCTGTCTTCTTCTAGTAGAATATAAGTTCCCTAAATATCAGAATTTTGTTTTCTTTGCTGCTATATTGTGTGTCAAGAGTGATGCCTCACATAATAATAAAAAAAAACTTACTGAATACATGCTTGAATGGTCTTGAAAAATGTATTATTCTTTTAAGAATAAATGTTTTAAATTTACAAAAATTTTGTTTAAATATGTTATAGATATTTTGTTTTTTACTTTTCTCACTAGACATATTTTTAAAGATCCAACCATATCGCTGAATATAAATCCAGTAAATCCAGGTTTCTGACCACTGCACATTTTTCCATTAAATGACACATTTTTCTCATCCGTGTCCTTATTAGATAGGTATACAGTTCATCTCCAGCACCAACTACACACACAAGTTGATATAAATTTCCTCAAACGTATACCCTTAGGGATCTGTGTGAGAGGTCATTTTGATATTTTCAGGGTAGGGGTCAGGGGTGGAGGATGTGGGATCATATATATACCCAGGCATTAAATTGCTGAGTCATAGGACATAGACATACTTAATTTTACAAGTACAGCCAAAAGGCCTTCCTGGGGAAAAGCACACATAACTTAAACCACCAGCAGCAATTTGTGGAAAATCCTTTTTCTACCACATCCTTACTGGCTCTTTGAATTACCTTGAGTTTCCAATTATTATTAATATAAATATTATCTAATTGTTCTTTTTTTTTGGATTTCTCTGTTTCCTGAGTAAGAGCACTTACAGTTTTAGTTCTAGAATAATGTTTTGGTGAGGTTTTTTATTTTCGGGGTTGGAGGGGAGATCATAATTTTAGACAATAATAAAATTTATTAAGTAATTTATTCACCTTTACACCCCATATTGCATTGCTTTCTCTTGGCTTCAGTTCTCTTCTTGCTGTATAGTTTAGGAGTAGTTTCACAGAAGGTCTTTATGTGGCAACATTTCTGAGGCCTTGAATAAATATTTATTTTACTGTAGTGTTTAAATGACAGTATACCTAGAGATAAAATTCTAGTTTCAAAGTTCTTTTCCTCCAACACCTTGGAAATAACCCTCCATTGTGTTTTTTGCATCCCAGTTATTAAGTTCTTTTGTCAATGACCTAACCATATTGCTAGGAATTTCCCCCTCTACCGTGTTATATTTGTAAAATGCCAAAATAAAATATGTTACATGTTTTTAAATATCTCTGAACACACTCCACTTAAAGTTGGGGCACTACCAATACTTTTTAATAATTTACCTCCCTGCTCTTTCCCTATCTCATCCTCCATCCTCACCCCCAGAGGGAACTACTTTCCTGAATATTCCTCACTTTAAAAATAGTTTTATAAATGTATGCTTCCCTAAAACAGGACATGGTTGAGTTTTGATTTTTTTTTCAGCTTTTTACCAATGAGCTTATAATGTGCATGATCTTCTGCAATTTGTTTTTTTCACTCAGTTTTATATTTCGAAGTTTCATTTAGTTTATTGTCTGCAGCTATACTTAATTCTATTTCCTTCTACATAATATTCCACTTTCAGTCCATTACAATCTACTTATCCATTACCCTAGTTGATAGACATTTAGATTACTTCCAGTTTTTTGCCAATAAGAAGAATATTGCTATGAATATTTTATATGTCTTGGTACATATATGTGCAAGTGTTTGGAGTGGAAATGCTGGGTCATAAGGTTTGCACATCTTTAATTTTATTCAATTATAACAAAATTGCCTTTCCAAAGTGTTTACACCAATTTCCACTCCTGCAAGCAGAATATGAGAGTTCTGGTTAACCCCCATCTTCAATAACACTCTGTATTACAAGACTGCCTAATTTGGAATAGTCTAGTACATGTAAATTGGTGTATTGTGATCTTAATTTGCATTTCCCAGATTACTAAAGAGGATGAGCATCTTTTTATATGATAGGTTCTTCTGTGAAATGCTGTTTTGTCCATCTTTCCATTGGAATGTCTTTTTCTTATTTGTGATATTTTTAAAACAATATATTCTAAACACTAATCTTTTCTCAGTTATAGTAATACTGTTGCAAGTATCTTCTCCCAGTTTGTAACTTGCCTTTTTATATGAGGTATCTTTTAATACCTCAAACATTTTTTTTATTAAGGTATCATTTGTATACACTCTTATGAAGGTTTCACATAAACAACATTGTGGTTACTACATTCACCCATATTATCAAGTCCCCCCCACACCCCAATGCAGTCACTGTCCATCAGTGTAGTAAGATGCCACAGAGTCACTACTTGTCTTCTCTGAGCTACACTGTCTTCCCAGTGACCCCACACACACCATGTGTACCAATCATAATACCCCACAGTCCCCTTCTCCCCCCCTCCCCCCCCACCCTTCCACACCCCTCCCCTTTGGTAACCACTAGTTCCTTCTTGGAGTCTATGAGTCTGCTGCTGTTTTCTTTCAGTTTTTCTTTGTTGTTATACTCCACAAATGGATACTTGAAACATTTTTAATTTAGTATGTAGTCAGATTTAACAAATTTTTTTCATTTGTGGTTAGCACTTTCTTTACATCTTGCTTAAGTAACTCTTCCTTATCCCTAGTCCCTAAAGGTATTCTCCTGAAGCTTGCTTCCTTGCTTCCTTTCTTTCAAGTTTTGCCTTTCACTTACCCGTAATCCCTGGGAATTCACTTTTGTGTATTGAATACTTCATGGATCCAATTTCATTTTTTCCACATGCATAACCAGTTGTCTCCATGCCACTTGTCCTTTTCTTAGTATCAACACCACCGCCTCTATCCTATATCAAGTTTTTGTAAAAACGTGGGTCTTTTCTACACTATTGTGCTTCTTTGGCGAGTCTGTCAATCACTGAACAGAAACTACATTTTTTAAATTAATACAGTGGGTCAAGGCATCCCACCCTAAATTTCTCCTCTCCTTACCTATTCTTGGATATGTGTCTTTTTTTTCCTTCTTTTTTTTTAATTAAAGTATCATTGATATACAATCTTATGAAAGTTTCACATGAACAACATTGTAGTTTCAACATTCACCCATATTTTCAAGTCCTCACTCCCCCCACTGCAGTCACTGTCTATCAGAGTGATAAAATGCTATAGAGTCATTGTCTTCTCCCTGCTGTGCTGCCGTTCCTGTGATCTACCTATATTGTGATTGTGAATTATAGTGCCCCTTAATTCATTTCTCCTTCCCCATCTATCCTCCCCAACCCTTCCCCTTTGGTAACCACTACTCCCTTCTTGGAGTCTGTGAGGCTGCTGCTATTTTGTTCATTCACTTTTGTTGTTATACTTCACAAATGAGTGAAGTCATTTGGTACTTGTCTTTCTCCGCCTGCCTTATTTCACTGAGCATAATCCCCTCTAGCTCCATCCATGTTGTTGCAAATGATAGGATTTCTTTTCTTTTTATGGCTGAATAATATTCCATTGTGTATGTGTACCACATCTTCTTTATCTTGGATATTTGTGTCTTTATAAAAATTAGGAATCAGCTTTCAAGCTCTTCAAAAATTCTATTCAGATTTTTATTGTAATTTAATGGAAGACAAAAATAAATCAGTTCAAATAAGGTTGATACCTTTATGACAGTACAATTCCACTTAAACCACCACTGTCATTTATGCTGTGATTGGCATGTATTTTATATCTAAAAAATTTGGCTAGTATCTAAAATATGTTTTTAAAAATCTCAAATTACAGTGTTAGTTTTTTATTTTGTTTTAAAGTCAATTGGCATGTAAAGAATTTAAAAACATAAAGTTGGCTTTTTAAATATTCATCCACTAAGTTACCATTCCTAGTGTTCTTTCCTCTTTCCCATAGATGTAAATTTCCAACTGCTGTCATTTCCTCTCAGCCTGCAGAACTTCCTTTAGAATTTCTTGGGATGACGGTCTGCTGGTGAAAAATCCACTCAGCTTTTATTTATTGGAAAATATTTTTATTTCTCCTTCATTTTTGAAATAAATTTTCACTGGACATAGAATTCTAGGTTGACTTTTTCCTCTTGCCTTTCAAAGATGTACTTCCATTGTCTGCCAATCTCCAGTCAGACGAGTAATCGGTTGTCATTCTTATTATTGTTCCCTTGTATATAATACATCTATTTTCTCTCACTGCTTTTAATATTTCTCTTTATCTTTGGGTTTCAAGTCTGACAATGATGAGCTCACATGTGATTTTCTTTGTCTTCATCCTCCAGACCAAAATAGTGTTCTTGAAATGAGGATCTCTCTCAGAACTTCCTGAAGATGCTTTTTTAAAATGCAGATTCCTGCATTCCACAGAGATCACAACTCTGAGTTGGGGCCCAAGACTCTGTATTTTTTTTTCTTTATGTCTCCTTCTACATTTTTTTATTAAGGTATGATTGATATACACTCTTATGAAGGTTTCACATGAAAAAACAATGTGGTTACTACATTTACCCATATTATCAAGTCCCCACCCATACCCCAATGCAGTCACTGTCCATCAGTGTAGTAAGAGGCCACAGATCCACTATGTACCTTCTCTGTGCTACACTGTTCTCTGTGTGATCCCCCACACCATGTGTACTAAACATAATACCCCTCATTCCCCTTCTCCCTCCCTCCCCATCCGCCCTCCCAAACCCCTCCCCTTTGGTAACCACTAGTTCATTCTTGGAGCCTCTGAGTCTGCTGCTATTTTTTTTTTTGTAGATAATTATTTTTTATTGAAGGATAGTTGACACACAGTATTACATTAGTTTCAGGTGTACAACACAGTGATTCAACATTTATATACATGATAATTCTAGGTACCAGCTATCACCATACCAAGTTGTTACAATATTTTGACTATATTCCTTATGCTATACATTACATCCCGGTTACTTATTTATTTTACAATTGGAAGTGTGTACTTTTTTTTTTTTTTGTGAGGGCATCTCTCATATTTATTGATCAAATGGTTGTTAACAACAATAAAATTCTGTATAGGGGAGTCAATGCTCAATGCACAATCATTAATCCACCCCAAGCCTAATTTTTGTCAGTCTCCAATCTTCTGAAGCATAACGAACAAGTTCTTACATGGAGAACAAATTCTTACATAGTGAATAAGTTACATGGTGAACAGTACAAGGGCAGCCATCACAGAAACTTTCGGTTTTGCTCATGCATTATGAACTATAACAGTTCAAATATGAATACTCATTTGATTTTTATACTTGCTTTATATGTGGATACCACACTTCTCCCTTTATTATTATTATTTTTAATAAAATGCTGAAGTGGTAGGTAGATACAAGTTAAAGGTAGAAAACATAGTTTAGTGTTGTAAGAGAGCAAATGTAGATGATCAGGTGTGTGCCTGTAGACTATGTGTTAATCCAAGCTAGACAAGGGCAATAAAACATCCACGGATGCAGATGATTTCTCTCAGAACAGGGGGGGTGAGGTTCTAAGCCTCACCTCTGTTGATCCCCAATTTCTCACCTGATGACCCCCCTGCAACTGTGCCTGTCTTAGGTTGTTCCTCCCTTGAGGAATCTTACCTGTCTCTGGCTAACCAGTCATCTTCCAGGGCCATACAGGGAAATGTAAAGTTGGTAAGTGAGAGAGAAGCCTTATTGTTTGAAAAGGTTAGCTTTTTACTTCTTTGCATATTTATGCCCTGTAGCTTCTATGCCCAGCATTTGTCTTGAGGTATCTTTACCACTTGGAAGAATTATGATACTCGGTAAATTTGATATGAGGCACGAATTCTATTTAAAGGTTGTGATTAGGAAGGAAGAAGAAAAGCTATAGAAGTAGCAGGCAGAAGAAAACATGGGAAGATTGATTATTTCTTTGACATATCTTCTTGTAGAGTAACTTCAGCATGTATAGGTTTTAAACTACAACTTAAATTGTGCACACACATTAACATAATAGGAGTATAGTTACATAACCAAAGCATATCTGTAATTACCAGCCATCTCCAGTGAAACCAAGAAAACCAGTTAGGCACCTTAGGCATTTGTGAAAACTTATCTATGATATGGTGGATATTGTCCAACTGAACTTGAATAGTCTGAGAGAAATCAGACAAATTAAAACAACCCATTCCTGGGGACTGTTCACATCCCATATGTTCTTTTAACAGTAAATAGTCTGTAGTTGTAAGATTTTGGAGCGCTACAATTTGCACTTCTCCTAATTCTTGGTTGAGTTCCAACAGTATAGATCCAGTCAAATTTGTTGTTTTACTGTATGCACAGGCCAGCTTAGATATCTCCTTCCTCATTCCCATGGCAAGTCCAGGAACTGGTGGGGTGAGTGCATCTACAACTGTAGCAGTGCATGGATCTTTGTTGGGGTTTTTTGATGATCATCTTCTGGCATGAGTCTTCCAGAGAGTGCTGATGTTGCAAGTTCTTTTTCATATCGTACCTTAGTTCATTTTTGGGGTAGCCCAATTAGGCTTTGATCCTCTGTATAAACACAAACAGACCCTTTGCCTACACTTTTATATGCCCTTTATACCCTTGTGTAGAACTCATTGGAGGTTACCACACAGGAACTGCCCTTTTTTTTTTTTTTGGTATCACTAATCTACACTTACATGATGAATATTATGTTTACAAGGGTCTCCCCTATACCAGGTCCCCCCTATAAACCTCTTTACAGTCACTGTCCATCAGCATAGCAAAATGTTGTAGAATCACTACTTGCCTTCTCTGTGTTGTACAGCCCTCCCTTTTCTCCTACCCCCCCATGCATGCTAATCTTAATGCCCCCCTACTTCTCCCCACCCTTATCCCTCCCTACCCACCCATCCTCCCCAGTCCCTTTCCCTTTGGTACCTGTTAGTACATTCTTGAGTTCTGTGATTCTGGTGCTGTTTTGTTCCTTCAGTTTTTCCTTTGTTCTTATATTCCACAGATAAGTGAAATCATTTGGTATTTCTCTTTCTCCACTTGGCTTGTTTCACTGAGCATAATACCCTCCAGCTCCATCCATGTTGCTGCAAATGGTTGGATTTGCCCTTTTCTTATGGCTGAGTAGTATTCCATTGTGTATATGTACCACATCTTCTTTATCCATTCATCTATTGATGGACATTTAGGTTGCTTCCAATTCTTGGCTATTGTAAATAGTGCTGTGATAAACATAGGGGTGCATCTGTCTTTCTCAAACTTGATTGCTGCGTTCTTAGGGTAAATTCCTAGGAGTGGAATTCCTGGGTCAAATGGTAAGTCTGTTTTGAGCATTTTGATGTACCTCCATACTGCTTTCCACAATTGTTGAACTAACTTACATTCCCACCAGCAGTGTAGGAGAGTTCCCCTTTCTCCACAGCCTTGCCAACATTTGTTGTTGTTTGTCTTTTGGATGGCAGCCATCTTTACTGGTGTGAGGTGATACCTCATTGTAGTTTTAATTTGCATTTCTCTGATAATTAGCGATGTGGAGCATCTTTTCATGTGTCTGTTGGCCATCTGTATTTCTTTTTTGGAGAACTGTCTGTTCAATTCCTCTGCCCATTTTTTAATTGGGTTATTTGTTTTTTGTTTGTTGAGGCGTGTGAGCTCTTTATATATTCTGGACGTCAAGCCTTTATCGGATGTGTCATTTTCAAATATATTCTGCCATACTGTAGGGTTCCTTTTTGTTCTATTGATGGTGTCTTTTGCTGTACAGAAGCTTTTCAGCTTAATATAGTCCCACATACTCATTTTTGCTGTTGTTTTCCTTGCCCGGGGAGATATGTTCAAGAAGAGGTCACTCATGTTTATGTCTAAGAGGTTTTTGCCTATGTTTTCTTCCAAGAGTTTAATGGTTTCATGACTTACATTCAGGTCTTTGATCCATTTTGAGTTTACTTTTGTATATGGGGTTAGACAATGGTCCAGTTTCATTCTCCTACATGTAGCTGTCCAGTTTTGCCAGCACCATCTGTTGAAGAGACTGTCATTTCGCCATTGTATGTCCATGGCTCCTTTATCAAATATTAATTGACCATATATGTCTGGGTTAATGTCTGGATTCTCTAGTCTGTTCCATTGGTCTGTGGCTCTGTTCTTGTGCCAGTACAAAATTGTCTTGATTACTATGGCTTTATAGTAGAGCTTGAAGTTGGGGAGTGAGATCCCCCCTACTTTATTCTTCTTTCTCAGGATTGCTTTGGCTATTCGGGGTCTTTGGTGTTTCCATATGAATTTTTGAATTATTTGTTCCAGTTCATTGAAGAATGTTGCTGGTAGTTTCATAGGGACTGCATCAAATCTGTATATTGCTTTGGGCAGGATGGCCATTTTGACGATATTAATTCTTCCTAGCCACGAGCATGGGATGAGTTTCCATCTGTTAGTGTCCCCTTTAATTTCTCTTAAGAGTGACTTGTAGTTTTCAGAGTATAAGTCTTTCACTTCTTTGGTTAGGTTTACTCCTAGGTATTTTATTTTTTTTGATGCAATTGTGAATGGAGTTGTTTTCCTGATTTCTCTTTCTGTTGTTCATTGTTAGTGTATAGGAAAGCCACAGATTTCTGTGTGTTGATTTTGTATCCTGCAACTTTGCTGTATTCCGATATCAATTCTAGTAGTTTTGGGGTGGAGTCTTTAGGGTTTTTTATGTACAGTATCATGTCATCTGCAAATAGTGACAGTTTAACTTCTCCTTTACCAATCTGGATTCCTTGTATTTCTTTGTTTTGTCTGATTGCCATGGCTAGGACCTCCAGTACTATGTTAAATAACAGTGGGGAGAGTGGGCATCCCTGTCTAGTTCCCGATCTCAGAGGAAATGCTTTCAGCTTCTCGCTGTTCAATATAATGTTGGCTGTGGGTTTATCATAGTTGGCCTTTATTATGTTGAGGTACTTGCCCTCTATTCCCATTTTGCTGAGAGTTTTTATCATGAATGGATGTTGAACTTTGGCAAATGCTTTTTCAGCATCTATGGAGATGATCATGTGGTTTTTGTCTTTCTTTTTGTTGATGTGGTGGATGATGTTGATGGACTTTCGAATATTGTACCATCCTTGCATCCCTGGGATGAATCCCATTTGGTCATGGTGTATGATCCTTTTGATGTATTTTTGAATTTGGTTTGCTAATATTTTGTTGAGTATTTTTGCATCTACGTTCATCAGGGATATTGGTCTGTAGTTTTCTTTTTTGGTGGGGTCTTTGCCTGGTTTTGGTATTAGGGTGATGTTAGCTTCATAGAATGAATTTGGGAGTATCCCCTCCTCCTCTATTTTTTGGAAAACTTTAAGGAGAATGGGTATTATGTCTTCCCTGTATGTCTGATAAAATTCCGAGGTAAATCCATCTGGCCCGGGGGTTTTGTTCTTTGGTAGTTTTTTGATTACCGCTTCAATTTCTTTGCTGGTAATTGGTCTGTTTAGATTTTCTGTTTCTTTCTGGGTCAGTTTTGGAAGGTTGTATTTTTCTGGGAAGTTGTCCATTTCTCCTAGGTTTCCCAGCTTATTAGCATATAGGTTTCCATAGTATTCTCTAATAATTCTTTGTATTTCTGTGGGGTCCATCGTGATTTTTCCTTTCTCGTTTCTGATACTGTTGATTTGTATTGACTCTCTTTTCCTCTTAATAAGTCTGGCTAGAGGCTTATTTATTTTGTTTATTTTCTCGAAGAACCAGCTCTTGGTTTCATTGATTTTTGCTATTGTTTTATTCTTCTCAATTTTATTTATTTCTTCTCTGATCTTTATTATGTCCCTCCTTCTGCTGACCTTAGGCCTCATCTGTTCTTCTTTTTCCAATTTCGATAATTGTGACATTAGACCATTCATTTGGGATTGCTCTTCCTTTTTTAAATATGCTTGGATTGCTATATACTTTCCTCTTAAGACTGCTTTTGCTGTGTCCCACAGAAGTTGGGGCTTAGTGTTGTTGTTGTCATTTGTTTCCATATATTGCTGGATCTCCATTTTGATTTGGTCATTGATCCATTGATTATTTAGGAGCGTGTTGTTAAGCCTCCATGTGTTTGTGAGCCTCTTTGCTTTCTTTGTACAGTTTATTTCTAGTTTTATGCCTTTGTGGTCTGAGAAGTTGGTTGGTAGGATTTCAACCTTTTGGAATTTTCTGAGGCTCTTTTTGTGGCCTAGTATGTGGTCTATTCTGGAGAATGTTCCATGTGCACTTGAGAAGAATGTATATCCTGTTGCTTTTGGATGTAGAGTTCTATAGATGTCTATTAGGTCCATCTGCTCTACTGTGTTGTTCAGTGCCTCCGTGTCCTTACTTATTTTCTGCCTGGTGGATCTATCCTTTGGGGTGAGTGGTGTGTTGAAGTCTCCTAGAATGAATGCATTGCAGTCTATTTCCCCCTTTAGTTCTGTTAGTATTTGTTTCACATATGCTGGTGCTCCTGTGTTGGGTGCATATATATTTAGAATGGTTATATCCTCTTGTTGGACTGAGCCCTTTATCATTATGTAGTGTCCTTCTTTATCTCTTGTTACTTTCTTTGTTTTGAAGTCTATTTTGTCTGATATTAGTACTGCAACCCCTGCTTTCTTCTCGCTGTTGTTTGCTTGAAATATGTTTTTCCATCCCTTGACTTTTAGTCTGTACATGTCTTTGGGTTTGAGGTGAGTTTCTTGTAAGCAGCATATAGATGGGTCTTGCTTTATTATCCATTCTATTACTCTGTGTCTTTTGATTGGTGCATTCAGCCCATTAACATTTAGGGTGACTATTGAAAGATATGTACTTATTGCCATTGCAGGCTTTAAATTCGTGGTTACCAACGGTTCAAGGTTAGCCTCTTTAGTATCTTACTGCCTAACTTAGCTCGCTTATTGAGCTGTTATATACACTGTCTGGAGATTCTTTTCTTCTCTTCCTTCTTATTCCTCCTCCTCGATTCTTCATATGTTGGGTGTTTTGTGCTGTGCTCTTTCTAGGAGTGCTCCCATCTAGAGCAGTCCATGTAAGATGTTCTGTAGAGGTGGTTTGTGGAAAGCAAATTCCCTCAGCTTTTGTTTGTCTGGGAATTGTTTAATCCCACCGTCATATCTGAATGATAGTCGTGCTGGATACAGTATCCTTGGTTCAAGGCCCTTCTGTTTCATTGTATTAAATATATCATGCCATTCTCTTCTGGCCTGTAGGGTTTCTGTCGAGAAGTCTGATGTTAGCCTGATGGGTTTTCCTTTATAGGTGTCCTTTTTCTCTCTAGCTGCCTTTAACACTCTTTCCTTGTCCTTGATCTTTGCCATTTTAAATATTATGTGTCTTGGTGTTGTCCTCCTTGGATCCTTTCTGTTGGGGGTTCTGTGTATTTCCATGGTCTGTTCGATTATTTCCTCCCCCAGTTTGGGGAAGTTTTCAGCAATTATTTCTTCTAAGATACTTTCCATCTCTTTTCCTCTCTCTTCTTCTTCTGGGACCCCTATAATACGGATATTGTTCCTTTTGGATTGGTCACACAGTTCTCTTAATATTGTTTCATTCCTGGAGATCCTTTTGTCTCTCTCTATGTCAGCTTCTATGCGTTCCTGTTCTCTGATTTCAATTCCATCAATGGCCTCTTGCATTCTATCCATTCTGCTTATAAACCCTTCCAGAGTTTGTTTCATTTCTGCGATCTCCTTTCTGGCATCTGTGATCTCCTTCCGGACTTCATCCCATTTCTCTTGCGTATTTCTCTGCATCTCTGTCAGCATGTTTATGATTCTTATTTTGAATTCTTTTTCAGGAAGACTGGTTAGGTCTGTCTCCTTCTCTGGTGTTGTCTCTGTGATCTTTGTCTGCCTGTAGCTTTGCCTTTTCATGGTGATAGGAATAGTCTGCAGAACTGGGACGAGTGACGGCTGGAAGGACTTCCTTTCTTGTTGGTTTGTGGCCCTCCTCTCCTGGGAGAACAGCGACCTCCAGTGGCTTGTGCTGGGCAGCTGCGCACAGACAGGGTTTCTGCTTCCTGCCCGGCTGCTATGGAGTTTATCTCCGCTGTTGCTGTGGGCGTGGCCTGGTTCGGGCAGCTGCTCCAAAGTGGTGGAGTCGTGTTGGAGGGGAACGGCTGGGAGGCTATTTATCTCCGTAAGGGGCTTCCCTGCTCCCTGCAGCCCAGGGATTAGGGTGCCCAGAGATCCCCGGATTCCCTACCTCTGGATTAAGTTGTCCCGCCCTGCCCCTTTAAGACTTCCAAAAAGCACCCGCCAAAACAAAACAACGACCACCAAAAAAAGAAAAAATAAAGGGTGGCCGCTCGTTTTTCTTTATTCTCCAGCGCCAGCCTCAGGCATCTGCTCACCAGTCTTGCTGCCCTGTTTCCCTAGTATTGGGGTCCCTATCCCTTTAAGACTTCCAAAAAGCACTCGCCAAAACAAAACAGAAAAAAAAATTAAAAAATTGGTCGCTCGCTTTTCTTATGTCCTCCGGCTCCAGGCCTCCGGTGCCCGCTCACCGTTCTTGCTGCCCTGTTTTCCCAGCATCCAGGGCCCGCTGCGCACGTACTGTGTCTGCACTCTGGCCTGGATGGTTGGGGCTGGGTGTTCAGCAGTCCTGGGCTCCGTCTCCCTCCCCCTCTGCCTATTCTTCTCCCACCGGGAGCTGGGGGGATGGGCGCTCGGCTCCCGCCAGGCTGGGGCTTGTATCTTACCCCCTTCGTGAGGCGCTCGGTTCTCTCAGATGTGGATGTGGTCTGGATATTGTCCTGTGTCCTCTGGTCTTTATTCTAGGAAGGGTTGTCTTTGTTATATTTTCATAGATATATGTGGTTTTGGGAGGAGATTTCTGCTGCTCTACTCACGCCGCCATCTTCTGCCCCCAGCCCGGTTCTGCTGCTATTTTGTTCCTTCAGTTTTGCTTCATTGTTATACTCCACAAATGAGGGAAATCATTTGGCATTTGTCTTTCTCCGCCTGGCTTATTTCACTGAGCATAATGTCCTCCAGCTCCATCCATGTTGTTGCAAATGGTAGGATTTGTTTCTTTCTTATGGCTGAATAGTATTCTATTGTGTATATGTACCACATCTTATTTATCCATTCATCTACTGATGGACACTTAGGTTGCTTCCATATCTTGGCTATTGTAAATAGTGCTGCAATAAACATAGGGGTACATATACCTTTTTGAATCTGAGAATTTATATTCTTTGGGTAAATTCCAAGGAGTGGGATTCCTGGGTCAAATGGTATTTCTATTTTTAGTTTTTTGAGGAACCTCCATATTGCTTTCCACAATGGTTGAACTAGCTTACGTTCCCACCAGCAGTGTATGAGGGTTTCCCTTTCTCTGCATCCTTGCCACATTTGTTGTTCTTAGTCTTTTAGATGCTGGCCATCCTTACTGGTGTGAGGTGATATCTCATTGTGGTTTTAATTTGCATTTCCCTGATGATTAGTGATGTGGAGCATCCTTTCATGTGCCTGTTGGCCATCTGAATTTCTTTGGAGAACTGTCTCTTCATATCCTCTGTCCATTTGTTAATTGGGTTATTTGCTTTTTGGGTGTTGAGGTGTGTAAGTTCTTTATATATTTTGGATGTTAACCCTTTGTTGGATATGTCATTTACAAATATATTCTCCCATACTGTAGGATGCCTTTTTATTCTGTTGATGGTGTGCTTTGCCGTACAGAAACTTTTAAGTTTGATGTAGTCCCATGAGTTCATTTTTGCTTTTGTTTCCCTTGCTCGAGGAGATGCATTCAGGAAGAAGTTGCTCGTGCTTATATTCAGGAGCTGTTTGCCTATGTTGTCTTCTAAGAGTTTTACGGTTTCATGACTTACATTCTTTAATCTGTTTTGAGTTTACTTTTGTGTATGGGGTTAGACAATAATCCAGTTTCATTCTCTTGCAAGTAACTGTCCAGTTTTGCCAACACCAGCTGTTGAAGAGGCTGTCATTTCCCCATTGTATATCCATGGCTCCTTTATCATATATTAATTGACCATGTATGGTTGGGTTTATATCAGGGCTCTCTAATCTGTTCCATTGGTCTATGGGTCTGTTCTTGTGCCAGTACCAAATTGTCTTGATTACTGTGGCTTTGTAGTAGAGCTTGAATTTGGGGAGTGTAATGCCCCCAGCTTTATTCTTCCTTCTCAGAATTGCTTTGGCTATTTGAGGTCTTTTGTGGTTCCATATGAATTTTACAACAATTTTCTGTAGTTTGTTGAAAAATGCTGTTGGTATTTTGTTAGGAATTGCATTGAATCTATAGATTACTTTAGGCAGGATGACCATTTTGACAATATTAATTCTTCCTATTCATGAGCATGGGATGAGTTTCCATTTATTGGTATCTTCTTTAATTTCTCTTAAGTGTGTGTTGTAGTTTTCTGGGTATAGGTCTTTTACTTCCTTGGTTAGGTTTATTCCTAGGTATTTTATTCTTTTTGATGCAACTGTGAATGGAATTGTTTTCCTGATTTCTCTCTCTGCTAGTTCATTGTTAGTGTATAGGAATGCCACAGATTTCTGTATGTTAATTTTGTACCCTGCAACTTTGCTGAATTCAGATATTAGATCTAGTAGTTTTGGAGTGGAGTCTTTAGGGTATTTTAGGTACAGTATCATGTCATCTGCAAACAGGGACAGTTTGACTTCTTCCTTACCAATCTGGATGCCTTTTATTTCTTTGTGTTGTCTGATTGCCGTGGCTAGGACCTACAGTACTATGTTGAATAGAAGTGGGGAAAGTGGGCATCCTTGTCTTGTTCCTGATCTTAAAGGAACAGCTTTCAGCTTCTCACTGTTAAGTATGATGTTGGCTGTGGGTTTGTCATATATGGCCTTTATTATGTTGAGGTGCTTGCCCTCTATACCCATTTTGTTGAGAGTTTTTATCATGAATGGATGTTGAATTTTGTCAAATGCTTTTTCAGCATCTATGGAGATGATCATGTGGTTTTTGTCCTTCTTTTTGTTGATGTGATGGGTGATGTTGATGGATTTTTGAATGTTGTACCATCCTTGCATCCCTGGAATAAATCCTACTTCATCATAATGGATGATCTTTTGACATATTTTTTAATTTGGTCTGCTAATATTTTGTTCAGTATTTTTGCATCTATGTTCATCAAGGATATTGGTCTGTAATTTTCTTTTTTTGTGGTGTTTTTGCCTAGTTTTGGTATTAGAGTGATGCTGGCCTCATAGAATGAGTTTGGAAGTATTCCCTCTTCTTCTACTCAGACTCTGTATTTATATAAGGCTCCCCAGACTCACCATCTTGAGGCGCTTGTGGTGAGGCAGAAAAGACCACTTAGGTATGTGGGGGGAAATGGTGTGCCAAGAGTCAGTGTAAGTTCTACATTTGAAAGTCTCTTAAATGTTCATGGGAGATGAAGAGTCAGCATCTAGGAAAGAACGTTAACTCCTGGGTGTCAAAGCCACAGAAAGTCTAAGATGTATAGTCAATTTTTTGCATCCATTGAACAGGCTTTAACATAAGAAATGAAAATAGACCAGAAGAGTCTTTTAAAAAATCATTTATATTTTTTATTATAGGATTATTTAACAAAAGATTATCCAATATAAAATGTCTAATCTACCTATTCTAGATTAACACTCCTATTAATATGTACTACATTTACATCTTTGGAGTGAGATTTAAGGCCAAACCATCTTAACTTCTAGGTGGGTACCTGTGATGGCCTTTTAATTGCTTTATAAGTATGGAAGCTTCTTATTCTTTTTCCAGCTGCTGCCTTAGCCTTAGGAGAGTGGAGGAATTCTATGCTTCCTCATTCCATATACGATGGGCATTTCTGTTGTTTTCCAGCCTTTCATTTAAAAACATGCCAACACAATGCCTAAATATTACATCTGTAAGGGACTTTCTGTATGATGAAAAGCAAAGCAGACAGTTACATTTTTCTTTCACACCTGTTGTGCTTATCTTTCTGGCTATATTATAAACTCCCTGAGGACAGTATTAAACAGCTTTTGTAACCCTTACTACATCTAAAATACCATGCCAAGCATGTAGTAAGGGTTCAGTAAAAAAACAATCAAACCACATATCTGTGATAGTTTACTTATTTCTAGAAAGAAATCTTGGCCAATCAGAGAGGTATGTTATCCTGAGAGAGTAGAACGCCATCTAGTGACTCTTGTTAATTCGACTAGGAAAGTGTGAGATTCAGAGAATTCCAGATTGCTGCTTCCATGTCCTATATCTGTGTATGCAAAAACAACAAGAAATCTTAAATTCAGTTAAGCTTTTGCTTTCCTTTATTGTCACGATCTGGTCTTCATATAATTAAACTCATAGTGAATCTGATTTTTTATAGAATGGAAAATCATGCAATTATCAATTACAATGGAATAAATATGGAGGCCATAAGGAATTCAGGAATCAAAGAGTCTATTTAGTATTAAAATGTGAAGTACAATGACTCTAGGAACAGTCTAGTGCCATAAACTATTATTCCTGTACAATAGTGCCATAGTTAAATAATTTGACTACTAAAACTTTTAATGATAAAATTGTGGTTACACTCATACCTGTTGTTAAAATTTCATACTTTCTCAATAAAAGTTTTTTCCTGTATCCCCAAAGTTTATTCTCTGATGGGAATCTTCAGCTTTGGCATAATACTGTTTTTAATACTCAACTATTGTGCACTTGGCCAAAATGTGTATTTGTTGCACATCTACTTAGAACCTATTATTTAGCAAACTCTGGTTTGGGTACTGAGGATAAAGAGGGGGGAGAGACATAGTTCTCATCTTCAAAAAGTTTTTTTTGTGGTGGACAGGAGTAGCGATGAGTATATGTATGATTAGAATATAGTAGAAAATATGCTCTTGGAGAATAGATGGATTATGGGAATCCTGTTTGGGGAGGTTAGGGCCCAGTGTTTTGGGAGGCTCAGTAACACCCTAAAACAATCAGATGATAAGTACTTAGTCTTGCCAACCAGAAATGCTTCCTACAAGGGGTTGCATCTAAACTAAATCATAAAGGAAAAATCAGGGCAGGCCAGTTAAAGGGTTAAGGGTAGAGAGATGAGGTGGGGACAGCAAAGGAAAGGTTAAAATGGAGGGAACAGTGCTTCTAGACCAAGGGGACAGAATATGTGCAAAGGTCCTCAGGGGAGAGAAAGAATACAGGCTCCTGTACTTACATATTGTCTTGCCAATGGTTTTCAGCCCCCAGCAAGTTTACTATGAATTCAATGTGACCAAAGAAAATGACAGTAAAACATTCTTGGGGTGAAAGAGTTATACCCAGCTTTATTCCCACGGTGGCAGGTCAATCACTAAAATACCATTCACTCAGAGTGAGTCTGCATGCAGCAAGCCGGTCTCTGCCTCTGGGCCTCTCTGCTGCACAGTCACCCCACACAGCTGTCCTCTAGACCTCTGTCCTTGGTGCTGCCACCACTCCAGCCTCTGCTCTGCTTTCCTGCAGCCTTGCAGCCGTGCTACCGTATCGCACAGAGCATTGGGCAGAGCTTTTTTATATAGAGAGCAACATATTGCCCACAAGTGTGCACTGAGCTAGCCAACCAGGGCCAGGTGAGATCCTGGCCACAGGAACTTTCATTTTATCCACACATATTTTCAATTTACAAATATTTACTGCTGTAGCAAGCCTCCAACATGGCTGTCTGTCTTGCCAATGGGTTTCAGCCCCCGGCAAGTTCACTATGGATTCGGTGACCAAAGAAATGACAGTAAAACGTTCTTGGGGTGAAAGGGTTATACCTAACTTTATTTCCATGGTGGCAGGTCAATCACTAAAATTCCATCCACTCAGAGTGAGTCTGCATGCAGCAAGCCGGTCTCTGCCTCTGGGCCTCTCGGCCTGCACAGCCGTCTCAGTCTCTGTCCTCAGCACTGTCACCACTCCAATCTCTGCTCTCCTGCAGCCTTGCAGCCATGCTACAGTGTTGCCCAGAGAACTGGGTGGAGCTCTTTATATAAAGTCAATAACAACGTATTGCCCACACGTCTGTAGTGAGCTAGCCAATCTGGACCAGGTGAGAATCCTGGCCACAGGAACTTTCATTTTATCCACACTGCCTCCCCTAAGGGGGATTGCCCCAGGGCAAGTTTGCTCTGGATTTGCTGAGACTGAATAACAACAAAACACTAAGGGTAAAAGGGCTTATACCAAGCTTTATTGTCATGGGTGGCAGGTTGAGTGCCATAATCATTCTGCATCTGGCAAGTCTGCAATTGGCAATTAGCCTCAGCCTTTGCCTGAGGGGCAGAGCACTGTGGGGAGCAGTTTATATAGCAACACAGACAATAATGGCTCCTTGCCAACAGGTTTGTAAACACTGGCCTAAGGGCAGTAGGCCAATTACATCATCAAGCAGGTAGAGTCAGGTGAGGATCCTGGCCATGACAACTTCCACTTCCCCTACAATAGCCCTCAATGATCCTCACCAGCTAGTATTCACAGCCTTGTTTAGCCCTCTCCAACAATGAATAAGGGCAACCTGTATAATCAACAGGATAGTGTGGAAACTATGGCGTGTGACTTCTGAGTTGAAGTCCTAAAAGACATTGTGGCTTCTGCCTTGCTCACTTTGGGATCACTTACTCTGGGGGAAGCCTGCTGCCATGTCATGCTGACAACCAGGGAACCCTCTGGGAAGGTCAATGTGTCAAGGAACTGGGGCCCTTGTACCATAGCTGTGTGAATGAACCAGCTTGGAAACATCTCTTCCAGTCCTGGTTGATGTAATCTAGGCCAATTTCTTGACTACAACCTCTTGAAAGACCTTGATCCAGAACCACCCAAATAAACCACTCCAGACTGTTGATGAACAGAAACAGTGTGCAGTAATAAATGTTTATTTATGTTGCTAAATTTTGGGAATAATTCATTATTCTGCATTAGATAATTAATACATTCACTGATGTGCTCAAAGATAGCTTCCAGAGCAAAATGCATCAGCTTTTATCTATCAGTCATTTTCATCTTAGCTATTGGATTTTAGTCCACAGCTTATTGGGTAAATTTGTGCTTAGCTTTTGCAGTATTTTATGAAGACTGTTAATCTCCTTTTATGTAGGAAATAGAAAAGTAGAGCTGAAAGGAAAAGGCAGATGATAGAAACAAAAGTAGAGATAACAAAAGCTGAAACTGGTGAAAAAATTACAAAAACTGCACCTACCTATTGGGTGAGTTTTTCAATAGGAATTATTCTGAAGGACAAATAGGGAACAGATGAAACACCTATACCATCAACAGTAATCAATAGCAACGGGAATAAGCTATTGATGAAAATGGAGCTAGCCTAGAGTCTGTGCCCAGAGGATCAGCATCAAGGTTTGATTCCTATTAGCTTTTCAAGGCTCAGAGTTTGAGAACTTAAAGACCAGACCTAAGCAAAGGGCCATCTGTGGCTCACTGGGGATGGCTTGTTCACTTTAAGGCCCAATTTGATCTCTGCCGCAGCAAAGTGGGTTAGGAGGTGGTGTCTGCAAATACTTTCATTGCCAAGTACTTCTCCACTGCACCTGCAAGGAGGAGGCTTATCTACCTTGGCAGCTTTTTCAGTGTGGACTCTTCCTGATAGAATATCCGTGATTCTAATATTCCAAAGAACAGACTCACTCACTAGGAGAAATGCCTTTGTTGACTGAGCCTTAGATTCTTACTCATATTGAGCTCCAAGAATGTGAATAGAATGAAGAGGGGAAAGAGTTCTATTTTCAGGCTTGTCTGCATAGGTGACATTTGAGTCACCTCTTAGTAACTTTAGGTTTACCAAAAGACAAGAAACTGACCTTCAAAACCTAACCCGTTCATTATTAGGCTAGTTGCTGTAGTTCAGTGTGATTGCAGCTTAGAAGTGAGGGATAGGGAGAGGGAGAAAATTGGTCCATGTGATGAGTCTGGAGAAGGAGCAGAGAACAAATCATAAAGGGCTTTATAGGCCAGAGTACCTGATTTGGGCTTTATCCAGAGGACAATCAGAACACTGAAGGGTTTTAAGTTGGGGAGTGAATGGATCAAGATTATCTTAGAAAATCACTCTGGATATAGAGTGCACGCACAATCTTGAAGGTGGGGAAAATGTTAATAGATTGTTGCAATGATCCAAACTGCCTAAATCAAAGAGGCAATGGGGTTAGACGCAGCAGTTTTAGAAGGGAAAAAGGTGGGCTCATTCACTGAGAATGGAAAAACAGGGTTGAGGCCAAGTGGAAAAAGAGGAATTCAGTTTGGGACGTGTTAAATTTGAGGTGCCTAAAGGTCATCCAAATGAATGTCAGCCGGAACTTGAAAATAGAGGTCTGGGCAGACCTGTGCCTGAGATACATAGGTTCAGGAGACAAAAATGTAATGGAAACCAAGAGAGGATAGGTTATCTTTGTTGGGGCAAAAAAGAAAAGGGTCAATGACAGAACCACAGGAAAGCCAGCATTTACAGGATTGGCAGCTAAGAAGCAGAGACATTAAAGGAAGGATAAAACAGAAATGATCAGCACCATAGTCAGTGAGATGTGAGGCATTGTGATTCCAAGTTTCATCGGGTCAACCGGCTTCTTCCATGGAAGGCAGTCACTTCCCCATCTTTGGCTCTCTGACAAAGCTTTTGTACATGCAACCAATTTTATTGAGCCTATACTATATGCCACTGTTCTAGGTGCCAGTGACACATTGATGAACAAAAAAGACAAGTGTCCTGATTTTAAGGAGCTTACATTCTAGGGTGGGGAAGAGACAATAAACATTAAAAACAGGTAAACAAATATTAGAAAATGACACTATGTAAAGAAATAAAGTAGATTAAGAGGCTTCAGGATATAGAGAGAGGGTGTGTGAGCAATTTCCAATGGGGCAGTCAGAGTAGTCCTCACTGAGTGAGGTGATATTTGAATAAAACTTTATTATTTGCCAAGTTGTTATCTGGGGGTAGAGCATTCTAGGCTGAAGTTACAACCAGAGCAAAGGTCTCGAGGCAGAAGCAAGCTTGGTAAGTTAAAGTGAATAATAGCATTAGGGCACTAAGCGACGAGGTCAAGAAACAAGGGGGGCATCAGGTAGGTCTTCAGCTTTGGCTCTGATTAAAACGAGGGGCTATTGGAAGGTTTTGAGCTTGAGTGACATGTCTTAATATTTTCTAAATAGGATCACTTCATACTGCTGCATTTAGAATAGATGCTGAGTGGCAAAAGGGAGAGGCAGGAGGACCCGTTAGGTGGTCAGCGCAGAAATTCAGGCAAAAGATGACGGTACCTTGAGTCACGATTATAGCAGAGTAGGTTTCTTGATGTTTTGGAAGGTATGAAGAGACAGTTGTCAAGAATAACACCAAGGCTTCTGTCCCAAACAAATAGAAAGTTAATGCCATGAACTTCGTGTGGATGCCATCAAGGCGAGTGTTGGAGGGCGGAGAGGAGCTACTTTACAAAAGATGGCCAGAGAGGGGGCACATGCTTTCTCAGGGAAAGGAAAGGCACGTAGTGGAATCTGGCAAAATGCAGCCAATGCCGCGGGCCCTCTCCGCCGGGGCAGGGCGCCCGGTGGCAGAGCCGCGCGAGCGAGGCCGAGGCCCCGGCCTCCGAGGTGGCGGCGTCTCTCTCCGTCAGAGCTCTGCCCGACGCGCAGCCCGAGGGCCGTGGCCCTCTCATCGGCTTCCTGCCCGTTAGCGTGGTTACCAGGAAGCCGAAACCGAAACTTCCAGCCTCTCCCCAAAACGAGCTAATTGTGTGAAAATAGGGGAAAAGCCGAGGAAACGGCCAGAATGCAAATTTCATTCAAAAGATCAACGACCCTAGAGACAATCTTAAAGTAAAACCAACACAAGCACAACTTTTATGACAGGGAAGGCCGCAGGACTCTCTTCTGCGCACGGGCGGCCTCACCAGCGTCACTCTGAGGTAAGAGCCTTTCTCCTCAATCCACTCCATGGAACCACCAGGGCGGGCGGCCTCCTTCCACTACGGGGAGAGGAAAGGGTCAAGTCATGCTGCGCGAACATGGCTGACCAAGCGCCACAAAAGGATTCTTAGGGCGGGACGGACCCAACGATTCTCTCCCTTGGTTCCCATTGGCTGCGATCTTGAGGCTGTCCTCCCCGACTGGCTACTGGGGAGCCTGGGTGCCTGGCAGCATCCCGCCCCGTTAGGCGCGCGTGCGCACGTGTGGAGGGTGCTCACCGCACTGAGCAGGCGCGGCCTCGTGTCGGCTGGAGGGGCCGGATGGAGCGGCGCGCGCTGCGTCCCAGGGTTCGGCTTTCCCTGCTGGTCCCGCCCTCCGTCGCGGCGGCGCGGTGCACCTTGGGATAGGGAGCGATCTCCGAGCGAGGCAGCAAGATGGACGCGGGATTCTTCCGCGTAAGTAGAAGCGCGGGGATCTGGGGTGAGGTGAGGGGCTTATCGCTGAGGCCTGGCAGGAGGCCTAAACTCGGGACCAGTAGCCAGCAAGGAAAGGCTTCGAAGATCCTGATGATCCTTCGTGCCAGCAGTCGCTCTCGCCTGCTCTGCGGTGGAGACCGGTGCGCCCCTGCGCAGTCTCCTCCTCCGGGATCGTCCCCCCTACGCGGCGGCGACGGTCGCCGGAAAATGGCGGCCGAATGGGCCGGAGCCGTACCTCGCCGCCCGTCTGCTTAGCGGGGCCTGCAGGCCTAGACGCGCGCGCCGCCGGGTCCTGGGGCCTAGCGGAGTCGCGAGGAGGAAGTCCCTGGGGGGAGGCCGGAGGGAAGCCGAGGGTGACTGGCGGCGGGAGGGCCCTGGAGCGTACGTTCTGGGGGGGTACCGCCCGAGGGCAGCGTGTTGGACAGAGGACGGGAAACAGTTTTCTCTTGAGAAAGCGGGCGCCGACCCTCCCATCCCCGCTCTTCTCGTCCTAAGCCGTTGCGAAGGCGTCGGGTCAGAGTTCGCGGGAGCTCCCGCCCAATTTGATAGCCCATCTGGGCGGGGAATTCAGAATCCGAGACTCTTGAGGGCAGAGCTTGCAACAGAAAGTATGCATGTGTATGGAAGGAGGGGTGGGGGATGGATCAACTCCTCTC